>NC_135583.1:20010833-20327500 GCF_965152235.1 Eretmochelys imbricata | reverse complement strand
ACAGCAAGCAAGCAGAGAAACCGGTTTTCCCAAAAGCCAGGAACTGTTTCTCACCCTGGACCTGGAGCCAGTACCCCCCGAACCCACCCAAGGCTGCCTCCTGGACCCGGCAGGCGAAGAAGGGACCTCCGGTGAGTGTACCTTTTAAAATACTATACATGGTTTAAAAGCAAACATGTGAAAGGATTACTTTGCCCTGGCATTAACGACTCTCCTGGATGTACTCCCAAAGCCTTTGCAAAAGGTTTCTGGGGAGGGCAGCCTTATTGCGTCCTTCATGGTAGGACACTTTACCACTCCAGGCCAGTAACACGTACTCGGAAATCATTGTACAGCAAAGAATTGCAGTGTATGTTTGCTGGCGTTCAAACAACATCCATTCTTTATCTCTCTCTGTTATCCTCAGGAGAGTGAGATATCATTCATGGTCACCTGGTTGAAATAGGGTGCTTTTCTTCAGGGGACACTCAGAGGAGCCCGTTCCTGCTGGGCTGTTTGCCTGTGGCTGAACAGAAATGTTCTCCGCTGTTAGCCACAGGGAGGGGGGAGGGTTGAGGGGGTAGCCACGCAGTGGGGGGAGGCAAAATGTGACCTTGTAATGAAAGCACATGTGCTATGTATGTAATGTTATCAGCAAAGTTTACCCTGAAAGAGTGTAGCCACTGTTTTATAAAATGTGTCTTTTTAAATACCGCTGTCCCTTTTTTTTCTCCACCAGCTGCATGTGTTTCAATGATCACAGGATCTTCTCCTTCCCATAGGCTAGTGAAGATTAGAAAGAAAAAACAACGCACTCGTGATGAAATGTTCTCTGAGCTCATGCTGTCCTCCCACACTGACAGAGCACAGACAAATGTGTGGAGGCAAATAATGTCAGAGTGCAGGAAAGCACAAAATGACCGGAAGGAGAGGCGGCGGGCTGAAGAGAGGGCTGAAGCTCAAATGTGGCGGCAGCGTGATGAGAGGAGGCAGGATTCAATGCTGAGGCTGCTGGAGGACCAAACCATTATGCTCCAGTGTATGGCTGAGCTGCAGCAAAGGCAGCTGGAGCACAGACTGCCACTACAGCCCCTGTGTAACCAACCGCCCTCCTCCCCAAGTTCCATAGCTTCCACACCAGATGCCCAAGAACGCGGTGGGGAGGCCACCGGCCAACCAACCACTCTGCCACAGAGGATTGCCCAAAAAAAAAGAAGGCTGGCATTCCATAAATTTTAAAGTTGTAAACTTTTAAAGTGCTGTGTGGCATTTTCCTTCCCTCCCCAACCACCCCTCATGGGCTAGCTTGGTAGTCATCCCCCTATTTGTGTGATGAATGAATAAAGAATGCATGAATGTGAAGCAACAATGACTTTATTGCCTCTGCAAGCAGTGATCGAAGGGAGGAGGGGAGGGTGGTTTGCTTACAGGGAAGTGAACCAAGGGGCGGGGAGTTTCAACAAGGAGAAACAAAGAGAACTTTCACACCGTAGCCTGGCCAGTCATGAAACTGGTTTTCAAAGCTTCTCTGATGCGTACCGCGCCCTCCTGTGCTCTTCTAACCACCCTGGTGTCTGGCTGTGCGTAACCAGCAGCCAGGTGATTTGCCTCAACCTCCCACCCCGCCATAAACATCTCCCCCTTACTCTCACAGATATTGTGGAGCACACAGCAAGCAGTAATAACAATGGGAATATTGGTTTCGCTGAGGTCTAAGCGAGTCAGTAAACTGCGCCAGCGTGCTTTTAAACGTCCCAATGCACATTCTACCACCATTCTGCACTTGCTCAGCCTGTAGTTGAACAGCTCCTGACTACTATCCAGGCTGCCTGTGTATGGCTTCATGAGCCATGGCATTAAGAGGTAGGCTGGGTCCCCAAGGATACATATAGGCATTTCAACATCCCCAACAGTTATTTTCTGGTCTGGGAATAAAGTCCCTTCCTGCAGCTTTTGAAACAGACCAGAGTTCCTGAAGATGCGAGCATCATGTACCTTTCCCGGCCATCCCACGTTGATGTTGGTGAAACGTCCCTTGTGATCCACCAGAGCTTGCAGCACTATTGAAAAGTACCCCTTGTGGTTTATGTAATTGCCGGCTTGGTGCTCCGGTGCCAAGATAGGGATATGGGTTCCGTCTATGGCCCCACCACAGTTAGGGAATCCCATTGCAGCAAAGCCATCCCCTATGACCTGCACATTTCCCAGGGTCACTACCCTTGATATCAGCAGATCTTTGATTGCGTGGGCTACTTGCATCACAGCAGCCCCCACAGTAGATTTGCCCACTCCAAATTCATTCCCAACTGACCGGTAGCTGTCTGGCATTGCAAGCTTCCACAGGGCTATCGCCATTCGCTTCTCAACTGTGAGGGCTACTCTCATCTTGGTATTCATGCGCTTCAGGGCAGGGGAAAGCGAGTCACAAAGTTCCATGAAAGTGCCCTTACGCATGAGAAAGTTTTGCAGCCACTGGGAATCGTCCCAGACCTGCAACACTATGCGGTCCCACCAGTTTGTGCTTGTTTCCCGAGCCCAGAATCGGTGTTCCACAGCATGAACCTGCCCCATTAGCACCATGATGCATGCATTGGCAGGGTCCATGTTTTCAGAGAAATCTGTGTCCATGTCCTGATCACTCACGTGACCGCGCTGACGTCGCTTCCTCACCCGGTATTGCTCTGCCATGTTCTGGTGCTGCATATACTGCTGGATAATGTGTGTGGTGTTTAATGTGCTCCTAATTGCCAAAGTGAGCTGAGCGGCCTCCATGCTTGCTTTGGTATGGCGTCCGCACAGAAAAAAGGCGCGGAACGATTGTCTGCCATTGCTCTGACGGAGGGAGGGGTGACTGACGACACGGCTTACAGGGTTGGCTTCAGGGAGCTAAAATCAACGAAGGGGGTGGCTTTACATCAAGGAGTATTTCAGGCAGGACTTCACAGAGGGTTCCAATAAGAAATGGTGCACCTAAGTTATTGTTCTTATTGGAACAAGGAGGTTAGCCTGGCCTCTGATTGATACATGGCTAGATTTACCTCGCTGCACCTTCTCTGTGAGTGACTGCAGTGTGACCTAGAGGAATGAGTCCCCTAGACGGGGGAGGAGGCAAATGAGTACAAAACAAATCTGGTCTATTTCTTGTTTTGATCCACTCCATCTATCTTTTACATCTTTGGCTGGCAGCAGATGGTGCAGAAGGACTGCATGCCATCCTCATCTCTTGCCTGCCCAGCAGAAGATGGTACAGTACGACTGCTAGCAATCCGTATCGCCTGCCTGCTCACCATAAGACAGTTCAATAGGACTGACTGCAGGACTAAAGAGAATGACCTGGTCAAGTCACTCCAAATTTAGTCCCTGCGCCCATGTCTGCCCAGGCGCTCCCAGCCGACGTGGCCAGGAGCACCTCGGACATGACGATGACGGCTACCAGTCGTATTTCACCGTCTGCTGCCAGAAGGCAATGGGTTGCTGCTACTGTGTAGCAATGCCGTACCGCGTCTGCCAGCACCCAGGAGACATACGGTGACGGTTACCTGAGCGGGCTCCATGCTTGCCGTGGTATGGCGTCTGCACAGGTAACTCAGGAAAAAAGGCGCGAAACGATTGTCTGCCCTTGCTTTCACGGAGGGAGGGAGGGAACGGGGTCTGACGATATGTACCCAGACCCACCCGCGACAATGTTTTAGCCCCATCAGGCATTGAGATCTCAACCCAGAATTCCAATGGGCAGCGGAGACTGTGGGAACTGTGGGATAGCCACTCACAGTGCAACGCTCCGGAAGTCAACTCTAGCCTCGGTACTGTGGAAGCGCTCTGCTGAGTTAATGCACTTAAAGCATTTTCTGTGGGGACACACACACTCGAATATATAAAACCGATTTCTAAAAAACCGACTTCTATAAAGTCGACCTAATTTTGTAGTGTAGACATACCCTAAGAAGTGTTCCAATTCCAACACCAGTACCTCTGGCATGACCAAATTCCAGAGACAGAATCAACCGTGGTTTAGCAACAAGGGAGAAAACTTCAATTTCCTTGGTGGGTGCTTGGGTGCAAGGTAAGAAAAGATCTGGGAATGTGTATGGGACACTGACCCCTCATACGCTTGAAGTGTTTATATATTAACCCACTGTACAGACAATAAATCCTTGGTGAAACCCTCAGCTGGCTGGAGATGAGCTTGTGCTGAGAAGAGAAAGGTGGTTCTAAACCTGTTTTCTGTCTTCCCAGATCTTGGGGCTCAATTGGCTCCCAGCACAAGTTAGAGTAGCTCTTAGGCTGCTTTTATAGTCACATTTCCCTATTTTAATTGTTGGTATGTGAAAGACCCGCACAAACAATAGAGGAAACGGTCTGACACTCGCTACATGAGGGAGACAGTGAGAATAATTGTACACCAAGTCATGTGAAATGCACACACTCAACAGGCTGAAACACTGAAATCATGTCCAGTGCTACTTTTAACAACAGGGCATAAATCTTCATAGAGAAGAGGATTTTTAAGTTAATACTGTCCCTTTATATCAGACGCCATGGAGAGAAGGGAGGCAACAGAGTAAGAAGCTACTTATTATATGCTGCTGGATCCCATTGTAACAGATGCCTGTCCAGAAGCTATAGGTAACTATGGTACTGCAACCGTGGCAAAGGGAAATAGTGGCTGGTGGGTTTGGAAGAGAAGTAGAAATGCAAAAGTAAATTGGCTGAAAGCTTCAAATCCCATATTTAGTGTCACATGCATCATTGATATTATGGCATTAGCTTAAAAGCGTGTTCTGCCCCTCGAAGGGCATTATTTGAGGAGGTGCGGGGGAGGAGAATGCCTTGGAAAGGAAGATTCCCTGCTTGAGAAAAAAGAGAAACTGCAAAGAAACCTATGAATTACTGTCTACATCCGGGCAGTTTTACTATTCTCTTACTGATACCAATCAGTTGAACAAAGCACACTCAGAGTGCATGCATTTTCTAATCTACATGCCTAGTTCAGCAACACAGGGCTAAGAGTCAATTGAACCTTGTCATTGTCTCACAGCTATTTGAAAGGACTATATATCCAGAAGGAGGCACTTTTAGAATTTTTTGTGATCCATTGCTGAGAATAGGAAATGAGCTGTGGGTATTCCACCATTTAAACCAGGGGTCTCAAAGTCCCAGCCTGCAGGTCATCTGTGGCCTCAGAACCTCCCCACTGCGGCCCGTGGAGGAGAGACGCAGGCAGACACGCGGCCGGCTCCGTCTGCTGCAGGCGCCCCCACTGCTCCCATTGGCTGGGGGAGAGGGACAGAGATACCATCATTAGTCGCTGGGCAGAGTCAGCCATGGAGGCAGTGTCACTTTTTCCCACAATGAATATAAACGAGTCAAAATGCTGAACACAGCTATCTGATGCACACCTCGCTGCAGTCCGGAAGGTTTCAACTGCTCTGTCACTGAGGCCAAACATCAACAAACTGACAGAACTGAAGCATTGCCAGGTGCCTGGCAAACACTAAATACTCTCTGGCAGGTAAAGAATTGTATAAAGTTGTCTGACAGTTTCTAAGACATTCAAATTCAAAATAAAATTTGAAATTAGAAATAAAAAATACAATATAAACGTTTTCTTTTCTGAACACCATCTTCAGTGACATTATTGGCCCGCTGGGAGGATTTGAGGACAGGCACTGGCCTCAAAGTAAATTGAGTTTGAGACCCCTGCTTTAAACAAACAAAGGGTGTGGTCTTGTGCTCCTTGACATCAATGGGAGTTTTGCTTACGGAAGGACATGAGGATCAATTCCAAAATATTTTTGTTAGATAGGTTTTTACAAGTCCTTATGTTGGAACCCTACTAACTTAAATTCAGTGCTAATGGTGAAAACCTAAGTAGCTGCTATTAACTGTTGGTGATTAGGGATTAGATACATATATGTACATCACCCATGTGTGAAGACCTCCTTTGGCAGAACAGTTAATAAAATCCAATAGTTCAGAGTGTCGGAGATTTCTATTTCCAGCCCATTTAGATTTGATTCAGTTTTGCTACTCTAAGGAAAAAGAACATAATATAATTGATCTGAGCTGTCAGGACACCATATCTTCTTCAAAGAGCAAAATATTCTATTACCATACATAAAGATTAGATGAACAAATATTGCGTATTACCCACTGCTCTAACTGTTTCCTATACAAACAAATGATGGAAGCATTTGGGGTCTGATCCAAAGCCCAATGGGAGGTTTTCCCGTGATTTCAGTGTGCACAGATCAGGCCCTTTGTTATGACATAAATGCTCTATTAAAATAAAGACAGTTATAATTCCTACAGCGCCTTTCCACATAAACAACCATGTGGAGAATTATGTACCCTCAGGTTTCATTGCTTTTATGTTTTCAGAGATTCTGTAACCCATTTACAAACAAAAACATTACCTTGCCATACTAGAAGTGATAGTTACCATCAGGGGTTGTTGTTGTCTTTCTGAGAACAGTGTAGGTCTTCAAACAATACATTTAGCTATGGAGAAACTCAACCAAGTGTAATGAATTTTATTACATAGCAGCTGTTCAAATAAAGCAAACAAATTTGGCTTAATAGCTACTTGATGAACATTCACTGGCCTAACAGCAGGCAAATACAACACAGTAGCTATATTGTATATACTGCAGTGCATCAAGGTTACGAATGGCAATATGCAGAAAGTACACAGATGCCATTTCGGTTTCAGTTCTACTTATATATTTGGGGGGATTTATCTAGCTGTATCAGCAGGCTACGCAACTAAGGCTGCTTAAAAAATTGCTTTGCCAAGGTAACCACAGCACACTGAATTGAAATTCTGTTGCAATGGCCAGGCAAACACCGGTAAGGTGCCCTAGTGGTATACTGCGATATCTCAGAGATGTGATGACTGAGTGAGGAGCAAACTATTTAGTACACAATGCTTTTTTGGGAGAAATGAGGTTGTATAAAGACTCTCAGACTGGACCAGGAGACTACAGCTACCAATGTATTTCCCTAATAGAACTCCAGTTTGATGAGTAAGATGGTGCCAACAGGACATTCTCTATGTGAGACCAAATTCTGAATTCATTCCCTACGTTGGGCCAAAATAGCCCAAATATATTAACCTCCAAGTGTGCTGCAATGATTGTAATCTATTTTCTCTGCCTGAGGAGGCATCGAGGGCAGCTGATTAATTTTAATTCAGGTTATATAGGAAAGAAGTCGCTGGATTTGATATATTTTGCATGCATTTGTAAGATTTCAAAGCTATACTAAAGGTGCAGTGATCGCTTTGATTTAGACAAACAGAAATAAAAAATTCCTCATCTCACAGGGGTGTTTGTAAGGCTTCATGAATGCTTTGAAATTTTTTTGGACTCTGCAGATCTAAGATGCTACAGGAGGGCAAAACATCATTGTTAAAATAAATAATTTTATAGCATGACCAGGCTACCTGAAGATAAATCAGAAATGTTGGAATGCAGGAACATAGGAACTGCTGTAGTGGATGCTAGATCAGTCCAGGGCCCATCTACTCCAGTAGCCTTTGTATGTCAATCTGTGAAGCTGCTGCTTCTCTTTTGTAGGCAGCGGGGAGCATAAAGGAGTGGAATCGTGAAGGGGATGTCAAAGAGGGAAGTAGCAGCATCTCTACTGCATGATTTCTCCTCTCTAGGAGCTGGCTGAAGTGCCTCCATAGAAGGCTCTTAGGTGTGGGGCCATGGATCCATATGTTTCAGGCAACAGACAATTATTGCATAAACCACACTAACACCCAGAAACCTGATCCTTCAGCTTCAAACACACACATCTTTGCAACTTGAGCTAAAAGAATTCTCTGTAGCAAGCAGTAGTAGTAAGTCCTTTTTCTCTCTGGACCACCCACTAGAGAAGGGCATTATGTACCCGCAAAGCCAGTATATACCAAGTTCTCCCTGGGATGGGAAGTAGAAGAGAGCAGAGGAGCAGGTGCACTCCCTCGGGAACCCATAATATTTACTAGTGGAAATATACACAGGAGTTAACCTTTCTCCAAGCAGCATAATCTCCTCTGTGCCTGTTTGATTCTTTGGCGGGAGAGGGATTGGGCGGTCAGTGGTGGCACAGCTCCATTGAAAGAGATGCTGCTACTGGAGAGAGGAGGGAAAGAGAGCATTGTGGAGAGGCTGGTTTCCTGTGCAGATGTCCCTGGATATGCAATGATGCAGCTAGGAAGACACATTCTGACCACATCCTCTTCCCCATCATTGCCAGCTAAGTACCCTTGAGGAGCAGGTGCAGAGAACACTACAATGAGAGAGAACCTCACAGAGTTTCCAATGGACATTTTCCCCTCCTATGGATATTCTGGACCATTATTTCTAGTGGCATTCAAATGCTTTGAATGACACCTCTTCTTGACTACAGCCCAGCTTTGAACATTCCCATTAACACTTTGAGAAAGGGAGCTGGCTGCAACCCCTGAACCATCAACTAAGCAGGATGTAGTGCAAAAGGAAAACTGATCTATGCTGTTTATGGGATATGTACAGTGTAAGGAGATGACAACTTATGCTATTAATATCAAAAGCAACAGCAGAAATGCTAATCCCCTATGGAAATAAATGGGGAACTCTCCAAACATTTTAGCTGAAAACTCTCCTTTCAATTTCAATAGCGTCCTTTATCTTCCTTTGTCCATAGTTGCTGACCGAAGCTAAACGCTTGCATCCATCCCAGTCTATTACATGAATTTAATCGAGTGGCTATGTGATGACATGTTTGGCAACAGCAGATTTAGTTACCCTGCTGTGATAAAGAGTTGATCAATGTGCTATTATTCTTTCATTTATTGACTTTTCCTTCCTCCCAGTGTACACCATAGTATAGTATCACAGACTAAGTGTTTTACAATCTTGATTTCACTGTCCCTTTTTAAATTGAGGAAAATCTGCATGTTTCAATAACAATGGGTATTTATTCCTTTCTAAAAGCCTTGATTTTCAAGCAATTCTTTCCTTGGCACAAAAAGAAACAATACTCGAATTAAACCACTGTTTTCTTATTGGCCTCCACTAATTAGAGAGGATTTTATTCATTTTGAAAATAGCTTAGAGTAACTACCTTTTATAAAATATTTATAATGGTCCCTGTTACATGATCTTCCGGATTTTTGGTACTAGACACCAAACAGCTTCTTTTGGTTTTCTGTGAGTGCACCTAGATTTTCAAACTCTTGAGCACTCTGGCTTTGATGCTCAAGTCTGGCTGAGCTTCACTTAGTAAATGTGGCTGTAGAGCCATATTTGCATTCCTTGTGCAAGTTCTAAATGATGGCCACCTACAAAGGTGCCCAGGCCAAATCAGGCCCTTACCGATATGCACTGCGTAACGCTGTCCAGCTAGGGACTGGATCTAGTGATGGTAATGGCAATTAATTATTAATAATGATTCCTCCTATGTATCATTCGTATAGTGCCCACAGAATGAAAGGTGTTCTGCAAAACAGTGGGACGTCTTCCTTGAAAGAAGGTAAAACAGTCACCACGAACGAACTGTGGAACTGGATGCTAGGGTTTGCATTTCATTATGGATTTGTTGTCAGCAGTAAGGAATACCCCCAAGAACTGGGCTACATGAGAAGTAGAGTAGGATTTGTTTCTGTACCACCACTGGGTAAGTGACAAATATTTCTGGTGCAAATACTCATGTTTACAAATTTTAAATCTGTTTTCTGCATAGTTATACTTTCCACAAATATTCATGCCAGTAAAATATGGTTCTTGCATAACGTACCACATGATCGTCAATGTTGCTAGTAGGTAGCCCCTTGGAAGAGAACATCTCCAGCAGCAAAATGCTCCTTGACACCATGCTGGGAATCTGACATTATTATTACTGAATAGCTCTCATATATCATCTTTCATCCAAAGATCTCGAAACATTTCCCAAAGTAGGTCAATATCATTAGCCCCATTGTATGGTTGGGGAAACTGAGTACAAAGAGGGGGACTGACATCTCCAAGGTCACCCAAAAGGCCAATGGCAGAGCTAGAAAATAGAACGCAGGTCTCCTGAGTCCCAGTTCGGTGCTCTAGCTATTAGGCCACACGGTCTCCCTTGCACTGAGTCACCAGCACCGCTTCAGTCAATCTGTTTTCCCTGGACACCTCCCATCCAAATTCTGATCATGGCTCAACTTTGCTTAACTTGTGAGAAATTGCAAGAGCACCCCAGGAGCATTGGATAGGATTCACAGTGACAATGAACCTGCACTGTTTGTACAGCTTGCCCTGCTACTAAGAGTGCTGTTTTGTGTTCAAAACTGTTTATTAAAACTAACTTTAAATTAAACTAAATCAGTGAAGGTTCAGAAAAGCAAGACTCCCCTTCAGGCTTTTTGCTGTTACTGAGATTTCTAGTCTAAGTACTATTGCTATCATGATGTCATTGCTTCAGTGGCAGTAATTCTGAGAAGTACAGCAATCATTCAACTACAGCAGGTCTTTGGAAATGGGCACTTAGCATTGGAACTTGTCTTTACATTTCAATTATACAGGAAAATGGTGCATGTGATGTAAAGATCTTTGTAAGTGAAACTGGAGTTAATGAATTTATAGCAAGTGCATAGGAGGGTAAAAAGACCTCAAGAGGAAATGCTGCTATAATGATCTCTTAATAGAGCGGAGAGAGAAAATAACCAACTTGTACCACAGTTGAACAAAGGCACAAATCAAGAAGAAAACAAAATTAATGGTTAAATTACAAGCAAACCCAGACCAAAGAATGTGCAATATGGCAATTGCAAAGCTACCTCTCCTCAAACAACTGGCCCAAACCTAGGAAGATAGTGATTTCTAATGTAAAGGAAACTATATAATTGCTTTTAACCTACTTAATGATTGAAAGCACTGCATTTGATTCACCCAAAGAGCAAAGAGGAAGGGAAGGAGCTGTTTGGCTCATTTTAAACTACCAACATAATGCCCTTTACCGAATACAAAATGACTTCAGTGAACGCAAAATTCAATTTTATGTTCATTGGGGTATTACCATATCCATTACTTAAGGAGATATCAATTGGTCATGCAAACCACAGGTTAACGACGGTGCTGGCACCCTTGATCAGTGTTATCCATTTACTATCTGGCACCCTGCCTGCCCTCAGAGCAACAGGCTTCTGATTGGACAAGACCTAAAGAATTAAAAGTTCAGTTCAGTTTGGATCAGCTTTCAAAGCTATGAACACTTATTGTTAACTCTAAAGCTTTCACCTTCTCTGCCCCAAAGGCTGGTTTAGAGACCCTCAGGTTCCACAACAGCATTACCAGCAATTCAGAATGCTGCTTGCTGAGCGATGGCATTTGCCTTGAAAAATTTCACAAGTGATGTTCTAGTAACAGACATGAGGTCTAGTGGATGAGGTACAATATTCAAGCTGTTAATTCTTAGAAATAGAACCAAAACGATACTACTGAATAGACTTGCCAGGTATGAAAAACCTAGAGCCAGCCAATAAAATTTTGATTTTTTGGGGGGGTGCAGTTTCATAAAAACATAGAATCATAGAATCTCAGGGTTGGAAGGGACTTCAGGTGGTCATCTAGTCCAACCCCCTGCTCAAAGCAGGACCAATCCACAACTAAATCATTGCACTGCACCTTGAGACCATTACTCCTCCTTCTGCCATCTGCTACCACTGAGAAGTCTAGATCCATACTCTTTGGAACCCCCTTTCAGGTAGTTGAAAACAGCTATCAAATCCCCCCTCATTCTTCTCTTCTGCAGACTAAACAATCCTAGTTCCCTCAGCCTCTCCTCATAAGTCACATTGCTCCCTAGCCAATTGGTCCCTCGTCTGCAGCAGTGCATGGGATTCTTCTGTCCTAAGTGCAGGACTCTGCACTTGTCTTTGTTCAACCTCATCAGATTTCTTTTGGCACAATCCTTTAATTTGTCTAGGTCCCTCTGTAGCCTCTCTCTACCCTCCAGCGTATCTACCACTCCTCCCAGTTTACTGTCATCTGCAAACTTGCTGAGGGTGCAATCCACGCCATCCTCCAGATCATTAACAAAGATATTGAACAAAATCAGCCCCAGGACTGATCCTTGGGGCACTCTGCTTGATACCGACTGCCAACTAGACATGGAGCCATTGATCACTACCCATTGAGCCCAACGACCTAGCCAGCTTTCTATCCACCTTACAGTCCATTCATCCAACCCATACTTCTTTAACTTGCTGGCAAGAATACTGTGGGAGACAGTGTCAAAAGCTTTGCTAAAGTCAAGGAATAACAAGTCCACTGTTTCCCCTCATCTACAGGGCCAGTTATCTCATCATAGAAGGCAATTAGATTAGTCAGGCATGACTTGCCCTTGGTGAATCCATGCTGACTGTTCCTGATCACTTCCCTCACCTCTAAGTGCTTAAGAATTGATTCCTTGAGGACCTGCTCCATGATTTTTCCAGGGACTGAGGTGAGACTGACTGGCCTGTAGTTCCCTGGATCCTCCTTCTTCCCTTTTTTTAAAGATGGACACTACATTAGCCTTTTTCTAGTCATCCAGGACCTCCCCTGATCGCCATGAGTTTTCAAGGATAATGGCCAATGGCTCTGCAATCACATCCGCCAACTCCTTTAGCACTCTCAGATGCAGCGCATCCGGCCCCATGGACTTGTGCTCATCCAGCTTTTCTAAATAGTCCCGAACCACTTCTTTCTCCACAGAGGGCTGGTCACCTCCTCCCCATGCTGTGCTGCCCAGTGCTGTAGACTGGGAGCTGACCTCGTTCGTGAAGACAAAGGCAAAAAAACCCATTGAGTACATTAGCTTTCTCCACATCCTCTGTCACGAGGTTGCCTCCCTCATTCGGTAAGGGGCCCACACTTTCCTTGACTTTCTTCTTGTTGTGAACATACCTGAAGAAACCCTTCTTGTTACTCTTAACATCTCTTGCTAGCTGCAACTCCAAGTGTAATTTGGCCTTCCTGATTTCACTCCTGTATGCCTGAGCAATATTTTTATACTCCTCCCTGGTCATTTGTCCAATCTTCCACTTCTTGTCAGCTTCTTTTTTGTGTTTAAGATCAGCAAGGATTTCACTGTTAAGCCAAGCTGGTCGCCTGCCATATTTACTATTCTTTCTACACATCGGGATGGTTTGTCCCTGTAATCTCAAGAAGCATTCTTTAAAATACAGCCAGCTCTCCTGGACTCCTTTCCCCCTCATGTTATTCTCCCAGGGGATCCTGCCCATCAGTTCCCCGAGGGAGTCAAAGTCTGCTTTTCTGAAGTCCAGGGTCCGTATTCTGCTGCTCTCTTTTCTTCCTTGTGTCAGGATCCTGAATTTGACCATCTCATGGTCACTGCCTTCCAGGTTCCCATCCACTGTTGCTTCCCCTACTAATTCTTCCCACTTGGTGAGCAGCAGGTGAAGAAGAACTCTGCCCCTAGTTAGTTCCTCCAGCACTTGCACCAGAAAATTGTCCCCTACACTTTCCAAAAACTTCTTGGTTTGTCTGATGCAAAGCCTGATGTCGCATAAACAATAGAGTGAAAACATGGCATGGTTGGCCAATGGAAGAATTTGATAACTGTCTCTGTTGTACAGCAGTGATAGCATACATCTCATTTGATGATCGATCATAAGGACACACCATAGTCATCATAAAAGTCATCCATAAATTGAGCTAACCACCACACACAAAAATCCAGAACAGTTTTAATGAGACTGAAGGAAATCAGAGACAAGATGGGTGATCCAATGAAAGGTTGACCTCGCCCACCTGGTCTCTCTAATATCCTGGAACCAACAAAGCTATAACTACACTGCATACAACCAAGGAATTCAGTCTCTTAAAAATAAGCATTCAAAATAATTTTTTTCTTATTGCTTGATATCTGCCCTTTCATCAGGGCCAGTCTAGTGTCCCATTATTTGGGAGAGGGCAAGTGGGTATTTTAGCCCCACTTGATTTCACTATTGAACAAACAAACAACCTTGTGGGATTCAAGAGACAAGTTAGACCCACACTAGCCTTGCTCTCCTGGAGCCCCTGCCTCTTCCCACCCCGGTCCAAACTCCCAGAGCCCTGCTTCTTCCCACTCCTTACCTTATCCTCCTTGCTGGAGACCATGAGGCCCTTGGTTGATGGATCTTGCTTCCTGGACCTGGCCAGTCCACAGTGCTGAGAGAAACTAACCACCACAGTTTCAGCAGCTGGTGGCAGCATGCAGTACACAGAGTGGGACCTAGGTGTTGGTCAAGTCCTGGCGCACTCCCTCCCAGCCATGTTCAGGAGCCAGGACCTGAAGTTCAGGTTTTTTAAAGTGTGTATGCGACAAGGGGTGCATTGTCCCCACTCTGCATTTTTTAAAAGGGGGGGGGCGCAAAGGCCCTTTGACCCACCCATTTCCAATGCCTATGAATTTGGGACCCCCTGAAAATAGTATTTTTTGGGGGGAGCAAATATCCCCTGTCCCCCCTCACAGGTAGCACCAGCCCTGCCTTTGATTACCTCAGTTTAGAGATAAATGTGTTAAAATCCATTAACCTTCTCTAGTCATAACTATTAAACAGTGTCTCCACAGCTATCATGGCCCACTATAAAACCACAAGTAACTCTTTGAAATGAACGTCACGGTCAGTTTGTTCCTGTGGGAAGAGTGTGCACGTGCCCATTGCACAAGCAAACCACCACATTCACGTGCAGCGAAATGGATGCATATGCCAGTCAAGTAAGTGCATGCACAGCAGTTCATCTGCAAGGTCAACGGTGTCCATACATGGTGCTCAGCTCACCCGTTTGCAGGTTGTCTTAACATTTGGTCTAGGATGTTAAAGTCGACCAGTCTTTGCTTGAGAAAGGCCTGAAATGGGATAGAAGAGACACACCCATCAGCATTTAAATGAATTAGCAGACTTAAGGGGCCTGATCCTTGGGCCTTCTTAAGGGGACTTAAAGCTTCTTTATGGCAAAGCTGATGATTTCCCCAGCGTAGGCCTGCCTCCCCACTAGGAAAAAGCAGTGTTCTGTGCTAGGTTGGGAATGTGTTAGAGGTAAAGCCATATCACAAGGCTCTCTTGTGATCTCAGCTGGAAGAATGGCCCTTTGAAGGTTGTAATCCATAAGATCATGTTAGAACAACCCTGTGATTTCTTTAACTTTTTCCAGGCACAGGTGTGGCATCCACGCACCCCTAGAGTAGGAGTGTAAACAGGTGGCTCTGACACAGCTGGGGATCGAGTCCGAAGGATAGAATCTCACAGGCTATCAGGCCCTCCCTTTCCTGGGCATGAGGTTCCCCCTTTTTTGAAGAATGACAACATAGGCACAGTGACAGGCCATCTCAGCAACTTTACTGGAATTCACTGCCCTCCTAGCCAAAGAATCCTGCCCTACCCTGCTCCTCTGTCTCTCCTTCAAAGTGCAACAAATAGGAAAATAAGTGTGCGGAGTGAGGGGACGTAGGAGCATTCCCTATCTCACTAAAACCCACAAAATTAGAAGTGGGAAATAGTGATTTTCTTTTTGAAAAATCCCATGAGATACTAGTTTCCATTTGTGTGTGAAGTGTTTCTCCAGCTCTAATTACTTGATCCCCGCTCCAAGATGCTGGTAATTCCTTATATGCCTGTGGTAGCTGAAGGGTACAAATAAACATCAGCTATATCTGATCAGATTTAAATATAAGCAGCATAATGCTCCACCCAAACAGAGTTACAAAGATAAATGCAAGAGTAAATATTTTAAAATACATATAAAAGACAAATGATTAAATGAAAGGTTGATCCTATTAAGAATAATAGTGAGGATAAGTAATTAGAGAGAGAGGATAAGAAAACAGAAGAGGCATTAAACTTTACAAAATCAGAGATTAGATTTGAGAAGCCACAGATAAGGAATTAATGAAAGTGTAGATAGCACTGAAAAGGAGTTGCCAAGAGGTTAGAAGCTTATAAAACTGACAGAGTGCCAAGCCTCTGTATATACACTGGAGATGGAGATAGGTAACGGAAAAAGGATGGAAATTAAATGGGATTTACTATTTAACCCCATTTGGGGTCAACCAAATTAATTTATTTTAGCCCCATTTTATGTGAACTTCACAGAGCTGTTATAGGACTATCTTGTGTAGCCATTACTCATGCCAGTGAGCACTCTCAAAAGCATTTGTGCTTCTGAAATCAGTGGAACTACTACAGGGGTTCACTGACATGAATCAGTACGGACTCTTACAAGGCCTAGGACAAACCCTGTTCTGGTTTTAGGAAAATTTGCAGTAACTCTACAGAGGATCAGGCACGGGCATTAATGTGTCAGGAAAAGTTTTTGTGACTCACACATATTGGATTTGTTTATATGTAACATTGATAAGAATAGGCTTAGTCACGATTATAAATGAGCTTCAGCTGAAAGACCAGGTCTGAGCTCTCCAAAGCACTTGTAGATGAGATGTTGAAAATCTGAACTGGGATCCAAATTTTGAAAATGGCCAAGCCAAACACCTGTTTGTGAATGTGCCTAAACTTTGGAGTGTTCACAGTCCTGAACTGGGTCTGAAGCTTGAAACCTTGCTAGCCACTATTTCACCTTGCATATGAATAGGTGTAGAGACTCTGGAAGAAAGACTGCCTGAACTGAGGTTGTTTGAGAAAGAAATGGGGGTGGGGTGTCTCAACACTGATGAAAAAAATTAAAAGAAGACAGGTCTTTGAACTGGACCAAGGGTTGCACCATAGATCTCCACATTTGAAACCAGAAACAAAAAGTTAGAAAATTCCTTCTTAGATTTCAAGTTCTTCAGAGCAGGGACTGCCTCTTTGTTAGCAAACATCCCCCATCCTATCTGGAGCTTCTGGGTGCCCCTTTAGTATAAGCATTGAATAATTTGCTGTAAACGAAACAGAAATTATTATGAATACATGGGGAAGGGCAGATCTGCTGACTGCATTTTCTACTTTCTCATAGGCATTTCTTAGAGCCACCTTCCCAAGGTCATTCAGGAATTCTGTGGTGGACTAGGGAGTAGAACCCAGATCTCAGTTCTGCCCAACTCACATTTTAACCACAAAACCTCCTTCCTCATATGGTAATATGTAAACATGTTTGTTAATTGCAGATAGTCTGAATGGAAATTAATTACCCCATCATGCTTCTTTCTGTTGGTTTATAGACCATTTCAAACAAGGCAGTCTGCAGAAAATTCTCCACTAAATGCACCAGGCAATAATATCTATGCTTCATCTAGCTTTATGAGACATGGAAGCACCAATTTTTATTCCCTCAATCACAATCATGCCCCCAGTGTCAGAACAAGGCTCTCCATGGACAGTAAAACAACAGCCATCTGAGAGAAAGCTAAAGGAAAGCATCTTACAAGCCACCCACAGTATTTACGCATTGGGTACTGTATGCTTTGCCCCGGTCTCTCTACTCCAGTATTTTTTTTTCCCTTTTTTAGGTTATAATGACAACATTTCTATCTCCTTATCTGGGTAGAGGAGAAAACAAATGAGTCACCATTAAAAGGAAATTATGGACAGAAAGACATCAGACACTGGAAAAGAAGACGAATCCTGTATAATGAAAAAGAAGAGAGGAAGACCAGGCCCTGAAGAGTAAATCCCAACCAGCAGTACATTGCCTCGCCCCATCTGCTAAAGTAGCCTTGACAAGTCAGAGCAAGGGGAAGGTGAATTGCACTGAATTAGTGGAATTGCTCCTCCAGCTGTCCACCACAGAGAGCAAAAGGGGCCCAACCTCATCACAGGATTCTTCCATTATTCCCAGGGGTCTGCACACACTGGCAATTACACGGCTGTAGGATTTGTTACAGAATTCACTCCTTACCTCAGCCTTATTCTTCAGAATTCTAGACTTCAAGGTTCTTTCTAGACTTCTGGGTTGTGGAAATAGCTTGCATTAGCAAGGTCAAGAAGAGCCAATGCAGTGATGTCTACCTAGTTCTGCAAAAAGCCAGAAACCATAGCTCTGAGACTATATAAACAGCCCCTTTCACCTCAGCATGTTGTTCATGCTGAAACCTACAGGTTTCAATCCCAACAGTTAGCTATTTCATTGCTGACTATTTAACCAGTGGAAACAGCCCGCTGGTGAGCTTATCCCATAACCCCAAGCTGCTTTCTGTGCTGCCCCAAGTGTTGAAAAGACCAGCCGTAAATACCTCTAGCTTTCCCTTTATAACTTGGAAAGTGCAGTTAAGCACCAGGAGAGCAAAACTCTGCAGTGTATTGAAAACTAAAAGTGGGGAGAAAGAGTAAAATAAATTACATTTAATTTCAAAATAAGCAACATAGGAGCCTCTGCATTGATCGTATTATTCATCATCCTATTTGAGATGATAAAAGTAAGTCAGTGGGAGAGCGTCATAACTTAGGTCAACTTACAGCTTTAGTGTAACCAGCTCACATTCAAGGCTAGACGTTTTATGGTTCTAATTATCTTCAGCTACATTCTAATGTCTGAAAGTTGATGTTAGACAGTTTCAAGCTGGAAATAAGAGTAATTAACCATTGAAATAACACGCCAAGCATGATGGTGGATTCTCCATCATGATAGGAGGTTTTAAAATCAAGATAGGATGTTTTCCTAACAGATCTGCTTTAAGAATTGTTTTGGGGAAGTTCTATACAGAAGGTCAGACTAGATAATCACAGTGATCCCTTCTGGCCTTGGAATCTATGAATCTTGCACTGGACTGATGGAGAGCTCCCCCCCTCATCTCAGCAGAGCCAAAAGGGAAGGGCAGGTACTCTCTCTCATCAAGGGGCATATTCTGATACCTTTATTCACAGTCCTGGATCCTTACCCCATGAGTAGTCTCAGTGGGTGAAATCCTGGTCACAGTGAAGTCAATGGCAAAATTCCCATTGATCTAGTAGGGTCACCCCCAAAACTTTAACAATGGGATTATTCAAGGTAGCAATGTTTCCCAATACAAATTAAAATAACTAATTATGGCAGTCAATCGATTAAAAAGATTAATCGCGTGAGTAAAAAAATTAATTTTGCGATTAATCGCGCTGTTAAATAGAATACCATTTATTTAAACATTTTTGGATGTTTTCTAAATTTTTAAATATATTGATTTCGATTACAACACAGAATACAAAGTGTACAATGCTCACTTTATATTTATTTTTGATTACAAATATTTGCACTTTAAAAATGATAAAAGAAATAGTATTTTTCAATTCACCTAATACAAGTACTGTAGTGCAATCTCTCTATCATGAAAGTTGAACTTACAAATGTAGAATTAAGTACAAAAGATCTGCATTCAAAAATAAAACAATGTAAAACGTTAGAGCAGTGGTGGGCAACCTGCAGCTAATGGGCCACACATGGTCTGTCATGATAATCCGCTGGCGGGCTGCCAGACAGTTTGTTTACATTTGCACAGCCACCCACAGCTCCCAGTGGCTGCAGTTTGCCATTTCCACATCAAAGTGTTGCTCTTTTAAGACTTCTGAAAGCATGCTCCACACCTCTTCTCTCTCAGATTTTGGAAGGCACTTCACATTCTTAAATCTTGGGTCAAGTGCTGTAGCTATATTTAGAAATTTCACATTGGTATTGTGATAAAGTTCCTCCTCTGCCTTGGTGGGTTCTGCGCTCACCAGCGGATTTGCTCCCTCAGAGGTTCATGGCAGTCCTCTGTTTGGCTCCTTTTGTTAGTGGCACAAACCTGCCGTTCACCTGGCTAACCGCATCACTGCCCAGCATGAGGAAAAGGAGGAGAACAATCCCCGCAGTCTCTGCTGGCCCACCTAATGGGTCAGGCCAGAGATCTTCCCCTCTGGTGGGACCCACAGTCCAGATCAACTCCTCTTATGTCAAATAGGCAACTGGGGGGATGGGGGAAACACAGGCCCACCCTCTACTCTGGGTTCCAGCCCAGGGCCCTTGTGGATTGCAGCTGTCTATAGAGTCTCCTGTAACAGCTGTATGACAGCTACAAATCCCAGAGCTACTTCCCCATGACCTCCTTGCAACACCTTCTTTGTCCTCACCACAGGACCTGCCTCCTGATGTCTGATAATGTTTTTACTTCTCAGTCCTCCAGCAGTACGTTTACTCACTCTCAGCTTCTTGCGCACCTCTTGCTCCCAGCGCCTCGCATGTGCCTCCCGAACTGAAGTGAGGTCCTTTTTAAAACCAGGTGCCATGATTAGCCTGCCTGTCCTAACTGATTCTGGTAGCTTCTTGATTGGCTCCAGGTGTCCTAATTAGCCTGCCTTAATTGGTTCCAGCAAGTTCTTGATTGTTCTGGAACAGCCCAGTATCTTACTCAGGGAAAAGGGACCTGCTTAATCTGGTGCTAATATATCTACCTTCTGTCACTCTCCTGTAGCTAACTGGCCTGACCGTGTCACAGTATTGTCTTTGCATTTTGTCAAATTTGCAGTGAAAGTGTTCTTAAAACGAACTTGTGCTGGGTCATCATCTGAGACTGCTATAACACGACATACATGGCAGAACACGGGTAAAACAGAGCAGGAGACATTCAATACTTCCCCAAGCAGTTCAGTCACAAATTTAATTAATGCATTTTTTTTTAAATGAGCGTCATCATCATGGAAGCATGTTCTCTGGAACGATGGCTGAAGTATGAAGAGGCATGTGAATCTTTAGCACATCTGGCACGTAAATATCTTGTGATGCCAGCTATAACAGTGCCATGCGAACACCTGTTCTCACTTTCAGGTGACACTGTAATTAAGAAGAGGGCAGCATTATCTCCCATAAATGTAAACAAACTTGTTTCTCTTAGCGATTGGCTGAACAAGAAGTAGGACTGAGTGGACTTGTAGGCTGTAAAGTTTTACATTGTTTTGTTTTTGAGTGCAGTTATGTAACAAAAAATACCAACATTTGTAAGTTGCACTTTCATGATAAAGAGATCACACTACAGTATTTGTACGAGGTGAATTGAAAAATACTATTTCTTTTATCAGTTTTTACAGTGCAGGGTTGTAATTGAAATAGACATATTTGAAAATGTAGAAAAACATCCAAAAATATTTAATACATTTCAATGGGTATTCTATTGTTTAACAGTGCAATTAAAAGTGTGACTAATTGCAATTAATTTTTTTGAGTTAATTGTGTGAGTTAACTGCGATTAATTGACAGCTCTATAATTAATACATTTGAGGGAACTATGAACTGCTCCCTCAGACACTCACATCCCTACATATGCAAAAAGAGGTTAATTTTGTTCAGTAAATTATTCACTATGAATCATTCTCCCAGGTCTTACAATTATGAAGCACAATCATGGCTATATTTTTGTCTTGTTCTGTCTGTGTCATTTTCTCTCTGTTTGCCCCCTTCTCTTCTTTGTAATCCCAACTCTGTAAAGAGCCAGTGCAGATTTTTAAACTGTCAGACTAGGCAGAAGGAGGAAAAGAGTGAAAGGTTCTGCTATGCTGATCAGCACAGGATCACAAGTCTTGGAGCAAAAAGCCCAGAGAGGGAAACTGTGTGAAATGGAATGCAGCCTCAATAGTATGACCAAGAAAAAGATTCAGGAGTTATTACAGAAAAATCCCTAAAGCCCTGAGCAGCAACAGTGAAGGAGATATCAAAAGTGTTGGGTTATATCAAAAGAGGAAAAGAACTGCCAGCTAAAGCAGGTGAAAATATATGTAACTCCAGTTAGAATTTTTTTTTTTTAAACTAGGCTTTCCTCAAAATATTGTATAGCAAATAATTTAGAAGTGATCATTATCCTCTGGATTAATCGATGAAACTAGCGTAATAAAAAGTGTAGGGGCTAATCTCACCACGTGGTCTATAAATACCTCCATCAGCACAGATCCTGGAGGCCGGCAGCAGTGGAAAGTCTGCCAGGAACAGTGACTGTGGTGGAAGAAGTGGCCAAAACTTACCTTTTGCCAGATTTTCAGACATGGCTAGTGCTGGCTGGCGGAGAGGTATTGCCTTAGCAGCATGTCCTGGTAGGGCTCCTACAAACCTTCAGCATGATTTAAAGCTACCTTCCCCAAATGGAAATCAGAGGGAGACTGGGAAGTCACACTGACCACTTGTCCTTCCATGGAATTAGTTTACCCCTACAGCATCAAGGGCAAGGTTATATTTTAAATCACCCCCACCAAACTCATTGATTTGAGTCCTGACCACTTTAAGAAAATGTAGTTTTTATTGTAGAAGAAAATATTGATGACATCAGTCCAAACTAATTCTGGGTGATAAAGTTGCACATCAGCTCTAAGGGTAGTAAATTCCTTTTGTATTGAATGTATTCAGTACATAGACCACTCGCATCATATAACAGTGGGGTCATCTGGATTTACACCAGGTACAGCCAAACTGCCAAAGGCACAGAGATCATAAGGGGTGCACAGAGATGTACTTCCCTGATCCTGCTCTGTGCATGTTCGTCCCCCGCACTGTGCTAGAGCAGCACTGGTTTAATTTATCCCAACCTTTAACAGTGGTTGAAAAACAGCTTACGATTGGAGACAGATAACTCCTACACTACACCAAACACAGAGGGGTGTTTTCTGCACTCTGCTGATAGCAAGGAGAGGTAACAAACCTCCACATCAGCTCGGTGACACTGCAGGGTCAAGTCTTGCACTGGGTCTGAGCTGATTAGGCAGAGTTTTCAGCCCAATTACATGAGCACTGCTGCAAAGTGCCCACACTGCACCTCAGGATCTGGCTCTGTATTTTGGGAAGGTCAAAAACTGTGATGTGCGAAACTTTAAAGATTGGTACAAACATTATCCAAACCATTCAAACCTCTTTGCTTTTTCATAACATTTTTGAAACCTCTTCGGCTGGTACCAAGACACAAACAAATACAGAGATGTAAAAAAAAAAAAAGACATAATATTTTAAAATATTAACCAAACTTTCTGGAAACTCTGAAAAAAAAATTATCTGTGGGATTGTGTCAGGGCTTCTTCCCTGCACTCTTTACTCTGGCAAAATTCCCACTAAAGCCATTTCCCTGCTCTGCAGCACCATCTAGTGATATTGAAATGGACGGGAATTTATCTTCTCTGCAGCATTCTCTAGAAACACTGCAGTCCGTAGGAATTTTGTCTGAGTAAGGACTTCAGGATTTGGCGCTGCCATGATCCCTCCACCCCTAGCTAGTTAAGAAAGTGGAATGCTTATAAAGGAAATGTATGTGCTCAGAAGGAGCCAAGACAGAACCTAGAAGAAGTCACTCGTGTTACATAAACTAAGCACTTTCCCTCCAGTTCTTGGGGCAGGGGGGAAGATAGGGAAAGAAGAGGAAGAGATTATTTCAATGAGATTGGGTGGGTGAAGGGACTGTTTTAACAAGATCTTTTGTATAGCTGGGTTTAAAATCACAAGCAGTGATTAGTAAGGTTTTCCTTGTATTAACCAGCAGTCACTACACACCATAACAATAACAAATTAAATAAAATATGAGTTATCCCACTGATGCACTGAACCAATCTAATAAAAATTCACTTGAACATGCCACTCAGTGGAATTCTAGACAAGGAAAATTATTTCAAAATATGTTTTAGTATTCTACAGTGTAATGAATACAATTATTCTTATCATACAGCACTAAAATAGTGACTATTACTGGTTAAAGACTGTATTTGTTAAGAAATGCTTTAGATATTGTTCCTGCATACCAAGAGAAATACCTCATTTGTAGATGGCCTTATCTCAGCTTTACTGAGGAGATTGTGAGACACAAAGATAATTCATTTTTGTGATGTCACAAAAAGGTAAATACAACCTTAAAACCAAAAAAGAAATTTCTTTGTACCAGAAAGTTTTAACATTTTACACAAAGGAAATCCATCAATCCTGGATTTTTTCTTATTTATTTATTTTTTAAATACATTCTAGGCTATTGTTCCATGCTCAGCTCACAAATAAAATACAAAAGATCAGCTCCTTTATACTCTAAACTGAAATTTCCAATACCTACTCCTCATTATATTAGTAAGTACCTCTTTTAAAAAATGAATGGGGTCATTTTAAACACAGATTTCTACAGTTCTGGAGAGATTGCAGGGTTTATTTTAAGCTAAAATAGTTCAGCTTTAGCGCTCTTTCCTTTAAAACTTTTAATAACCTATGCATAAAACTGAATGAGAGGACATTTTCTATGCCATTTGGAGATGAAAGAAACACAATATGAACTGAAAAAGAGTACTTGAAAGAAGATTGATCAGCAGCAAGTCAGAATCACCAGGTGAACATTCATTTATATACATACTACAGGTAAAGGGTCTGGGGGAGTGAGAAGACAGACAGGATCCAGGAACTGGAAAATTTTACACATTGACTGAGACATTGCCTCAGTTACAGCCATCGACATAGCTGCATCTTCACCAGAGCATGTAGTCAAAGCCACTATCTACACTCATCTTGAGAGCAGAGTAAGGTAAATTAGTGCCAACAGTGGCTTTGCCTGTCTATTCCAGGACATCTACACCAATGGCTGGCCACAAAGAGCTCTAATCAAAACTAGTGCCTAGTGCAGACAAGGCTTGACACTCTAAAGGGAACACATTTCTTGCCACATATGACTACTATACCAGCGTCACACCCAGATTAGACCTCAGAAGTGTCAGGCTTCTGTTCCCAAACTTTGTCTTCCTATAAGCAGATACCAAAACAGCATGTCAATAGCAAGCAAATAATCAGACCACAAATTAGGAGTGTCATAAACATAAGTCCAGAATTGGACTGTGAGGTCTGTGCACGCACACACTATGGATAGGATTTTCAGAAGAGCTGAGCACTGACCTACTTTGCTCTATTGAAATCATACCCTCGATGTACATCGGTTTATATGAGAAGCAGCATTGTCTAGTTGGCTGAGCTTGAGAATGGCCACCAGGAATTCCCGAGTTCCGTTTCAATAACCCCAAACAAAACTACTCTGCAGAAACATCTACTGACACTGAGCTTTCACAGTACAACCAAGCTTCCACAGGGAAGCTTTCACAGTAATTTTCCAACATATCCATATAAATGTCTTTAGCTATATGCTATTCACACTGATCAGCTGAGATGCATTTTAACCAACATTGGTAGTTAAATGTAAAAATATAATTTTGTATGTTGAATCAATGGAGAAAGAAATTACTTTCTCTATAATCTGTCCATGGTTCTTAATGCAAAAAAAAAATTATAGGCAGTGTTAATTAAAATTAGTAGATGTGGATTGGCTTAAGTAATGGAAAATAGTTCAACAACAAAATAACATTTTTCCTCAAAGTTTTAGTGAAATACTTGTGAGAACAAACCAGAATCTAGAACATTCTTTGTAACAAAAAGTTAACATTTTTCACAAAATTGAACTTTTCTAGAAAATGTTAGATTCTGTGTATAAATTCTCAGTAACCCACTAACTTCCTGTAATCCATGACCTCTGATGTTTGGGAGAGAATGGAAGTGCAGTGGAAGAAACGGAAAAGGAAAAAACAGATTAGAAAAGTGAGTGTTGCTGGGCTAGGAAACAATAATGAAGCTGTATGAACATTACAGGAAGCAGCGTTGCAAGAAGATAAGTATAAGTAAAAAGGTATCAACATTCCATGTGGAAAGTATACCGAGAAGGCCAAATTCTGCACTCAGATACATGGGCGCAATTCCCACTGAAGCTAAGGGGAGTTGTGCTCATGTATTGGATGGTAGAATTAGGTCTATGATGTAGCATGTGAGAAATGTAGTGTCAGTGCACGTCAGCCCTGTGAAATATAACATCTTTATTTTTCACCTTTCTTCAGTGTGATACTAGTTTGTTCTAAGGGATACTTAGGATAGGGGTGATTGATGGCCAGACCCCAAGTCCACTGAAGGACTCCTCCTGATTTCAATTATCCTTTCATCAGGCACTAACTATTTTTTAAATTCATTTCTTTTAGTAGTATTTGAAAAGTTAAGGTAAGACTTGTGTAATCTCTTTAGGGCAGAGGACACAGATTGTAAACTCTTGGGGCCAGGGCCCATCTTTTTTTTGTTCTGTTTGTACAGCATTTAGCACAATGGGATTCTGGTCCATAACTGAGGCTGCTATCTACTACCACAATACAAACAAAACAAACAAATATCTTATTGAGAGGGTTTAATCCTTAGAGATGCTGAGCACCTGTAGTTTCCAATGAAATCGACGGGAATTATAGATGATCAGCACCTTGCAGGGAATGCCCCATAAAATACTGCGCCAATCTGGTGATATAAAGCATTATGCGTATATAATATATTATGTCAAATCCTAAGAGGTGCTGACAATTTGCAACTCCCATTGACTTCTTTAGGCCAATGTTGTTATCCATCGTATAATTTATGACGGAATAAAAGTATTTGTTTTTAAGTATGCTTAACTCCATATAATATTTATCACCCTTATTTAAATGTATTACCAAACTTTTTCTTATACAGCTTGATACTTTGCATGGTGTCCTACAGCCATTTCTTTTCAATAGACATTTGTTTTCCTGGAAGTTTACATGTTAATTTATCCTGGGGTAAGAACAGTCTCCTAACATTGGTATGTAAAGAAACTAATTCCAGAGTAACTTTTTCTATTGTATCAGCAATTCTTAATACAGAAAAAAAGTCTTAGTGTTAAGACATTAGCAAGTTTAACTCAGAAGGTGGACTCAAATATGGATGCATTAACAGGAGACAGGAAAGCACCTCATTTTCCTCCCATAACACATACCATGGTTGCAGTAAATTTTGATTGAAATGGTCACTTTTATACATATCACAGGAGAGTCTTATATTGACACTGCTTAGCTGCAGATGTCTAATGAATATAAAATAAATGCAATGAAGAAATATGTGTTTCAGAAATTACAGCACAGAAAATTGAAATACTAATTTTTCCACTTTTCCCAGTGGCTACAACTGTTTAAGGAGGGTTATCTTACACTTCTAGAAATACTGCGGTAGGAAAGAAAATAACCCATGATAAGCCAGTTGGGCTTACCTCCAAGGTGAAAATGAAAAAGGTATGAACAGAGCAGGTGTTTTTATACCACAGTGTGACCCATAGATTAACCATGGACCAAGATTACAATTACATTTCACCATCACAGAGTAATGTTTTTGGTGGTCACAGACCACAGCTGGATTTTAACTTGTGATCTGTGAGCGGTTCCTTATCCCATTGTTAAATCTCCTACTATCTTTTCATTTAGTGTTTTGTAATCATTTGCCTTCCTATTCCCACTTCACCCATCATTATCTCTGCTTTCTCCTTTTGAAATTGCTGATTGCATTTACTGATTTAGGGCCTGCAGAAAGGCATAAAAGTGCTCCTTAAGTTCCAGGCTGCAGAGGGTTCCAAGGAGAGTCCAGGTTCCCTGACCCTTACATGAGTCATCTGAAAATGGCTATAAAAGGAAAGGGTAAACAGTTGCAAAGGACTCTAAGGGAAGTGTGCATCCAGGTTTGCTTGGGCCTGGTGTTCGAATTTTCCTTAGATTAAACAAAGCTTGCCCTGAGGCAAGGGACAAGAACTTCTCTAGAATTTTGACTTTATATGAACTCTGCGTCTGGTGTTTCTGGGCATCAATTTACAGGGCCCAATCCCAAATTCTGTTTGATTCACATATGTGTAAACGCATTGCAATCAGCACCCTCCCTGCATTATGCACCCTTGTGTAGACAAATCTTACAAATCTATAAAATTGAAACATCTGTGTATTGATTTCTTCAAATTTTGTCAGCCTACATTAGCCACTTTTAGCTCCAATCCTAGCTTTTACTGACATTTACATTAACCTCAAGAGAATGAAGTATTTGATTGCCCCAATAAACAATATCTGCGCCCTCCTCTTACAGAATGACCTCAGAACAGAAGTGTATATATAGTTGTGAGTGCTATTGACAGTAACTCCAAAGAAATATTTTTAGTACTGAATTCCCAGAGTAACAGATCATAGAGGAAGGAACTTACAATACTGCAGGGAGAAATGAACAGCAACATTATCAAGGATGTCTTTGGAAATAAAACATTACATAAGTGACTCAAATGTTATTACTGAGAGAACTCTAACACACATTGCCTGGCATTGGCTTTTTAGCCACCATCCTCAGCCATTTCAGAATTAGTGAGGCAGATATTAAATATGACACACTCACAATCAGTGTCCAGGACCCCACGGGACTTATCCCAGAGTACGAGAGTACAGAAACGTGTAGGCAGCATGAAGAAATTACTAAAGTCAAGCAAAACCTCAGAACTCCATATCAATGAACATAATACTGATTTTTCCAACAAGGGACATAGAACTGCACTGGGAAAGTAAAACTAGCTTAATACTTTGTGCACTGTATTGACATAAATATGGATGCAAACCCCTTTTTTAAGCAATGCCATTTGTTCTGATAACGCTCTGAAGGTCTTGCACCAAGATTCTAAGCTTTTTGGGTCAGGACTGTCCCTTTCAATGTATTCCACAATAGGACCTTTTCCTAAGTGAGGCCTCTGGGAACTAATAGAATACCGAGTAATACATATTAATATATGGGGCCTAGTGTGTGCTCTGTTTTGGAAGGTACAAGCACTATCATTTCGATCTTGTCAGAGAACTGAACCAGTGGTATAGCACTGTTTGGTTTTCGCTTGTTTGGGGTTTTTTTTTATTGCAAATTATTTAGTGTATCCACTCCAGCTGAATGTTTTTAAGAATGCTTCCAGGATTACATCCACATTAGCACGGTCTTCAATCATTTCAGCTGTAAAGCCTCTTAGGTACCCGACCTCTCTCATAGTTCCCAGGACAGCATCCAGAAGCAGTGGATTCTAGGAGACTTCAAAAGGTTACCAAATCCACTCTTGTCCCCCAATTTCAGCTCATCCGTAGCTGCACTGACACTAAAATAGTATAAACTAAAATGACTCAAATTCAGTTGGTATTTATCCCCAGTGAAGCACAGTCTGTTCCAAAGGATATTTAACATCATTGTAACCCACTCAGAGCCCTTCTGCATCTGGACACAAGGTGAGTCACAAACTTTTGGAGGAGGTACAAACAGTTGTTAGCAAGGTAAATATCTCTATGGTAGAAAAGACTCCATATGGGGACGCAATGCCACGTATTGTGAAACTGACAAGCTAGTGAATACTCTATTACAGGTTTGATGATTGGAGTGTACAGTGTGTGACACAATGTAGTTTATTAAGATTTGCCACAAAGATCAAGGTGACAGATGTCTTTTTAAATCACAAGATGTAATGTTGGGGATTCACAGAAGGTTATCTAAATGCACAGAAGGAATTTAGAATGAAGTGAGCTGTAACAGTCTTGCTCTTCTGCCTTTCTCCTCACACTGAAATTATTTAAACTCAGATATTCATAGATGCATACACCTGTTTGCAAGGTATTGTAGTTTATTCGCATCAGTGTTTCTTAAAGAGTCTTATTTTTGTACAGATAGTAGAAATATTAAACATTAATACATTTAACCGATTTATTCAAATAATCCTTTATTAAAAGGTAGAGCTGGAATTATTATTTTAACTTTCAGACACTTACCCTTGCAAACTGAAGCTTCAAACATCCCTCCGGTCTCACCCTTCTTTCAAACTACCTTACACTTTCAAACAACGTGTGCTGATATTCTTTATTGCTATCATATCAAGGGATTATAACTTTCTTCATTCTGTTTCCTTCCGCATGTGAATGAAGGAGTGACACAGAAAAGAGGTGGGGGGTGGGCATTCTATTGAGCCCAATCTGTGGGATGATTATAAGAAAAAAAGTTGTTTAAATGGTTAGTTGGCTTTGTCTATTGAAAGAGTCAGTAGGACAGCACTCCATAGGGTCACATTCAGACGTCTGCCTTTTAACCACAAAGCTGGAAATTTAATTTTAAAAAGGCTTAAATTGTGCAGAAATTGATGGGGGAGGCCAGTGACTGCTGGTGTGGTACACAAACGAGTATTGGGTCTATCACAGCCCTGCACTTAGATGTACAAGGATTCTATAAGTAGAAAGGAGTAGGGCATTCCATTCATTTACTACTAACAATGGAATGCCCGAAGATGAACATAAGGTGATCAGATGCCCTTTTTCATTCCTCATAATGAAAACTTTTATGGAACTCAGCATTTCTTATTTCCAAGGGGTTTAAATGAAGTAAGCAGTGAAATTAAAAAAACCCAAAAACATAAAAACAAAACTTTTGGACGAACGTAAATATGTTACAGCACTTGTAGATTCACTCCCACCCCTACAAAAATTGCCAGCCATAATCTACTCAGATAAAGAATTTTTTATTATTAAATAAAAGATAAGCTAGGTCACAAATGGATACACATCAGCTAATTTTCCATTAAAATAGAAAAACATTGATCTTAGTCTCTTAAAGAGTTCTCTCATGATTTCTCATACACAAAAGCACAGAAACTCTCACTTATTTCCACCTCCCCAACTGACCTGACAAAGTGGATTTCCTCTCCCACAGGCCAGTTAGGCAACTAAAAATGTAACGTTATAGTTCCAGGCACCATAGATTCATAGGGTTAGAAGGGACCGCAAGGGTCATCCAGTCTAACCCCCTGCCAAGCTGCAGGATTTGTTGGATCTAAACCATCCAAGACAGATGGTTATCCAGCCTCCTTTTGAAAGCCTCCAGTGAAGGAGCTTCCACAACCTCCCTGTTCCATTGTCCTACTGGTCTTACAGTTAAGAAGTTTTCCCCTGAGATTTAATCTAAATCTGCTATGCTGTAGTTTGAAAGCATTGCCTCTAGTCCTGCTCTCTGTGGCAAGAAAGAACAACTTTTCCCCCTTTTTATTATGGCAGCCTTTCAAGTATTGAAGACTGCTCTGTCCCCCCTTAATCTCCTCTTTTTCAAACCAAACATACCTAGTTACTTCAGCCTTCACTCATATGGCTTGCATTCATCCCTTTGATCATCTTTGTCACTTGTTTCTGGATCCTTTCCAGTTCCTTTACATCCTTTCTATACATTCGATACAAAATCGGACCCTGTACTCTAGCTGAGGTGTGGCCAGTACTGAGTAGAGAGGTACTATCACTTCCCGTAACTTGCATGCTATGCCTCTGTTAATGCAACCTAGACTTATATTTGCCCCCCCCTTTTGGGGGGGGGGCAACAGCATTGCATTGTTGACTCAGAGCGACTGTGATGTCCTTCTCTGCTCTAATTAGGAGATGCTACAATAGCAGGACAACAATAAAAAAACTGACAACCTTTATTGCCTTACAAGGTGCCCAATCTACCTCTCTCTGGTATTTCTTTTTTAGTTTGATTCCTCCCTTAGGTCAGATGGTGAACCCCTTACTCACAGTGGTGAGCAGTTGTCCAAAAGAGTAGTTCATTGTCTCCAATGCAATTACTCCAGTGAAAAGGGGCTCACAATCTGACCCTTAGTTATGGCCTATGTAAAGTCTTACACCTTTAGATACACTATGTCGTCAATATAGGGTCCTAACAAGAGATCTTTAGAAAAACACCCAAAAACCGGCCAACCTAGTATCCTAGGGTTTTAAAGAAAGACCAAGAACTACTATTAGAAAAGAAAGTTTAAAGTCTATCCAGATTCTCATTCTCCATTGTGGCAGCATTTGTTCACCCTAAGAACCTGTACAACTTGAATGGTTGAAAATGTGACATTTCACAAGTAATTCAAATCCAAAGTGAAATGAGGTTTTTGACTTCAGCACAAAGAGAGCAGAGGCATAACAAACTGAATTACAATCCAAAAAGCACGGGTTCTCCACTGCCTGCAACTTCTGCAGTCACTTACAGCAGTGCAAAGTTGGTGTAAATCTGTATCATATCAGAATTTGAACAGGTGTAAGCTACTGGGATGATTTAGTTGGTGTTGGTCCTGCTTTGAGCAGGGGATTGGACTAGATGACCTCCTGAGGTCTCTTCCAATCCTAATCTTCTGTGATTCTACTACACAAGATGGGAATGAATCAGGACCTTACTTTGTGTAAGCTAGAGAGGTCTGTGGTCTTGAGTATCAGACCAAAGACCAGGAATTTCTGAATCCTAATTACACCTCTGGTAATGATTCCTTTGTAGCCTCGAGCTCATCACTAGGTATGGCTTTGTTTTCAGATGTGCCGAGAGCTCAGAATGCCCACTTAAATCACAGAGAGTCAGCAGTTTTTATAATCAGGCCACTGACTTCATGATCTGGATTTTCCCCATCTCTAAAATAGGGACAATAATTAGGGTGGGCCAAAAATTGGTGACCATTTAGTTACTTAACAGTTTTAATTTTTTTTACAAGAAAAAACATTAAAATTCTGAATTTCTAAGAAGTCTGACCATTTCTGGAATCTTGTGATAGCTATAAAGATTAACATATAGAAAGCCCTATAAATAACAATAAACTATCTGTGAAGCTCCTTGCAGACGAAATGGCTAACTTCTAGGTATTATTAGGATCAAGTTTTGAAGAAAAGAAATGTTACTATTTTTGCCTTTAAAATGCATAATAATTACTATTATTACAAACCAAGTTAAATAAACCTCAAGAAGTTTAGATGTTTGGAAGAAAGGTAATCAGCTGAGCTAAATTCTGAAAATGAAAAGCTGTTCATTTAGATATGTATTAGGAATATATAGAAATGGCTGGCGAGAGCATGAGAAGCAGGACAGATGACTTTGGTGTAAGAGAAATAATCACAGCCAAAAGTTATGCAGAGCATTTGGGATCTGTCATCTGAACATGTCTGGAGCCTTTAGTATAAAATTGCATGACTCTGGCTCTTCTATCTACTTGCAGGACTTGTTTTACAAAACTGCAGCTTGGAGGAGCATAGTTTCCTTCAATGGACAGTCATCAGAAATGTCCAGCATGGCTGTTCTTTGCAATTTGACCCCTCACAAGTGCCCTAATACATATGTATTTAAATGTGAAAAGAAATGCAAAATTAATTGCATTCAAACTGCTTGGTAGAGAGATTAAAAATAGTGGAAATCTTTGAACCACAGTGATGCTAGCAGGCACTGCTTCAACAACAGCCTCATCCCGAAGGGAAAGTATCCCACAGAATGATGTGTTTTCAAATTAGTATGTAATTATTGACGGCCGCAATATATCCAAGCATAATTAAATTGCAAAAAATAACATTCAAGTGCTTCTAAATTAAGTGTTCTAAAGTAAACAGAGAATGGCAGCAACATGTTAAATAATTAACCATCAGAAATTACAAAAACATTTTTAAATGAGTCAGAAGCAAATTTAGAGAGGGGGGAATGATTTCTCCCGTGAGTGATTGGCAAACCTGCCAGCCTCAAATTGCGAATAGCTTCAGGTGTTTGTTCTGTATTATTAAATGTACATCAAGCATGTCTTGTTTGTTACAATCAGTTGGATTTGTCGGGGGAGGAGAAGCACAGCATGTAAACAAGATCTGAGTTACATCAGTAGATTACCTTTTGAATGAATAATACACCAGATTTTAGTGACAAAAGGCATAATTCATCCCTGGTGTAAGATTGAATTTAGTCCAAAAAGTCTTTTCTGCTTTGTTCCACAAGACACTTTTATCTAGCAAACCAACCACAAAGCAAACTGGTGCTGAAAAATTAATATTGTTTTCCATTATATTTCCTTTCCTTCTGCGAGATTTACAATGCAGCTGTCAGGGAAAAACACATGAAGATTAAACTACAAAGAACAGAGATGCAATGGTCAGTGGCATTGTGCAATGTTGTTACTTATTAGAAAGAATTTGTGGTAATGCTTCATAAATAAATAAGGTCCAGGCCACAGAAAAAGTGGCTTGATATACAGTGTATAGGCAACTAGCTTGTTGATCTTGGAGCTGTCACAGAATTCACAGCTCACTTCCTGGTCTTGTGGCACTTACAACAACATGATACAAATTGGCAATGTATTAAAACACTGTATTGCATGGCACTTTCAGGGAAATGTTAATGTAGAGTATTTTTACCAGACTGTGCTCTCTTTTCAAAACATTATTCCCAGTTCAATTGCAAGCTGCTTTATATTGTTTCAGGATCTGTCACTGCTACCAATTCAGAACAGAAACCTAGGGTTCTATCCTACAAATTGATGAGAAATCTCAGCTCCCGTTGACCGCCAGCCGTGCTCAGCATCTTGCAGAATTTAGGTCCCTTCTGCCTACTTGATAATTCAATGGCATATGTAAGGAGAGTCACCAGCATAAGTTTAGAAGGGTTGACAGGGGAGGGAGCAATCCAGTTATGTGAACTGGTGGGATGGTGAAAGAGAAATGAAGTGCAGCACCAGGAAGCCAGGACTGCTCAGCAGGAGAGAATCTATATAAACACAAACCAAACAAAGTAACAAATGAAAAGAACAACAAAATCTTTCCCAGCTAAGGAATCTACCCAGGCCTCAGAATCCTGAGTAGGAAGCCAAACTCTGCCTCTTGGGCCATATTCAGTGCTGATCCTAGTAGAAAGCACAGCACAGAGGTATAGCCCAGAATGAATGGGCAAAAGGTGACTTTTGCATAATCTTTCACCTTCCAGATTCTGGTATGGTGCAGGGGCCACCATAACTCCCCACCCCAGGACTACTCTAACTTATGGTAGCTGGAGCCAGAGCTGGTAACTGCTAGGGGCAGAGCTGGCATAGGGACATGGGCACCCACCCTACACTGCGCTTATGCTGCGGGTTTTGCTTAGAAGCTGGTTGAGCCAGATTTGCCAACCACTTTGCAGTGGCGGATCGTTCAGCAGAGCCCAGAATTGGATAGGTCATCTACATTTTTTAAAAAGAGATGTCCTTACCCTTAATTCTTTGTTATTGAGATTTTTTGTCATGGAATGTTTGGTTCTATTTGGAGAGAGCTTCTCTCCTAGACACAGGACAAGAGGCTCTTGTCAAATTTTGTTCTAGTCTTAGTGCATTTACTTAGCTAGGGTGCTTCTTCCAAGACGACGTTCATTTACATCATTCAGTGCTGGTAGCTTTCATCAGCTTTGTTTATTTTTCCCACTGCTGCCGCAGATAAAACTAGAGAACAACAAACCTTCTCCTTTATGCAACCTGTATTAATATCTTCTTTAGATGGGGCTGGAGTTGAAGGGAAGCAGGTTTTCAGGAGAGGGGGTTTTCAAAATCTTTAATTGATGACAGTTCTTTTAGAGATGCATTTTCTTGGTCCTTCTCATCAGAAAAATTGTGAGAATCGAGGCTACCTCGTCTGTATTAGACAACACCATTAATTTTGAGACTGCACGATTAACATAGTCCAGTTTCACATTATAAACAAGCTTTCACTAAGTAATGCTTCTTTCTTTATAGGATTTCTTTATTGTTCCAAGTTGAGAAGAGTTTTACTTGGCCTTCTGAGAACTTGTGTCTGCTCCCTAAATTCCCATTAACTTCAATGAGAGTAGGATCAATGCCGCCCATGCTAATGATGGACTTGATGCACAATATGTACAGCGGCCTTCTGAGCTGTGCAGTCTGTTGAAGGCTAGATGCTGGCTCTTTAGCAGGCCAGCATATTCAGAAGACAAATCACACTGCTGCAGAGAATGCAAAAGAAAATTCAGAGCACCATGGGATTATGGAGGAATATGAAGGAGAGCTCAGATACACATACATACTGTTTCCCACTCTATGCAATCATCAGTTTCTGTAATGCCACAAACAAAGCCAAGGTCATGCAGTATGAAGGAGTACCCTAGTCAAGAAGCTGGAGTCACCCCTGTGCTCAACCATCCTTGGCGAGGGGACAAAGTTACTCTTGACAAATCTAAGGACCAGTTAAAAACAATACATCTTTGCCCCTTTTCGACCCACAGGGCTAGTTAAAATTCAGGGCCCTGGGGATGCCCCAGTTGGAAGTAGAATTTGATAGAGTTTGGTATTCTCCTTTATGCAAATGTACAAAGTTTTGTGTCTCTAAACACAGAAGAGACCAAGAATAAAAGAAGCAGTTTCTTGGCTTACAGCCCCAAGCCTGTTCAGCCAACACCAAAAGCTCTTTCTCTAGTTTTTTGCATGGTCACTGTACTTACTGGTACCTACTTGGCTTTCTTGCCTCTCCCTCTTCCTTTGTTCTTTGCTGTTCTCAGCTTGTGTGTGTTCTCTCTTCCACATCCCCATACCGCTACCCAAAACAATACTCAGTCAACAGCTCCTGGGTGAGTTCACAAACCCCTTTTATCTAGGTGGGAGCTTATGCTTAAAGTTATGTTAATTGGAGGGTGAGTTCACACCAATTAATTTAAATGGGGCTTTAATTCAACTCATAAGTTTTCAGCTAGCTCAGAACAAAAGAATAAAATTAAAAACAACAGCTGGTGTAGAGATGGAGATGGCCAGACCTCTCCAACGATGAGATGTAAGGTCTTCTAGCTTCATTGTTGACCAATGGACAGATTTTCATAAGTGCCCAAAATTGGCCCCAGATTCTCAAAAGATTTCAGCAACATTAGGTCCCTTCTCATAGAGAGGAAGAGCTTCCTGGGCCATCTGATAGGAACAGAATAAAACTGTTTTGTAGAAGGAGCAATCTTTTTCCAACAGCTGAGACCCAGGGCTTGTCTACCTATACAGGGCTGCAGCTGCGCCACTGCAGCGTGTTTGGTGAAGATGCTCTATGCTGACGGGAGAGAGCTCTTTCGTCAGCATAATAAAGCCACCTCCACGAGAGGCAGTAGCTGTCCTGCTGACATAGCACTGTCCACACCAGTGTTTATGTCAGTGTAACATGTCATTCAAGGGGGTGGTTTATTCACACCCGAGCGACATAAGTTATGCCAACATAAGCTGCAGTGTAGACACAGCCCTAGAGTTAAACCTCTAGTCAGGAAGATCAAGAACCCAATTTTCCATTGCCTTGGGGCACCTCAACACCATTCCCAGGGCATAAGAGATGTCACAAAAGCAAAAGATTCTGCTCACAGGGAATGCCCCTAGCACTGGAACTTCCCCCAGGTAACACAGAACCGGCTATGATGGTTCTACACCATGCCCCCTGCACAGGACTGTGCCAACAGCCTGTCCCAGAAAAGGGTACGTAGACAGAGCTCACTAAGCTGTGGCTAGTCTCAGTCACTGCAGTAACTTCTTGGGGCTGCGGTCAGCTGAACATAACCCAGAGCAAGCCTGAGGCCCCTGAACAACCACAGAATATGGATAAGCACGAAGTTGAGATAGTATCAAGAAGTAACACCAACACCACAAGTATGTACTGGAAGGTGAGTGTGAAAAAGAGAGACATCCCTGACATCAGTGCCCCGCTCCCCACCCCACTCTGCACAGCAAGCAGGAGGCTCCCGAGAGCAGCTCCAAGGCAGGGGGCAGGAGCAGCATGGCTGTGGAGGCAGGGGCACCTGAGGTGCATGGCACTTGATAGCCTGCTGGGTGGCCACACAGCTTAAAGGGAACTTAGCTGTTTCCTTTTTAACTATGAGTTCAGGAAAGACCCATCATATCATGAAGGAGAAAGCAATGTCTCCATTAATTAGCAATCATACAATTTAATCCACTAAAAGAAATGCATTCATTGTACATGTTCACTTTCACAAACTTTATAAAGAAAATGCAGTCCAAAGAGTATTATATTTAGAATCATTTGGGTTTTTTTTTGGAGGAGGGAGGAGTTCCTAAATCACTTTATTAATAAATGATGAGAACTAAGCCCTGGTCTACACTAGGACTTTAGATCGAATTTAGCAGCATTAAATCGATGTAAACCTGCACCCATCCACACGATGAAGCCCTTTATTTCGACTTAAAGGGCTCTTAAAATCGATTTCCTTACTCCACCCCTGACAAGTGGATTAGCGCTTAAATCGGCCTTGCCGGGTCGAATTTGGGGTACTGTGGACACAATTTGACGGTATTGGCCTCCGGGAGCTATCCCAGAGTGCTCCATTGTGACCGCTCTGGACAGCGCTCTCAACTCAGATGCACTGGCCAGGTAGACAGGAAAAGAACTGCGAACTTTTGAATCTCATTTCCTGTTTGGCCAGCGTGGCAAGCTGCAGGTGACCATGCAGAGCTCATCAGCAGAGGTGACCATGATGGAGTCCCAGAATTGCAAAAGAGCTCCAGCATGGACCGAACGGGAGGTATGGGATCTGATCGCTTTGGGGAGAGGAATCCGTGCTATCAGAACTCCGTTCCAGTTTTCGAAATGCCAAAACCTTTGTCAAAATCTCCCAGGGCATGAAGGACAGAGGCCATAACAGGGACCTGAAGCAGTGCCGCGTGAAACTGAAGGAGCTGAGGCAAGCCTACCAGAAAACCAGAGAGGCGAACGGCCGCTCCAGGTCAGGGCCCCAAACATGCCACTTCTATGATGAGCTGCATGCCATTTTAGGGGGTTCAGCCACCACTACCCTAGCCGTGTTGTTTGACTCCTTCAATGGAGATGGAGGCAACACGGAAGCAGGTTTTGGGGACGAAGAAGATGATGATGATGATGAGGTTGTAGATAGCTCACAGCAAACAAGCGGAGAAACCGGTTTTCCTGACAGCCAGGAACTGTTTCTCACCCTGGACCTGGAGCCAGTACCCCCCGAACCCACCCAAGGCTGCCTCCTGGACCCGGCAGGCGGAAAAGGGACCTCCGGTGAGTGTACCTTTTAAAATACTATACATGGTTTAAAAGCAAGCATGTGAAAGGATTACTTTGCCCTGGCATTCGCGGCTCTCCTGGATGTACTCCCAAAGCCTTTGCAAAAGGTTTCTGGGGAGGGCAGCCTTATTGCGTCCTTCATGGTAGGACACTTTACCACTCCAGGCCAGTAACACGTACTCGGGAATCATTGTACAGCAAAGCATTGCAGTGTATGTTTGCTGGCATTCAAACAACATCCGTTCTTTATCTCTCTCTGTTATCCTCAGGAGAGTGAGATATCATTCATGGTCACCTGGTTGAAATAGGGTGCTTTTCTTCAGGGGACACTCAGAGGAGCCCATTCCTGCTGGGCTGTTTGCCTGTGGCTAAACAGAAATGTTCCCCGCTGTTAGCCACGGGGAGGGGAGAGGGTTGAGGGGGTAGCCACGCGGTGGGGGGAGGCAAAATGCGACCTTGTAACGAAAGCACATGTGCTATGTATGTAATGTTAACAGCAAGGTTTACCCTGACAGAGTGTAGCCACTGTTTTATAAAATGTGTCTTTTTAAGTACTCGGTGGCTTGGTGCTCCGGTGCCAAGATAGGGATATGGGTTCCGTCTATGGCCCCACCACAGTTAGGGAATCCCATTGCAGCAAAGCCATCCACTATGACCTGCACATTTCCCAGGGTCACTACCCTTGATATCAGCAGATCTTTGATTGCATGGGCTACTTGCATCACAGCAGCCCCCACAGTAGATTTGCCCACTCCAAATTCATTCCCAACTGACCGGTAGCTGTCTGGCATTGCAAGCTTCCACAGGGCTATCGCCACTCACTTCTCAACTGTGAGGGCTGCTCTCATCTTGGTATTCATGCTCCTCAGGGCAGGGGAAAGCAAGTCACAAAGTTCCATGAAAGTGCCCTTACGCATGCGAAAGTTTCGCAGCCACTGGGAATCGTCCCAGACCTGCAACACTATGCGGTCCCACCAGTTTGTGCTTGTTTCCCGAGCCCAGAATCGGCGTTCCACAGCATGAACCTGCCCCATTAGCACCATGATGCATGCATTGGCAGGGCCCATGCTTTCAGAGAAATCTGTGTCCATGTCCTGATCACTCACGTGACCGCGCTGACGTCGCCTCCTCGCCCGATATCGCTTTGCCAGGTTCTGGTGCTGCATATACTGCTGGGTAATGCGTGTGGTGTTTAATGTGCTCCTAATTGCCAAAGTGAGCTGAGCGGCCTCCATGCTTGCTTTGGTATGGCGTCCGCACAGAAAAAAGGCGCGAAACGATTGTCTGCCATTGCTCTGACGGAGGGAGGGGTGACTGACGACACGGCTTACAGGATTGGCTTCAGGGAGCTAAAATCAACAAAGGGGGTGGCTTTACATCAAGGAGTATTTCAGGCAGGACTTCACAGAGGGTTCCAATAAGAAATGGTGCACCTAAGTTATTGTTCTTATTGGAACAAGGAGGTTAGCCTGGCCTCTGATTGATACATGGCTAGATTTACCTCGCTGCACCTTCTCTGTGAGTGACTGCAGTGTGACCTAGAGGAATGAGTCCCCTAGACGGGGGAGGAGGCAAATGAGTACAAAACCAATCTGGTCTATTTCTTGTTTTGATCCACTCCATCTATCTTTTACATCTTTGGCTGGCAGCAGACGGTGCAGAAGGACTGCATGCCATCCTCATCTCTTGCCTGCCCGGCAGAAGATGGTACAGTACGACTGCTAGCAATCCGTATCGCCTGCCTGCTCACCATAAGACAGTTCAATAGGACTGACTGCAGGACTAAAGAGAATGATCTGGTCAAGTCACTCCAAATTTAGTCCCTGCGCCCATGTCTGCCCAGGCGCTCCCAGCCGACGTGGCCAGGAGCACCTCGGACACGACGAGGACGGCTACCAGTCGTATTTCACCGTCTGCTGCCAGAAGGCAATGGGTTGCTGCTACTGTGTAGCAATGCCGTACCGCGTCTGCCAGCACCCAGGAGACATACGGTGACGGTTACCTGAGCAGGCTCCATGCTTGCCGTGGTATGGCGTCTGCACAGGTAACTCAGGAAAAAAGGCGCGAAACGATTGTCTGCCCTTGCTTCCATGGAGGGAAGGAGGGAAGGGGGGCCTGACGATTTGTACCCAGAACCACCTGCGACAATGTTTTAGCCCCATCGGGCATTGGGATCTCAACCCAGAATTCCAATGGGCAGCGGAGACTGCGGGAACTGTGGGATAGCTACCCACAGTGCAACGCTCCGGAAGTCGACTCTAGCCTCGGTGCTGTGGAAGCACTCCGCCGAGTTAATGCACTTAATGCACTTAGAGCATTTTCTGTGGGGACACACACACTCGAATATATAAAACCGATTTCTAAAAAACCGACTTCTATAAATTCGACCTTATTCCGTAGTGTAGACATACCCTTAGAATCAGAAGAACATAATAGATCAACATTTCACAAAGGGAAGTGAGCAGCCTATAGGTAAACTTAGGTTCACATTTGTGCACAGTTCCTGTGATCATGTACACAAAAGACTATTTAAATGCTTATTCATTCATGAGCACAAATACCCAATTCAGCACATATCCTTGTGGCAGCAGACCACTACATAACAGACTAGAATGGCAATCACATCTGCTCCCTATACATTAGGGCCATAAGGATTTTAAATATATTCATTAAAATGGCTATTTTATCATTTATAATTGGCATGTCTAATATTTCCCCTACATAGTAGTATATGTGATGGAACATTCCTATTGCGACATGAGGACAGATAATTGCATGTTATAAATAACTTGGTTTACATTTTCTCTTGTCATCTGCTGTTTGCCAGGAAGAATACTAGTGCACAATTTAAGTTTTGGGATCGGAGTGAATCTCAGTTTCAATTCTACGTAAATATACATGAACTTGAGCTATATGCTGGTTTTCAGAGAACTGTCCACAATGTCTCCAAGATCTCTTTCTTAAGTGGTAACAGCTAATTTAGACCCCATCACTGTATGTGTGTAGTTGGGATTATTCTTCCCAATGTGCATTACTTTGCACTTATCAATGTTGAATTTCATATGCTAGTTTTATTGTCCAGTTTTGTGAGACCCTCCCGTAACTCTTCACAGCCAGCTCTGGACTTAACTATCTTGAGTAATTTTGTATCATCTGCAAATTTTGCCACTCCACTGTCCACTCCCTTTTCCAGCTCATTAATGAACATGTTGAACAGCACAGGTCCCAGGACAGATTTGTGGGAGACCCCACTGTTTCTCTTTCTAGTGTGAAAACTGGCCACTCATTCCCACCCTTTGTTTCCTAAATTTTAACCATTTACTGATCCATGAGCATTCCCTCTTATCCCATGGCCACTTAGTTTCAAGTAAGTTTCTGTGTATTGGGCATCTTAAGTACTTTTTACTCAAGAGCCGCCATCACATAGCTCAAGTTAGCAGTAGAGGATGCTTGAAAGTACCGAGAGAAACAAAAAGGTATTCGAGTTGTGGAATATTAAAAATGCTGAAGTTTTGGGATATAAAAACTTTACTTGTTTGACCTCTAGATGACAAAATGCCTTTCACTCTTCTGATCCATGAGCATTTCACCAAGCAAGTTCAAGATAAAGAAAAATAGCAAGGGAAGCAAACCAGATTACAGATAAAAATAATTGACTTGTTGCAGTAATTTGAACTGAAAATAATAAGATCTCTATTGGTGTGCACTTGCATGAAGACACAAAACTGCAAAACAGGAACTGGCACTTCCCAGATATGTAATTGCACATTGCTGCATTAGATTTTAGGGCCAGTTTGTGTCCCCTGCCCTTGCATGGCTGTGCAGAGGAGGTGGCAGAAATATAAAGCCTACACCCATCCCTTGAACAGCCTGCACAAGAGCCACCCAAGAGCACAGGGGCACCCTGATATCATCTCAACAGGAAGGGAGCAAGGAGGGCAGGTGAAATATTTTCCATTGCCTAAAAGGTTGTCTGAAATTGTTCTTCATCCCAGCAAAGAATGGGTCCTGTTTCCCCCAGCACCACGCTATTGTCCCAATGAAGGCTGTGGCAACATGTCACAGTTTAGCCATTGACAAAAGGTCAAAAGAAAAAGGAATGCTAACATTAGCATTTTGGAGCTTGTTCTTTGAAAAGTAAGGAATATTTTCTAAAGAGATTAGAGATACTTTGGTTGACAGGTGCAACAATAAATGTGCACATAAAGTGAACACTGCAAGGCAGCATCTTGGCAGAGAACAGCACCTTTTTCAATAATTTTCATTTGTCTGTAAATCCAATGATCTTTCCCTATAACTACTATTTTAGCAACATTATTCTTTAGATTACAAAAGAGGCACATTTTGTAGGTCAAAGAATCTCTTTCCTGTCCAATGACAATAATTATAGTGCTTTTCTTTTATCACATTTAGCACCAAAAAGGAAAGATGTCTTCATCACTGTTGCTTTGAGAATTATAAAGTAAGGACTGAACTGATTAGATGCACATGCAGTTGCTTGACTATGCCTGGTTGAAACTATCTAGGCTGGACAGTTTGAAACTTGGAGGTCGCACCCCAAGGTAATTTCACTTCACATGCATGTAAGATGAGTAAACAGGCTTTACGGACTTGTCTACTGTGGAAGTTTGCCCAACTTCAGCCACGGTGGCTAGCTACCAATGTATCTCAATCAGGGCAAAACCATAGTGCAGACAACGGCAGTCACAACTGGTACTGTAGACTGTACTCCTGCTCCAAACACGGTAAGGCTCTGCCAGTGTCAGGCGCTCATCTACATTCAGTTGGGCTACTTCTGCAGCCACACTACTGCCTGCCCGCCAGTGGCTAAAATCCCCAGTGTAGACATGGCCTAAGTGAGCAAAGTATGAGTGTGGGAAGGTGAAATCCATGACCTCCAGTCCAGAGCACTGGCAACAGCTCCATCCCACTTGCATTCTGATGTGTCAGAGCTGCCAGATTCAGGTCATCATATGTATCAAAAAGGTAAAACTCTGATTTCAAATCTGATGACCTAAAGCAGGCTCTTCAAAACAGGCAAAGTGGGCAGTGTTTTCATGAATCATGTAGCTGTCACAGGAAGTACAGTGAGAGATAAGGCCACCTTACTTAATAGGCAAAAATCTCATTGCTGTGTATAAGAGAAGCGATTATCTTTCTTTGCACTCAAAAGGGTGTCATTACTGTCAAAGATTAAACAATAACTGAAATTGCTGGGTAAGCCACATACTGTATCAAACGGCTTTTATAACCCACCAGTCCATCCTTATTACATTTTCTTTGGTATGGCTCCTGACTACAAGATTGCAGTTTTAAGGCTGTATTGAGAGCTAGTTGTTTGTAAGTCATTTCCAATGCTTGTTAGTGCTTATTTCATGAGAATGAGGTGTCAGAATTTTAATGCCTCATACATGCTATGAAAGATAATAAAGTACACTACTTTGACCTTTTCAGTGTTCTGCAATTTGATTCATTGGCCAATCTTATTCTCCCCTGTTTACAGTCATAACACACTGTGACAAAAGAGCTGTAGTGGATGGTACAGATGTACAAAACATCTCCAAAGGGGACACCTTGGTGGAATAGCTATATAGTAAATGATGGGCAATTACGGCCTTCCTCTTAGCTATTCAGTAATGCAGCAAGGAAGAAAGGAGCAACAGCAGTTCTCAAAGTGAAAAACCTATAACCAGCGGTTAAATCAGATAAATACAGAAGGGAAAATGCATCGGATCTGGGGCCACCACGGTGGTTCTCACGGTCATGAGTGACATAGCATTGCTTTGTCCTCTGCACCTAAACCGGCACGCTGGGGACAGCTGCAGGAGCGGCTATAGTTTTACACAAGACTCAGACATTTTAGGGTTAGATGACACTTTTTTAAACCAAAGTTTCAGCCCTGCCTGACATTACAACTACCACCATTGCTACCACTATTTCCCAGCATACAGGTAGCCATCTTGTGATTCTTGGACTTAAAACAGGGAAAGACCATTGGGAACAGAAATCTATAAACAAGGGTTCATGTTCCCAAACAGACCCATAGCCAACCAAACAAGAGCATCTATGTGCTCATGTGCATAACGAACTATTTAATAGCACACCGCTGATGTTCCCCACCCTACAAATGTTGTCTTGACCAGTAAGGTGAATGTGGATTGATATAAAAATAAAGGAATAAAAATATGCAGAAATTCTGAAATACCTTGACATTTTCTGCACTTTCAAAGGGATTTGAGAACACAGATTTTATGCACCAAAGTCTCAAAATGACTAGGCCCACCATATTTTTTATCTGACATCCATATTAAAATTACATTATTATTTTGTAGCACACAGAAATGTGTCAGGTAACTTACAGTACAGAGAAAGAAATTTGGACAAGATTTTCAAAGGAGATGAGTGATTTTGAGTGCCTAAGTTTTTGTATGCACAACTTAAACGGGGCCTGGTTTTCAGAAAGTGCTGAGCACTCAAAATTACTAGCTACTTTCTAAAATCTTAGCCCAGCTACCTACCCCAAAAAGCTTATAGTCCATGACTGATAAACAGTTATATCCAGACAAATTTCACTAACATTTATAAGGCTCTGCCCAGGCATCAGAGCAGAATCAGGGCCTATGTTCAAACATGCTACAACAAAAAGAAAGGTCACCACTGTCTTTCCTTTCCCACCCACTCCTTGCTGTTGTGTCATCAATTGGTTCATGGTTTCTGAGGTTAAGTGCACATCATGGTTGGACAGTTTTTTGTTTTTTAAATAAATGTAAACGTTTATAAACGCACTAAAACCCAGCATTAATCATGTTAAAAGCTTCATAAAATCAAATCAGATTGTTCCCTTTCTTATATGTAAGAATACTAGGCTCTTGTGTCTATCTACCATCCATAACCAGGTCTCTCAAGAGTCCTCTTTCTATGCAACCATGCTCCTTGGCAACATATATTATGTTGTAAAAAGTTTAGCACCAGACATTCTAGGTGACAATAGTTTTTATGGTTTTGGGGTTTGTTGTTCTTTAAACTTATTTGGAGCCTGATCTAGTGCTCCCTGAAGTCTGTGCAAAGACACCCTTGGACCAGTCCAGGTTTTCTATTTTCTTTTTTCTTCATTCCCCTCTATTTTCTTTTCTTGGGGTGTCTTTCCCCCTAAGGATTTAAGATTTTACAATTTATCCTATCACTGTTTTTCCCCTACTCGCATCTAAATCACCCATTTGTCCCCTTCTTCCTCCATTTTTTTCCTTATTGCCCTGTAGTTTAGTGCTTAGAACAAAGGGACTGGAGATCAGGTGTTCCCCTGGGTCTGATCAATTGCATGCAAATTAACTTTCACTGACTTAACTGATTGGATAACTGGGGGTCTATTCATGGTTTTACCACTGACTCAGTGTACGTGAGCTTGGGAAGTCACAAACTCAATGTATCGTTCACTCATCAGTAAAAGGAGTATAACACCACAATAGTGTTGTGAAGTTAAATTCATTAATATTTCCAATATTTGAGATACTAAAATTATTACTATGATGGCTCTGGAAAAGTAATAACTTATTTTGAAATAATTAATGCAAGGCTTACCAATTAATTTATAGTTCAAACAATCTTTACTTAGAAGTCTTTTCTTTGTAAGTCTTTAGCTCTGAACTTCTACAGTATTAATTAAGCCTTTCCCATACATCAAGTGTTTTCAGTGTGCAATTTATCTAGCTATTGCATAGTTTTATCCTTTTTTCAATGTATATTTCCTCTTTCCTTGCAGTAAATTGAAGTAATGAGTACGCAAACATCATTTCAATTTATTCAGCCCCGTCTCCACTTGCTCAACAAACTGTATCAACTGCTATCATCATCATCTTTAACAGCACATAACTGAAATGTGTTGTTTTTTAAATATCATGGTTTTTGTTTTTTTAAATCATAAGTAAAAATGGAATTCTAAATTGTATTTTACAGTTATTCCCATGAGGTATATACATTAGGACAAACAAACAGACTGCTATTTCATAATATGCATTAACAAATATATCACTTTGCCATCTGTCACTGCATGATCGAGTTAGATAATATTTCTTCTGTGCTGCAGTGTTTGTTATTAATGTAGTCATACTAGTACTGTATTTCATTATGTCTGATATAATTGAATATACTTTTATTTTCTGTGCAAACAAAAAAATGTCCCCCTCGAGCCAAATTCTCAGATCAGTTATACCAGTGTAACTCCAGTGAAGACAAAAAGGGTGCACCAGTGTAACTGAGAGGAGAATATGCCCCATCAGGGGTATTGCGGGTTCGAATTTTGGTGCAACGAGCTGTTTACAACTTGGTAAAACAAGGTCTCCAAAGCTTAGCGCCGTTTATGCACCACAGAACAGGAAAATATCAAATATCAGTAAAGGGTTTTTCAATACCTACATTCTAGACTGAGATGATATACTTATTTCACTTGTAACCTCAATGAAATTTACACCTCATTCTGCCAAAATGTAGGCTTGTGTGTTAAATTACTGCATCACCTCCAGCCCTGCCTATTGTCTTACACATTCAAAAAAAAGCACTATTTTCCTGATGGCTACAACATTTCTGATAGTATAGGATGAACCTCTGTTTCATTCCATTCTGTCAACCTGAGACATGGAGCCTGACCCCAGTCCTACTTACATCTCACACCTGTGTACCAACTCCAGTGGAGGTCACTGATGATTAACATTCGATTCGTCTAAGAAGAAAAATAAGGCCCATAAAATTCACAGTAAAAAACAAGCCATTTTGTACACCTTTTAATATTATGACCACTGTGAATGAGCTAGCAATACTGCAGTTCACAGGATTGTGTGGCCATAGTACCCCACCATTATACGCTGCACTGCCGTAGATATGAACAAAACTAATGCTAATGTCTTTAAGCAATCAACTAGGAATTGATTCCTTGAAATTGTGGGTTTTTTTTAATATTTAAAATATTTTCCAATAGTTGAGCATCTCTCCAATGTATTCTGTATTTAGTCATTTACTGCTATCAAAATGGTCCTTGGAAGGTATGTTTGCTGAAGAAGTTTTCATTTCGATTACAGGAGTTTTAACAAAGAACAGCTAACAAATAGTATTACTTCTGTCTACCAGTCTGACTGCATTTCCAGGTTCCATCTGGCTGCATAATTACCTTTGCAATATTGAGGCTGTCCTAAAAAGCTGGACTGCTCTCATCCCTTTACACCGTATGCTAGGCCTGTCCCGTTCCCCTTGTGTCTGATACAGAATCTGTAGCAGATCCAAGGGAGGAATGGTGAGCTTTCATCATCAACCAGCAGCATGATTGAAAGGGATCAGTACTGGACTGAAACAGAAACATTAAGTTGAAAATCTTCTCCATCTGCCTCTAGGCTGATGATAAATTATCAACCAGAAGGATCAAAAATCTTCAAAGGGGTATCCTAAGGCTCAAAGTAGATTGTCCTGCTCTGAGCTGAAATAGCTTCAAAAGCAGGCCTCCTTCCCCAGCTCTTCTTTGTAGAAGAAACTTGAAACATAACAGCATAGCATGTTGTATAAAAGTACACTTCAGATATCCTGGCACATAATGTGCCCCAGGAGTGTCCCTGCTTATCTCAGGCTCTCAAGTTGAATTGTTACTTGTGGGCTCGCTCATTACACAAAAAGTCCACCTCTAAAAAATTCCAGACAAACTCCTTGTAACTCAGATTAGAACAACAGTTCTACTCCAGGAAGCTCCAAGTGTGCAGAAGTATGCACTTGTATCTATGGAGTTCTGCTTAAAACTAAAACCATCTTGCCATTATGCAAACTGCAGTGGTGATCTCAGGTATGTTAAAAGGGAGGGGTGAAGGGGCAAGGGAAGACTAGGCTGGAATCTCCACGTGGAACTCTGGCTGACTCAATCCAGACTGCATCCTCCTCCCCTGACTCCCACAGCAATAACCAAGGAGGGGCCTTCTCCGTATAGATGGGGGAAAAGAGTAGTGAAGTGTTTACGATTTTGGTGATTGGGAGAAGGGGTTGCCAGGGTGAGTGAAGGAGGAAAAGGGCGGGGGGGGGAGATCACCTGAACAGTGAGTAGGCCTGAGGGGTTCAAGTAAAGCCACTGGTCCCTGTGCATCTGAGGAGGATATATAAACCCTGTACCTTCAGCGTGAGTCCCCTCTCATGTTTGGAGACCCCAGCCAAAATTGGGCAAACTGAGGCACAGCTGAATGTTGCTGCAGATAAGACCCCAGCTGAAATTGGGGAACTGGCAGTGTGACCTAGTGTTGACAGCACTACACTAGGACTCAGGAGACCTGAGTGCTATTCCCAGCTTGGCCACTGGCCTGCTGGGTGACTGTAGAAAAGTCACTTCACCCCCTCTGTACCTTAGTTCCCCCATCTGTAAAATGGGGATAATGATACTGACCTCCTTTGTCCAGTGTTTGATTAAAGTGCTATAAGATCTAGGTATTATTAGTTACTGTTGAGTGTTGCCTAGTGAGGGATTCCTGTCTGAGTGTGGGAAACACCCAACATATGTATTTAGCAGCTTTGAGGTGCTGCCTGTAATAGAAAGGGGTAGGACAAAGATTAGGAGGGGAGTCGGGTCCAGGGGAGCAGCAAGGCCTTGCCAAGTGGACAATGCCATGATATGGGTAAATCAGCTAGTAGAGGGGTGGCCAACCGGTGGCTCTGGAGCCACATGCGTCTCTTCGGAAGTTAACACGCGGCTCCTTGTCCAGGCACCGACTCCGGGGCTGGAGCTACAGGCGCCAACTTTCCAATGTGCCGGGGGCGCTCACTGCTCTCCCTGGCTCTGCCACAGGCCCTGCCCCCACCCCTTCCCACCTCCTCTCCTCAGCCTGCCATGCCCTCACTCCTCCCCCCCCCCAGCCTCCTGAACGCCATGAAACAGCTGATCAGGAGGTGCAGGGAGGGAGGTGCTGATCAGTGGGGCTACCGGTGAGCAGGAGGCGCTGGGAGCGGGGGGAGTATTGGGGGGCTGCTGACGTATTACTGTGGCTCTTTGGCAATGTACATTGGTAAATTCTGGTTCCTTCTCAGGCTCAGGTTGGCCACCCCGGGCTAGGAGTTAAATTACACAAGTGGAAAAGGTTGGTGACAGCCCATCATGAAATTGCACCATGCTTGAGGGATACAGGTAATTGGTTCTTGGTATTCAAATACATACAGGATGTATGAGGCCTTCAGGTGAGAATGAGAGTCCAGCCATGTGAATGTGCTCATTTTCCTGGTTTTCAGGAACAAGAGAGCAGGGCCTGAGCATCAGTGTTCGGATCCGTGGGTACACTATCATGCACTGGGCCTACAGGGGCAGCCAGCTCCCACGGAGGTCCACAACCGGGCCTCAGGAGTGAGGCAATTCTGAGTTGGCATGGCAAGGGGATCGTGCCATGAAGCAGCCATATGAAATGATGTTTGGGATTTTGTAAGGGGGTTGACTTAATCATTGGGGCCCAGGGAGATTTAGGGCAGATCCAGGACCTGGATCACTTTTCCCCAAGGGTGATCGTGAACCGTCTGAGATGATGCAGCAGAGGATACAGTGGGGCATCAATAGAGGTCCACTGGTTGACGAGGCCAGAAGAGGTGTGAATCACCCAGAAGGGGGAGGATCAGTTATTACCCATCAAAAATATCACATTTGGTACCAGAGCCAAGCGGGGATGATGGGGTATACTTTTCCGACCAGGGATGGCATAGATTTTTGGCTGATGTTATGGAGGGAATTATTAACTATTTGGGAACCCAGCACAGATAGGGAGGCTATAGGAAGAGGGGCAGAAAAAGAGTGAAGCTAATTACTGGGGCCTCTTCACGACAGGTATTCATTACAGATGTGATAAGGGTCCCTGATGAACTGGAAGTAGACTAAGGGAAAGTCATCCCCTAAAGCAGCTGGGGAACAAGACTGGGGCTCCTAATGTCTAGTACAGTGGGGAGACAACCCACTTTCCCTGTCCTTAACCTTCCTATAGGGCCCCTCCAAGGGGCTGGAAACCAGGTGTAGAGGACTGAGGAGCTGATGGTAGTCCTCCACCACATAGAAACCCATAAAGACGACATGATGGCCTGCTCTGTGCAAGTTATTGACATTTAACTCCCAGATGAATTCAGTTAAAGTTGCAGCCTAATTAAACCACATATCTTGCCTCATGTCTTTTGTCCCACACATCCGGGACAATTTCTCTTGGAGCTTCCTGGGCAACACATCAGCCTTGCAGAGGGTACAGCATGCTCAACTCTCCCTGCATCTGGCTAACTCCTCTGCTTCGGCCGTGGGGATGAAGCCATAACTCTGTCCCATGTCAGGCAGCTGGCACGTAGGGATCCATCTACATGCACAAGTGAGACTCCCAGCCTGGCTCAACAGACTTGAGGTAATAGGGCTTGTGCTAGTACTCAAAATATAGCTGTGTAGACAACTCTTTGATGTTGTGGCTTGGGCTCTGAAGCCCACCCCTCTCCTTAGACTTCAGAGCCAGAACTGCAACTTCAAAGAGCTGTCTACACAGCTTTTTTTTTTTTTTTTTTTTTAAAAAGAATGTTAGCCCTGCTAGCCCACAGCTGTTGACTGAGCCCAGGAGATTCATTTCCATGGGCTGTGTAGACACATCCTTTGGGGCCTAAGTGCTCCAGCACCTTTGTGCCTCTGTGCAGGAGCCAGCTCCGAGACAGGAAGTTGCTTCTTATGCCTCCCTCCCCGCAATCAAGGCACAATCTGTCTCTTAATGTGATGAGGCCAAGTGGTTTCTATTTACCAGACCCTAACGAATTATAGCAAAAATGATGCCAACTGCGTTGGAACACAGGATCTTTCCTTTCAGGTCACTTGCCCTATTTCCCATTCATAGATAGCAATTACAAGTATTGATTTATTTGGAATCCAAATTCAAGTGCAAAAATTTGCAACAACCTGCCCTGCTGTCTCAACATGGCTCAGATTTTCCAAATGAATGATGTATGAACATCACACCCAGCCTGCCTCACAGATAATTCATCAACCATTCTTTTTCCTGGAGCCAGAGAGTTGTATTAGAGGTGTGGGCTACAAGATTCACTTATCAAGTGACTTCAGGTACAAGTTTTCTCTTCTACTTGCCTTTTCTGTGTTACCTGTTTGGTGCTTGAACATGAAGGGAGGGGACAGATGTCCAAAGCTGCCTGACAACTGGAGCTGTAGTAATATTTCAGTGTACTAGAAATGGAAACAAAATCACCAAACATGCTAATTCCCCTCTACCAGAGACTATGCCTGATAGCGACAGTGTTAGAATGTTCTACTGTTTTCACTCCAGCCTCTACCATACTTTGAATGACAAATACTTATTATACGAGGAAAATGAGCATGAAAAGCGGGAAAGAGCTTATGGTAGTTGAGCTCCTTAGTCCTTTTGGCCCTTATCGTAACATCCTTAAAAATACCCACAAAACAAACTTTAAATACCTTTTGTGTTCCCTCAGCAATAAAGCAAAAGGTAGATAACAAATTTCTCTGCTCCCAATAGAAATATTCATTAAAAGGTAAACAACTACTACCACGTTCCCCTCTATTTTGAGCTAAATGGCTCTTTAAATAAGAAATCAGAATTAACAGTTCTTGAGTCATCTCACTTGTCGTGTTCACTATTTTTCTAAAGGATCTATTTTCAGAGGTTTGCAAAATAAGAAAATGCAAAAGAAAAAACACACAATGCACTAGAATGAACCATTTTAATAATTGTTAATATCAGAAGAATAGGATCCGTTTGCCTGCATGTTACCTTTCCTTCTCAGTGGTACAAAAACAAGAGATATACAGAAAGAGAGAGAAGGAAGAAGAGAATGGATGAATGAATTTGCTTTGGAAGAAAAAATACCTTTTTGTTAAACATTTCATTTTGTTCCTGTGCATTCATGCTCGAAGATGAAAGCAGATCCAGTATTAGGCTGAAAGATCAGGAACACACACACACCTTTTCCATTTGGGTAGCTAGACGCTGTAAGAAAACTGTTTAACAGGCAGCACAGCTGTTCTCTTCGGCAATGGCAATCCCAGTGGCCGTTAAAGGCAAGAAAATATCTGATGCAGTCATCCTATCTAAACAATGCAGCTTGAAAGAATTAAATTACTTAGTGTATTTCAAGACTGCAATAATGAAAAAAGAAACATGCCAAGGCACATCGGGGCATTGTTTACACTGATTTTTACGCTTTAATATACTTTTTGATAATGCATGTTTCTGAATTATTCTATTAAATAGATGAAATGTGCTGACAGTCTCCAAAATGATATCTCTGAAATGTGTCTCTGTTTTTAAACTCTAAAATACTTACTCACAAGTGCAGAAGGCTTATACAACAGTAAACTAAGTGACAGATATATTGTCCTGAATTTAATCAGTCTCTTCAGAATGATAGACTTTACACCGCATTTTGAAGATTATTTCCTTTTATCTGACTTTTAATATGCATGTCTCCTCTTTGCACCACACCATTACTACTAACTTGATAAATGGCAAACATATTATCAACACTTATTAGCCTATTAATGTTCACTTGATTACCCTTTATATTTAAAATTAACAAGCATACTTTACATTCAGGGCTATTAACTAGCAAACATTTAGAGCCAGATTGCAACCCCTTGCTCACATTTACAAGTTGTGACTCACCTTGAACAGTGCCATTAAAGTCAGTGAGGCCAGTTGTCAACAATGGGAATAAGTGCTGTTCACAACCTGGCCCTTATAAAGTATTGAGGGGATGGGGCACTCCTGTGCATCCCTGGCTGGCCAGGGGTGGCCCAGAAGGTGCTTCTCACCTTGTTTTACCCAAACGGGTGTTAGCAAGTTTGCTTACTTAGATCAGCACAAACAGAAGCCAAAACATAAGTAAGTCTCCCTTTAATAAAGGCCCATGAAAGGAGCACTTAGACAACAGTTTAAAAGCCCTTACCTCAGAGCCCAGATACTGATTACCCCAAATTTAGAAGTCCAAAACAAAAAGTCTATGTGTCTGGTGTGACAAAGTTCCTCCTCTACCTTGGTGGGTCTTGCTCCAAGGCGAGCAAATCCGCCAATAAGCGCTTCACGGCAGCCCTCAGCTTGGCCGTTTTTCTGAACCCACAGTCCAGGTCGATTCCTCCTGTGTCTGACCAGGAGTTGGGAGGATTTGGGGGGAACCTGGGCCCACCCTCTACTCCGGGTTCCCCCCAAATCTTCCCCCCGGGCCCTGTGGAATACAGCTGTCTAGAGTGCCTCCTGGAACAGCTGTGTAACAGCTACAACTCCCTGGGCTACTTCCCCATGACCTCCTCCCAACACCTTCTTTATCCTCACCATAGGACCTTCCTCCTGGTGTCTGATAATGCTTGTACACCTCAGTCCTCCAACAGTCCGCGTTCTCACTCTTAGTTCTTAGCGCCTCTTGCTTCCAGCTCCTCACACGCACACCACAAACTGAAGTGAGCTCCTTTTTAAAACCAGGGGCCCTGATTAGCCTGCCTTAATTGATTCTAGCAGCTTCTTGATTGGCTGCAGGTGTTCTAATCAGCCTGTCTTAATTGTCTCCAGAAGGTTCGTGATTGTTCTGGAACCTTCCCTGTAACCTTACCCAGGGAAAAGGGACCTACTTAGCCTGGGGCTAATATATCCGCCTTCTATTACTCTGCTGGGCCTGCAGACACTCCGCAGCAGAACCTGGTATGTGCAGGCAACTTGTGCAACCCAGCGCACTGGTCTCTATGACGGACTGGACTGGCTATCACACGAGCTCTCCAAGCGCTAGGTGGGTGGCCAGCCGGCCCACAGACCAGACGAGCGTCATGCCTACCTGGGATCTCCGTGCCGGGTTTAGTTTAGTGTTTTGGGTTGTTTTTTTCCTCCCCACTGTGACCTTGTCTTAAATGATCTGTGTGTTTATCTGGTAGAACTTGAACCTTGAGGACTCTTCAGGCACCTGCACTAGCCATGTTCCTGCCTTCCGCTGCCCAGACGGCACTTTCATGCTAACCATCCTACCCAACTGCCTGTGTTCTTGTGAAATGGAGCTTGTGCCATGTCCCAGTGGGGCCTGTTGGGAGGGAGGAAGGGAGGGAAGTGGCATTCACTTGCATCTGGCGGGTAGGGGCGGGGTGTGTCTAAGCACCGAGTGGGTGGCGGTGTTCCAGTTACCTCCACTGGCAGCTTGCGAGGAAAGCTGTAGGTAACTGCTTCGGCCATCACAACACTGCAGAACAGAACCGTTTCTCCTTTTTAACCTTCCACGAACTTTATAATTGTTTCTCTTGGGGAGGGTGGGGGGCAGGGCAGGGCTGGGACTCTGACTGTGTAATGTGCTATTGTATATTGAGTAATAAAACTCCACCAGTTTGTAAAAAAAATAAAATAAAATGAAAAAAAAATTTACTCTCCTGGTAGCCATCTGGCCTGACCCTGTCACACTGGTCAAATGAAGCTTCAGGAAGCTTGGTCAAAGATCACCCTCTGCTGCTAGTTGTGAAGCTACTGGTCTCCACACCTTCCTTGCTCAGATTCCTCTCCCTGGTTTAAAATAAGGCAGACAAAAACACAGATTCTTCTGGTGAGCCAAAATACTTGAGATTTGGCATGCGCTACCCTAGACCACTACACATCTGTGAATAAAAATACACAAAAGTTTGTGCAGACCTTCTACACTGGGGAGAGTGAACCCCCACTGTGCAATCAATGTGCATCATAAAATGCAGGGAATTCTTTTGAATACACACACAAAAATTAAGTCAGACCTATTTCTTAATAGGTTACTGTAATTCCAGCTGCACTTAATCTTCAGATGATCATATGCAGGGAACTGAAACTACAATATTTAAATTATCTAGCATCACACTGTTATACAGAAATACTATAATATAATGGAATAGAGAGGATCCAATTTTTAAAACTGAACATTTATGATTATTAGAAAAAATGTTAACAAAATCCCTAGAAGTGGAAGAGTATGGGACTATTATGAGATACAGCTAACCCAAATGCATTTATTTTATTCAAGCACCTGTCTCATCTCGTGACCTTTTCTGGAAAGTAATATTGATTAACTCACAATCCTTATAAGTTAAAGTTCAAATTGTGTTTGAATGTTCATTACTTTGAATCTCACCACCTAAGGTCAGTGTCTGAAGAAATATGGGTTTTCTGCAGTTTCTATACAACATCATACAGAATGAGGAATGTAAAATACAATATAATGATGCAAAAAAGTTAAATGTCACACAAAACATATAACAAAGAAGAGTTACAAGGACTTTTGCCACTTTTGTTGATGAAAAAAATCATTTGCCTACATTGGAGTCCTCAGAAATATGACATTTTTTATAATATAGCTTTTCTGCATCAATTTGGCCATTTGACATTCTGCTCAGGCATGCACCCAGGGCTAAGATAAATGGAAAGACATTTATATGGAATCCTTCATTACAAAATGTTCCTCATTTTGTTCTTTAAGATAATTTCTACTGCAATGGGGTTCACCATAATAAATGATTTATAATTGGGATATTTGAAATATTTCTCTAAAAATTTGCATTTTGTACATTTAAATTTTATATAGATGTAGATATGCACCAAAAGTCACTAATTAAAATCATTCAAATGTATGGTGTAATTCTGCAGCCCGTAGTCACTGGCATAGCTCAGTGAATCTAAAAGAATTACTCACATGAGTACAATTTGCAACAGAAGACCCATAACTTGTTATTCATTCAGCAGGACATTTCCTAACTATAGTATGCCATCTCATTTTCTTAAAGCCCAGTCCCAGACAGCGGCAGTACACTGAAGCTTTGTAGAACATTAGCATTCTCAGTGTCACCAAATCTCACTGTTTGAATCACAAAAGTCTCACAAAATTGTGTGTTTTTCTTAAAGCTCCAGTTGCAGCTAAAGACCTATCATCAACAGAGGACCCTCACCATTTATTTTTTTAAAAGCTCATGATTTATTTATTTTTATCCTGACATGATTGAGTATTTGGGATTGGCAATACTGCATTCTTTTACCATCCCTTCCCAGTTCTGGAATCTGACTCCAGTCAACTGGGATCTTGGGAATTATCAGGGAGTTCTCCATGTTCAGGTTGTCACATAACATCCTGACATGGGAATGACTTCTTCAGCTGAATTTAAAAGTGGATAGCAGATACATTTATTGAATTGCCCCTGGATGATACCTCTTTTGATGTAATCCAGGGAGAAGGAGGGAAAGTTCCCCATCAGGCCAAAGGTTCATCGGGGCACAGGGATACACACAAGAAGATTCCCTTAAGGGAAGAAGAGGACCTTTTGGATGCTGTAGTAATGGTGAGGCCTACTAGAGAATGGCGAATGGGGTGAGAGATCCTTCATTCCAGGGAAAGCAAAATTCCCTGGAATAGTTTTTTTAAGTAAATTTTTTGCAGCTTTTTTCCATTTTTCAGCAACGACCATTTTCCAATAAAAATACTTTTTCATTTGAAAAATTTCAAATAACTCTAGTGATGAGTGAACAGTGGATCTGATACCAAGTTGCTGCTGGAAGTAGTAACTTAAATTGCCCTTGGAAAATAACTATTTAAAAATAAGGCAAAAATGTTTTGCAGCCCACATTTTTTCTACCCATGTCTAAATTAAATCCTGGTCTTAATTACTGGGGTTTGCTTGATCTAGAAGAAGAAATTAATTAAAACAAGAGAAAAAAGTACAGAAATGGATTGGAGGGTAGCTTTTTTCTCTAACCTTCAGGCTTTAAACCCCACAAGTCAGAATTTTTAATCTAAAGCAAAGAAAATTGCATACACATTTGTGCGTCTAACATGTAAGCACAAATTGGGAGTGAAATCCTGCCTGATTAGAGTCAATGGGAGTTCTGCTATGGACTTCAATGGGACTAGGATTTCATTCTCACTGTCTATACATGGTCATAGGTAGTTAAACATCTGTTAACACACAAATGCACATGTGCAGGTACACATGGCCCAACTTCACAAATCTGCCTTGGACTGAAAGTCCCATCATGAACAATTCAACTCTTCTTCCAAAGGTATTCTGTAGAAGATGTACTCCCCATGAACAAGAAAGTATCTTCTAGGTGAGATCTTTTTGAAGAGTAAGTGTTTGCCCTGCTGTCTACAGCCTAAAAAAAGCCTGGTTACTAACCTATTGTTACTATTGTTTTTCAAGAGGTGATACAGATGTGTATTCTGAGTAGATGTGAGTGTGCTGAGCACACTGAAGCCAGAGAACTTTGCCTAGTAGTACCTGTAGGAACAGCATGCACACCCGGTAGCCCCTCCTCTGGATATATAAGGATGGTGCTGCTCCAGCCCCCATTAGTTCCTTTGCACTGGATGTCAAGAGTACAGACTCAGATGCAGAGGGAAAGGAGGGTGAATTGTGGAATACACATCTGCATCATGTCTTGAATCAGTTACTATACAGGTAAGTAATCGTTTTTCCTTCTTCAAGTAGAGGCAGCTATGTATTCCATGCAGGGGATTCTTGAGAAATACTTGGAGGAAGTGGGGCTCAGAGTCTATTTAAACTAGAACTGCAGGATTGCCTTCCCAAAATTTGTATCTGATCTGGAAGCCGCAGTAATAGTATAGGTTTCAGAGTAACAGCCGTGTTAGTCTGTATTCGCTTAAAGAAAAGGAGTACTTGTGGCACCTTAGAGACTAACCAATTTATTTGAGCATAAGCATAATAGTATAGTGATCAGTAAACATATGTGCAGAGAATCAAGTGGCCACTGTGCAGATGTCCAATATAAGAATGTCATTTAGAAATGCTGTTCATGTCACCTGAACTCTTGTAGAGTGAGCTCACAGCTTTTGTGGAGGCACAGTCTGAGCTACCTTTTATGCTGTCATGATACAGGATAGAGACGAGTAACTGGTTTCAAGAATCTCACTACCATGGAACTATATGCACTAAAAGTACCAACTTCCCATGGATGGGTACATGAAATACTGACTTCGCTGCCAGGTGCACTCAACATACTAAGTGCCAGACCAAAAGACTGAAGGCCTAACATGTACTCCAAGATGTCTTGGATACAAGCCATCTTTTTGTTGAACTCCTCAGGCTAACAAACACATTGAGAACCATTTCCATTTGGCCAAATAGAAAGCTGTCCACCAGAGTGGCCTATTAAACAAGATTTGCCAGACCACCTCTGAACATCATCCCTCCTCCTCATCTAACCATGCAGCATTAATGTTGTGAGATACAGGGAGTTGAGTGCTGGATGTGAAATCTGACTCTGTGGCTCTGTAAGGAGGTTGGGGTCAAAAGGAAAAGATATGGGAGGCTGAACTGCTAATGTGAGGATGTTGGGGAAGCATTTTCTTGCCACACTGGAACAATAAGAATGGGCCTGACATGATCCAGTTTCAGCTTGAGAGTGACTCGTGGGATGATTGAAATTGGAGGAAAGGCATATAGAAGTGTTGATTCCCAGCTCAGGTGAAAAGCACCAGTCCGGGAGCCCGGACTACAACACCCTCAAGAACAAATCACTTCTCCACACGCTTTGACGTGGAAGACTAGGAGGTGGAAGTATTCAAGAGGGCATTTGCGGGCTCCGTGAAAGACTCATTTATTAGAGCGCTACTCTCCCTCAAGCTGAGAGTTGGAAACTATCCAGCAGTTTATGCATATTCTCCTGCACAAATTCAGCCTGGATACCTAAGGTAGCGGCCATATGCCTAAGGTGGCTCTGATATGCCTTAAAGTCCTTGGGCATTGAGGGAGAGGAGGAGGCTGGCACGGTAGGGTCAGCTGGAAGAGGACAAAGAAGCAGTTTGCAATGACAATGATGGATCCTGTTCTTGAATCACAGGATCTGGTTGAGATAACCCTCGAGATCTATATGGAACAGGCTCAGCAGTCACTTGTCACTCTGGTGATTCAGGAACAGGAACCACCAACAGCACCAGTGATCTTGCTCTGGTACTGAGCTCAATGATGGGATCTGCTGCCAGGCCACTGATGCTGCCAAGGGGCATTCCCACACTGAGGGAGCCTTCAGTGCCCGGCACAGCGTCAAATTCAGTTCCACAGCCTGAGACGTGGGCGGTGATACACCTGTAAGCTCTCCAACATAAGGTGATCGGGGGCAACGAAGGATGAAGCAGTAGAAAATACAGCACTGGAAAACTCCTAAACAAGTGGACAGACATGGACTGAGAAGCAAAGCAGGTCTGTAGCCACCTAATAGGCCACTGCCATGGAGACAATCAGCACGGGACTCAACGGATGCCCCACAGCTGGAACTGGAGTCAACATATAAGCTCTTGCTGATTTCGGCAAAGTACTGGGGAGTGGTTAGATGGAGCTGCTTCCTCTAGTGTGCTGGAAGGAGTACAGTGCCAGGCAGCACTCTTCTTAGAAGATGAGGAATGGTTTTTCCAGGCCTTGGAGTGGTCCTGATTAGCCTTATGGGACCTCTTCCTTGCCACACCAGAGGAGGGACAATGACTCCTCTCTCTCTTGGAAGAGACAGCAGGGTCCAAACATGGAGTGCCATCACTTGCAGATTTCAAAGATGACTACTGAGCAGATGAGGGCCTCAGTGAGGAAGCAGGCCTTGTGGCCTCCTGGGAAGGTGCTGCTTCATCCATAAGTCTCTTGACCCCTAGTCGTCTTCTTGAACGATTTACAGATGGAGCACCACTCCCCAGTGGGGGAGGTTTAGGTTGGATATTAGGAAAAACTTTTTCACTAGGAGGGTGGTGAAACACTGGAATGCGTTGCCTAGGGAGGTGGTGGAATCTCCTTCCTTAGAAATTTTTAAGGTCAGGCTTGACAAAGCCCTGGCTGGGATGATTTAATTGGGTATGGGTCCTGCTTTTGAGCAGGGGGTTGGACTAGATGACCTCCTGAGATCCCTTCCAACCCTGATATTCTATGATTCCTTCCTGTGACCCTCACCAAGGCACAACAAGCACCTCGTGTGGAGATCACTCTTGGGGATGGTTACCACCACCCCCACCGCCACCCATGATGGACAATGCTTGAAGCCAGGGGATGGCATTACACAGGCAGACAACTACTGTAACTAACACTAAACTTAACCTAAGGTACTACTAAACTAACATACCCAGAGGGGAAAAAACTCTCTGGAAACAGGCTGAAAATGTGAGGTGGAAACACGACCTTGAGCTCAGATTCTAGCCGTGGGCAGTGAGAAGGACCTGAGAGGGAAATCAGGGTGATGCCACCTTTATATAGCCAGGGAGGGGCTTGGGCCACAGGGCGTGAGTGCTGCCCCTACAGGTACTGCTAGGCACAGTTCTCCAGCTTCCGTGTGCTGGGCACGCACATACCAATATGGAATACACAGTTGCAGCTACTCAAACAAGAATTTCCCTTATCTTTAGTGTTGTGCAGTGAGTTCTATGCCAGCTGGCTGCCCCCTCTGGCTTCAGAAATGGCTTCATTTCAATAGTGTTGTGTGAACATAGTTGTAAAGCACTTTTGAATGAAAGGCTGTATATAAAATACAATATTACTATAATTAAACAAACATTTCTTTCAAATGTCTATTGTTTTTCACTATTCCCACACAATCTGAACAGTCAGTAACCTTAACTGAGCTTTCAGCCATTGTGGATTCTTAAGAACACACACAAGATTGAATTTCAGCTCCTTAGACACCATAGGGTTTATTGTGGAGAAATATTTCAATTGCTTTAAAGGTGCCCTAAATATATTTAAAAGAAATACAGTTCAAGCAGCTGATGTTTGAGTACTTTGGCGTCTGTATCTTAGGATCACTGCATTTTAAATTTTTTCTATTTCTGTGCTCTTTGGAGAATTTCCATTCCTTGGGGAATACCACCATCACCACCACCGTTCTCTAAAAACATTCAGGGAAGTCAAACCATGATACCATTAGAGGTTGGATGAAGAACATTTTCTTCTATTATTCTCATTACAGAAAAGTCAGAAGCTATTTAATTTCAGCTCTTGGGTTTTATAATGTTCAAAATGTTTTCTCTGCCAAAAAAATTAAATAAGCATCTCTCTCTCTCTCACACACACACACACACACACACACACACACACACACAGAATTTAGTAAGGGAGTTTATTTTGAGGACCTGGTTGCGACATGTCAAATAAATACATAATTTTCTGCAACTGAAGGGTTTTTGTTTGGTAGCTGATTTTTTTAGCCGTAGATTATTGAAAAATATACTCCTGTATTTCTCAATGTATTTTGATTTAAAATACTGTTCATTTATATTTTTAGTGATGCAAATGTGCAAGATCTTGGTTTTATCAGTTTATTTTCTGGCCTGGCATATTTCTACACTTTTGCAAGTCCAACATTACTACAGGGAGAGAACTAAGATGGCTAGACATAGTCAGTAGGATGGTATCAGTGATAGGATAGTGATCAGTGAACTTCCCCATTGCATCTTCTTCAATCATCACCATTCTTCTGTTTTCTTATACTTTTTTGTCCAATTTCTTGAGCTAAGAGCACTTTGGAGAAGGCAGAGAGGAATGGAGAAAGAGGACATCTTTGTCCAGTATCACAAGAAACAAAAGTTATGTTAAGTTCCCACTGGCTCAACACAAAAGGATTTATATTTGTGCCCTCCATTTTTAAAAATTACTCCCTGGTATTTTTTAAAATAGTATTTTTACTCCCAGCCAATATCGCTGTCCACATTTAATGAGTTTTATGTTACACATTGCCTGCCCCTCCTCCTCTTCAACTGCTCAAAAAAGGGGACAGCTCTAACATTTAAAAGCAGAGAGCACTAGTACTGTATTTTACATCTTCCTCCGACTGGCCTTGTGAATTTTCTTGCTTAGGTTGCCAGATGAGATCTTTTCCAAAAAGAACCAACAATTTCAAGATGTACTTTTTCCACACTGCATAATTATTAAATGATAAACTGCTCGTGCTATTAATATAGGACAGTTCAGAAGCTGGGTTAAACAACAGGATCTGCAGTTACTCTCCTGCCAGGAATGCTCTTCAGACAGCTGAGCAAATATGCCAAGGTCAATCTGGGACACAAGCTGTGGACACACACTGTGGTTTTGCATACACGTCTCCTCTTATAAACACCCTGGATAAGTACAGAGCTCTGCCTATTGTGATTGCAACAGCCTGTAACACTGATTTCACAGTTTCCTATTTACATTTAGTCCAAAAATAAGTTTGGATACTTTTGAAATGAAAACAGCATAAATAAATCCATACCAAAATCAGAGATAATTCTAAGAGCTTCAATACGCAAATGAAGTATCCAACCCCCCAGTCACTTCACATTTTTAGGAGTAACATGGCTCCTTTAGAATTATCAACATTCTGGCTTCTATAGAAGTTTTGAACACCCTACCTTTATTTTATTTAGGTTTACAACAATTGTGAAAAGGTTCTGTTTTATCCAGATACTCTAGGCACCCTGCCCTTACTATAAAATACATCCCAAGTGCAGCAGTTCAGTTTAAGATAACTCACTATCACTAAGCCAGGCAATTTAAACGCCAGTCTTTTTCTTCCTCAAACAAAATTCCTCATTCTTACAATTCCTCCCCTTTCAAATGCCTGGGAGGCTGGGGGAGATGATCTTAGTAACATACCCTCAAAGTCATTAGAGTTGGAAGAACATTTTGAAAAACACTTCAGTCATATTTTCAAAAGTGACTTTGCCACTTAAGCCCCATTGACTGAGGCTCCTAAGTACTAAAAAGTCAGTTTTGAAAATGGGACTGAGGTGTTGAAGTTTTACCATACGGCTATTTTCTTTGGACAGAAAAAGCCACCCTCAGAATATTTTTTGGAGATCTCCCATTCAAATACAGACTAGACCTCCCTATCCTTCTTAAGATTGTAATACCAAACAAGTTCACAACCTGAATTGGTATCTCCTCCGATTTTATTAGAGTTTATTCATTTTCAAATGATCTTGGCACCACATTTACACTGATCTAGCTGAAAGCTTAAAAAAGCAGAACGGAGATCATTTTACTCCTGGTGTTACCAGGTATTGGCTGTGGGAGGGCATTGCGTTAGTCAATATCAGCTTCCCTGCAGCTGCCCAAGGAGAGCCCTGCACTCTATAGCCCATTAGAAAAATTGGGAGGACGACACTAGATTCAGGTTCTACAAGTTGTCTAATTTAGGACCTGACTCTTCCCCAGGGAAGGCAAGTGGAGTTTTGCCACCTATATTATTTGGAATGGGAGCAGGAGCAGGGACTAAGTGATCAATAACAGAACTGAAGTTCTCACTGTTCATTCACCTCTAACATTCACACATTTAAGGGTAAACTTTTAGCCAGGCCTCTATCTGGCTTCAACTGGCCACTCACAAGATTACAAGTGCATGCATATACGTATGTGTATACACTGCACTTTGCAGGGATAAATTTAGTCTAAAAAGTTCCCAGGCTTGCACATGGTTATTTAAGTAGTCTAACCCATATGTTAGAGTGCACATGTGTATGCCCCCCACTGGTGAGTGGGTGTTACAGATCCTCTTCTGTGCTACTCTGCAAAGGACATGAGTTTCTATAGCTGTAGATAGAGAACCTTGACTCTTTGGTTCAAGCTGTAATAGCTTGTGTTTTTAGTCTGGAAGTCCCTGGTTCAGGCCCTGGTGCGTTGACCAAGATGATGTCCATCACATGACCACTTGCTAACAACTGAATGCACACAGGTATAAGAGTGCGTAAAAATATTAGCACACAAATGCAGGTATAAGTACGTGCACACAACTGTAGGATGAGGGCTAAAAATCTTGCAGTTAAAACCAAATGTTCAGCTATGCTTTGAATTTGCAAACAGCTGATTGCATGCTTAAAAGTGGGTGCCCACCTGTTGTGCTCATACGTAACACATATTCTATGAACAAACAAGGTACATAAATGACTGTATGTAAGCCTAATTATATAGAGCACAATCAGAGGCAGACAAACTTGAGATGTTCTAATTCCCAGGAAAAAGGGAGAAAATATTACTGCTAAGCTAAGTTGCTTTTGTGATCTGTGCTGATATATAAATATTGCATGCTCTTGGGGCATGTGTGTGTTTAAGCAGTGAGAATGTGGAACAATATATTCTACTTTAGTTTGGCATTCACTGAGAACTAGGCTCAGAGTGGCTGGCACAGTTGTGCATGAAATCAAACCAGTAATGGAAAAGAAGAGATTCTGAATAAAATTTAACAGTATTTGCTCTAAGATACTACACACGCTGGTTTTCTTATTATGAGAGGAAACATGGTCTAGTGATTAAAGTAAGGGCTAGTAGTCAGGAGATATGGTGCCTATTCCTAACTTTGTCAAAGACTTCTTGTATGACCTTGAGCAAGTTGTTTGGCTTCTCTTCCCAACATGTCAGAAATAAATAATGACAGCAACCTCTGGCTGCTATTTTAAATATTGTGATAACTGGTAAATATCTTATAAGATATTTACAGAACAGATCTGTCAAGTAGACTTGAACAGAATATATAAACTATTTAGTTTGTTATGGAAAATAGCTGGTACCCAGGAAACCACCAGGCTTTTTGGAATCGTGATATGAAATTTCCCTTTCACCTCCTGCCCTGTGAAAAGCTGATTTCATAATTCTATTTCTCAGAATCAGAACAGTGAACAGTCATATTTTTGCACTGACATACAAAGGAGTCTTGGTGATGCACACAGAGACACACAAAAACCTATTATACAGAGAGATAATGGGTTAAAAGAGTCAGAACATTTTACATTAAGTTAGATGTCAACTTTCTGAAGACTGTGAGGCCATTAGTCTATGGTAGATAGCCATGGTGTCCCTTGGTAATATAGGCTATTCAAATCTTAACATTTCTTATGCATGTGCTTTTATTAGTTGATACAATGAATATTGGACCCATGAAAGCTCTTGAACTACCATGACCTTTTATTTTAGCAAGACAGGAAAAGACATCCACAAATGGCTTGTGTCAAAATGTGAAGTGCGCGAAAACCTAGCTTGAACTCAATATTTTACATTAGCACCACCATAATCCTTTCGGTAAGCTGCAGAAAAATATCTTAAAGATTTGACAGTTACTTGAAGGCACTAAAGGACAGTAAGTGTAGTTACTTAGGTTAAAAGTATAAAAGTAATTATAAAAACATTCACAATAAAGTGGGTTTCGATTTACTGCAGTGAACACTATGGAAAACCAGTGACCTCATTAAGAAAAATACAGATGAAGTTTGCACACAGATAACATACAATCAATTCCTATGAAGGTAAAAATCACAGCCAAGAAGAAAAACACATCTGCATGAGAAATATAATCCTATTTTATTAAAACTTTTATTCTGCATCTATCGCTGTGTTATCTGAAATTCTTCCAGAGAAGATTAAGCAAGGCAACTAATATCAGTCAAGGAGGTGGGAAAAGCATGTGTTAGTTTTAAGTTAGTAAGGTAATATGTGTTTTGTGCTGTTTTAAGGGAAGGCAAGGTTGAAGAAATGGGCATTGTTTTTAGACTGGCACATACTGAGGTTTGTAACAGTTCTTAGTTTCACACCTGAGGAAGACAATTCTTGTGTCTGACAAGCAGAGCTGTTGATGGTGCTCAAGACGAAGTAGATTTTTTAGGTATACTGGGCTCAGACTGTTTGCGTTAAGTTTAGGTGCTCATTTTTAAAGCGCTATGTTCTGTAGGGAACCAGTGGAAAGTAGATTGCAGAGGCAATGTGCTGTCAATAACCTGGGGTTCTGATGAGATGTGCTGCTGCCATCTTAACCAGTTGGAATTTTCTCAGGGTTGCTACTTTCAGTTCAAAGTGAACTTCATTGGCATAATCTGAATGGGAGATGAAGGTGGCATGCATCTCATTCTTGCTAGGCCATCACTAGCAAGAATGAGATGCAGTCTCCTAGCTATTCAATGATAGTAGGAGGCGTTTTCATGGATGCTGCTGAATGAGAACTTTGCATCAGTAAGCAGCGCAGGAGAACACCTAAGTGGCAGACCTGCTTGAAGATGTCTGGGCATAAATCCTTGATCAGAGGGGACTGTATCATGGCCACAAGCTCTCTCATGTTACCTTTTCCCCACAGATATTACCTCTGTTTTTGCTAGGATTTAACTTGCCAGTACTTCCTGCTTCAAGTGCTGATCTGGGCTGACACCGGGATAACTCACTGACTGATATGGTTGAAGGTTATGAACAGACACAGTTTGCTTGTCTTTGACATATGGTTAACATTTGATCCCATGAAGCTCAGTGGCTGCAGTAACTATTCGTAGTGTGGGGGAATGACTAATCCTTGTGGTATTCCTCAAGATAGGGCTTGGTGACAGAGCAGCAGTTTCCTACCATTGCTGGGATGGACCCTCCAAAAAGACATCAAGCCATTTCAGAGTGTTTTCTTGGAGCACTGCAATACCTCTCAAGGTAGCTAGCGATCAGTTATATTGGAGAGAACCAGGAGACTGAGAATGGATATTTGCCCTTTAATTCATGAATAGTTTGAGATAGTCTGCTGTGCTAATTCTATTTCTGTTCTTTATCCTGACTTGTAGTGGGTCAAGAATACCAACAGTACACAAATCTGTTTGAAGACAGCTTTTTGCAAGCTTCTCAATAAGCTAGTTCAGAAAATAATAATGGGCAATTTCTATTATTAAGCAAATGAGTTGCTGAGATAGTTCACTATGCTTGAGGATAGCCTTACTTTGGGGGAGGGTGGGGAAGATGAATAACTTAAAAAATAGGTTTCTCTATGCATTACGGGGGAAGCTCAGGTTATATCCTACAGTATAAATGAACCACGTGGTCTTGATATTGTCCACACATCATTAGCGGTGTTATAGAATCACCTATGGGCCCCAACCAAGATTGTGCAAGGTGCTGTCTAGACAGTAAGAGTGAGTCACTGCCTCAGAGTAGTTTATAATCTAGACAGACAAAGGAAGGAATAAGAGCCTCATTTTACAGACTGAGAACTCCAGTATAAACAGTGTAAGTGACTCACCCAAGGTCACAGAGGAAGTCCGTGATAGACCCAGTAACTGAATATTTTTTCTGAGTCTCCAGCATCCTCATCACAGTCCCTTCCACTCTAATCCTGTATTTTCAGACAATCCCATCTCTTAATTACTGGATATCAAAGAAGCTTTTGAAACCACACAACTCTTTCCCCTTTGCTATATAAAAATTACCAACGTGATATCATCAAATGGGAAGGAGGGAAGACAGCAAAAATGTTTGTTCCTAGCTTATGACTACAGATGCCAGCATTCTGCCTGAAGCCCATTTTACAGCCTAGTTAGAACTGCCTGAAAGGGAGAAGTATTTATCAGAATTTCCATAATCAAACCTAACTAATGAGACAGAAAATAGGTGCCTCCGTAGTACTGCCAATTAATTAAATAACTATTCAGAATTTGCCTTTTTTTCCCCTTTTGTTCATAAAAAATATTTTGATAGAAATATAAGTTACCATCCACCTAGGTTTTGGACACTGAGTGATTGTAGGGTCATATGTCCATGTAAGGGTGCTAATTTGAAATAATCTTTTAGTAAGTGGAAAGACTATGAAGCCGATTTGATTTCCCCACAGGGGACAAATTGATAGAAATCAGGGGAACACTCATGGGCTGAGACACTGGCAAAGATAAAAGATTAATTTCCATGTAGAAACCCAACAGATGAACAAGAGTTTAAAGAATAAGAACAACAGTGGAAACAGGCTTTGGCCAAGAAGTGGAAGTTCCAAAAAAGTTTAATAAATCAGGCTATTCTGGTAAGATTTCCAGCCTGATTCTGTAGTCCCAAGAAATGTGCATTGTAACAGTGACGCTTTTTTTTCCCCAGATAAACCACAGAAAGTCCCTTTACACTTTCTATCAGAATAACATTTAATTTTAGATTAAGGGAACAAAAGCAAGAAAGCACACTAGAGCTTCCAGAAGTAGAAGACACACACTATGCTCTTTCAAGTCTGTGCTACACTTTGATAACAAAATGGATACTGAATTGTGAACATAGGGACAGTACTTAGAAATTTTAAAGTTAATTATACAGAAAGGAAAAACATACCACTGTTCCATACCTATGTACATCACAGATCCAATGAAGTTTGAATAATCAGTTAAACACTTTAAAATCCTCAAGCTGCAATTCATGGTGAGTGAAACAGCTGCAACAGCTTCTAAAAAATAAGTTATTTCTAGACACAGGTGGTCAATATAACATTTGAAACTGTCAAAAGATGTTGTATGTTTGTTTTTAAATGTATAGCTCTAAAAAAGCAAACAAACTGGTCTATCGATCAGACAATTTCGCTCTATTAACTCAGCATTATTCCTTCTAATGAAAATATTTTTTTCTCTGAGTGTTTATTTTGCTCATTTCCTGTTGTTTCCAAGCTACAGATTAAGAGCCTGATCCCACAAGGTGCCCATTACAGTCAGCTCCCATTGACTTCAATGCTACTTTAGGTCAAATAGCACCCCACAGCAAGTGCACGCAGAGCTCTGCACAACACGGCCCCACTTTCCAGCTCCTTAAATTTCAACAAAATGATTATTCCAACAGAGTCTACAGTGGGGAAGCAAACAATATAGATGCTTCATATACTAGGTGCATATAGGCTCGAGCACCTCACATGGTCCCATAAAACACACCCACAAAGATGTGGTTGCAGCTAACTTAGGAACAGGAATGCTACAGTGATAAGCAACTGATTTTGATGCTCAGTCATAGATGGACCAACAAGAAGTTTAATTAAAGGGCACACAAGGCTCTCAGGGCTAGTCCACTGAAGTCCGTTTAAGTGCTCTGCATTGGGGTGACTGCTTTTTACTGCTCAGATAGGCCATTGTCCTGCTTCCCTACAAGTCAGCGGCAAAATTCCCATTGACTTTAATGGCACAGGATCAGGCCCACAGTGTTTTAAAGGAGATCTTTTTAAACTGTTCTTTTCAGAGATGGGGGGGAGGAGAGGGAGTTTGCAAATTGAGTCTGCACCATGGCCATAACATGCTGCTCATACACTCAGCCAGTTCTACCCTACACCAGCATGGGGCTGTCCTTTCAGGACACTCTCTTTTAAACAAATCTTGAAGGACTGCTCCATTCCTGGGAGCTCTTTGGTCAATCTCAATCATTGACTTTGCTGGCTTTCCTTCAGCCTAGTTCCTACCGTACAACTTCTAGCTCAGCTTTATAAGTTGACTGAAATAGCCAATGCTTTCCTGTTTGTCTTTTATCAAGTCAGCCTCCATTTGTCTGGTTTCCTTCATATCTTTTACTGTAGAGTCTAACAAAATGATTCATGTGCACAGATTACCTAGAAAACTGAAAAGGAGTACTTGTGGCACCTTAGAGACTAACCATTTTATTTGAGCATGAGCTTTCGTGAGCTACAGCTCACTTCATCGGATGCATACCGTGGAAACTGCAGCAGATATTATATACACACTGAGATCATGAAACAATACCTCCTCCCACCCCACTGTCCTGCTGGTAATAGCTTTACACTTTAGATAAGCTATTACCAGCAGGACAGTGGGGTGGGAGAAGGTATTGTTTCATGATCTCTGTGTGTATATCCTTTTCTTTTTGCGAATACAGACTAACACGGCTGTTACTCTGATACCTAGAAAACTGTATGCACTGACTTATTCATAGATATTAAAGGTCAGAAGGGACCATTATGATCATCTAGTTCGACCTCCTGCACAATGCAGACCACAGAATCTCACCCACCCACTCCTGCGAAAAACCTCTCACCTATGTCTGAGCTATTGAAGTCCTCAAATTGTGGTTTAAAGACTTCAAGGAGCAGAGAATCCTCCAGCAAGTGACCCATGCCCCATGCTACAGAGGAAGGTGAAAAACCTCCAGGGCCTCTTCCAATCTGTCCTGGAGGAAAATTCCTTCCCGACCCCAAATATGGCGATCAGCTAAACCCTAAGCATACAGGCAAGATTCACCAGCCAGACATCCAGGAAAGAATTTTCTGTAGTAACTCAGATCCCACCCCATCTAACATCCCATCACAGGCCATTGGGCCTATTTACCATGAATAGTTAAAGATCAATTAATTAATCCTCACAGAAGTGACTGTCCTTTTCAGAATTCCACGGCTGTATGTAGAATTAAACCATCTGAGGCCAAAGATTCTTTTCCCTCTGTTCTCCCACCCATTTAAGAAACAACCCCAATGACATACCTGTACACTTCAATATGAAGCAGAGAAAATAGAGATTGATGCTCAGAGCCAGCACAATGCAAAGACTGGTTAAAAACTACTAACAGAATGATAAGAAGATAAGAGGCCTAAATGAATGAAGGGTTAAGGTGGCATCAATCTCAGGTAAATGAGATTATTTTCATTTAAATATGCCTATGCACACACCCCCTCCCACACCCCCAATGTCCCTCCCTCACATTAAATTATTCTGTCCTTTCTGAACAATTTTTCCTACATTTTAAACATTGACTAAACACCTTAATGGGCTGCACAATAGCTTTGCACTGATGGAGACTGCAGATCAAATCAACATAGCTTGATTATGTTATGTAAGTAAATAATGTGAGGTTCGCAGAACTCTGTTTCTCTACATCACTAAACTACCATTGGCAATCTCTGTTGAAGAGAGAGAGAGAGAGAGAGGTTCAGGGCCGGAATGGCAGGGATGAGGCAGGAAAGCAGTAAGGAAAGTTTGAGGAAGTTTGCTCCGCGCCTGCCGTGCTATGTCTGGGTTCACTTTTATGAGCACTAAACACCTACAAAAATGTCAATAAGTAAAATCTCATTTGGAGAAGGAGATATATCTACACTTATAATGCTGCACCTACTTATTTCAGGGAAGTGCAAGCTGCCCTGGGCAAGCCAAATCAGGATAGTAAATGGCACTAAGCGTACTGCAGTGATTAGTTTTGAGCCTTTGAACCGCAAAAGAAAGCATCCTACAGTTCAAGGCCCCACAGCATCCGACCCTCCTGAGATGGCCCAAGGAGTGCAAGTAGCACGGGGATTTACATAACCTTCCTGCCTTCCACCAGGAGGAAAGATTTAGGTTGTAGTCAGGACTCCGTTGAACATCACTGGTAAAGGCTGTCAAGGCTACTGGCTGATTCATTGTAGCACTCATCCTTTTGCTAAACTCACACCCCACAGCCAATCAAGCACTACCATCCTAACCAGCTGTTAGTTCTATCAAGCTCATTACTCACAAAGAGACAGGAGCAGATCCTCTGGTGGTATAAAATGGTCATGGCAATAGAGCTATGACAATTTACACCAGCTGAGGATCCATCCCCATGTTGTGCCCACAGCCTTTGTGAAGCAGGAGAATCACTGTCTCTTTCTATAGAAAGACCATGTCTGAACCTCCCACCTCACCCAAAAAACCCGAAGAGGCTCCTGGATATTTGGAAAGCAATAGCCATATGCCAGATATGCTGTACCCATCTGTACTCCATGTGCAGTGCGCAAGTCTTCCAGTTTCACATTGCTTCCAGTCCCTTTACTTGGAGTAGATTGGTAACATGATACAGTTAGCAGGAGAGAAAAGAAAGCTCACCACTCAGCTAGGAGCCGTTTGTTTTCCACTCTGCTCTCTGTTCATCTTCTCGGTTTCATTCCTGCATATTTTCCCACCTGTGCACCGTGGCAAAGCCACTAAAAGCAGCTGTGGAACGAAGGAACTGGGGCTGCAGCCCAGAGGCCCCTCCCTCCTGGTGAAAGGCAGCAGTGCAACCACAATCACTGAACCCAGCTGGCCACAGCAGCCCCTGCTGCTACAGGAAGATGAATTAAAGCCCTTTGCTTTTATGAAAGGAAAGGGGGCTCCTGTGTTCAACTGAACAATTATCGCGTGCATCTGAAGGATACCGAGATCTCTCCTTGTGAATTTATTGGAAGAACTCTATATATTGGAGTTCCTATCTGCCTTTATTCAGAGGAGCAAGGCAACTGTCACTGAAAGAGGAGAAAGCATTTTTTGACTGCCAAGAAGGAAAGCTTTTAAAAACATTGAGTCTTCAGGTTTTCCTCTGTCTCTTTTCTCACTTTCCTCTTAATCATCTCTCTTTTTTTCTCTCCTAGTTTCCTTTGCTCTTAACTGGCTATTTGTAATCCAAAATTTGGTCACATCTGTGAAGTAAATGCTTGCAGATTACTGTGGTTGCCCCATCCTTTGCCAGAGGATCATACTTTAATACTGTTGCAACAATTCACCGCATTCCTGTGGCTCAGACACACTTCTTGTTATCCAGACATTGCTGGCACGCTACTGTTCTCGTTCAGCACTCACCTTAACTACCTGCTTACACAAGAGGTCAATGCTGTGAGGTGCTGCTTTAGCTTCTAACGCTTCAGGTATAGCACAGCTAAAAATGCCCAGCTGCCCTCCTTTGTCCCCAGCATGACTTATACAATGCGAGAAAGCCAGGCTATCTTGGTATTGTAAACTTCCCTTACTCTGGTGGTGGTGGAGGTTGACTAACATCTCTAAAGCTGTATGCAAAGCTGGCCTCGCCTCTCAGAAACCAAATGACATTGATCATTTTGTCATGTAAAATGAAAGTGCCCTTGCAGCTTGCGACATGAGGCAAGGATTAATAGAGCATTAGCAATAAAGTAAAGAAATATGGATAAACAGAGCAGTAACAACTGAAAGTGCTAAGCTCTTAAATAAAATTCACTGAGTAAGCTACATGTGACATCTTTATGTTTCCAGATATTTTACTCCACCATCATTCTAATACCTTCTGCTGGCTTCCGTTGTAGAACCGTTTATAACTTTATCCAAATGGACCTTTTTGAGTAAATACCCACTAATCACCAGTATAGAAGCCAATAAATTCAGTTGTAACTTAGAAAATATGGTAGACTATCCATAAGCACTGCTCTATTGGCATTAACTATAGATAATTTCAAAAAATAAGTATTTTAAAATAAAGGCATTATCATTTTGTATAACACTAGGTTCAGTATGGATAGGAAATGACAGATAAAGGGTCCAATACTCCTCACGGTGAAATCAATAGGAATTTTGCCATTGAATTCAACAGAAGCAGGGATCAGTAAAGAACACATCTGCAACCATTTTGCTCCTAAAAATACAGGTATTTGCACATGTGCATATACATATATGTATAGAAACAAATGCATTACACTACTGTTTTCCCCAAGGAACAGTAGGTCTTGAACACTAATTCACTTTCACTGTCAAACACTTGATAATTTCCTATATCTTTCCCATTTCTACAAAGTGTTGCTTAAAGTCCACTCCTTTTCTTCCAAAAAAACAAAGCAAGTTCTCAGTTTTGTTTTTCACCCTACACTGCGCTACAGTTATCGTAGATCTGACAAATCCAAATTACGATTTCTTGCATGTCCATGTGACTAGGACTGGCCAGAAAACAAGCATTCTGTTTTGTGAACAAAGTTGAGGTTTTGACATTTGTTTTTGTTCTCCATTGGAACAAAAACGAGACCTTTTGAAATTTTTCTATGAATAAACATGAGGAAAAAAAAGTGAGATCTCCACCGCCAGTAGTTAGGGCACGCACCTTGGATATGGGAGACCCAGGTTCAAGTCGCCCTCTGCGTTAGTCAGGCTAATTGGCCATTCTGGATGGGTGGGTCTCTCCTCCTCTGGCCAAAACCTTGAACAACGATCAAGATCATGAAAGGAATTTGCGTATTTCTAGAGGACCGATAGGAATGCTGGTCCTCAGGAATCTTATGCGACAGGGATGCAAGGTGGGGGAGGTAATATCTTTTAGTGGACCAACCTGACCCACCTTATCGCTCTAATATTCTGTAACCAACACTACTACAGCAATGCTGCATGTGACAGTGATGAAAGATTCCTATGGGTTTCATGTGCTGCAGTCACTGACTAGTCTTTTCAAACTGTTGACCTTAAGCCCCACTATCAAGCCATTTTGTAAAAGCCTTTAGAATGTCCTACTGTATGTCCCTGGTAACACAAACCTCAAAACCTCAAATGATACACAGACATCATTTGTGAATTTCCTCCGAGATGCTAGGTGGGTGTTTATTACCAAATTGGAATGAAGGACTTTAGTTCCTTCCTGTCAGTTTCCCAACTGACTAGTTGGGCAGCACTCTATTTAGGTTCAGGATAGGTCTCTGTTGCTCAATTTTGGGTGTGCATGTATGTTGGGAATTTGAAATTTTCCAGTTACATATAATTCAGGTTTGAGAAACAAAGATCTGAGGATTAGTGAGAAATGGATTATAACCACTTTGGTCTGTTCCTTCACACTCTACCATCTTTACTCTCAGGGGGTGAGCAGGGAAAAAGAATAAAGGAAACCTCTTAGCCCACCTCTGAGATAACAGGACCACAGCCTCTGCTTTTGAGTGGTCCTTCTCTTCGTAGTACCTCTTTTGGTTTTCCAGATGGGCTCGGGTGTAAATAGATTTACCAATATGCTTCTAATTTGGCTTGCAATGCATCAAAAGTCTAGATTGTCGAGACTGCATTCCCTTGGTTCTAAGTGTGTGTCTTGCTGAGCCAGCTGACACTGACCTTCCTTCTTGATGTAGAACCCTGAGGAACAGAGTGAGAGCTTCTTCCCGGAGCATGAGCAAGGGTACTTTTGTAAGCAGCCCTGAAGTTTTTCTGCCTTCTCAGCAGTTATATACACACCATGGTTTTCTGAAGAATCATCTGTTGAAATGGAGGACTGAGCTTGACAAGTTATACTCCATGCCTCCTCCTTGGGCCTTATCATACCCCAAGTCATACAGGAGTTCAGAAACCTCTCTCTCCCGCACCACTCCCAGGACTTGGGATCTGTACTGATTACCAGTTTCTCTGGACCCAACATCAGGTAGCTGATTAACATTAAGAATGAATTCACCAAGAGATGCGGTTCTTGGATCTGGAAAGTTATATACTGATTTGCTGCAATTGCTGGATGGAATCAAAGCACGAATATCCAGCATAACTGCCACTATCCCAGGAACTGAGTCATAGATTTTGTCATCTTAGGAGTGGCATGTATGGCAAATCAGATACTATCTTCTTCAGTGCCTGTTCTGAAATAAAGGTTTCTTTGGACAAGAACTTCAAGGCTTGAGTTGTGGGGGCCGCAATTGTCCCTTCCGCTTGTTTTCTCAAAGCTAGTTTCTGAAGGCTCTTAGTGAAGTCTGCTGTGCCCTGTATAAAATAATGAGAAAGTTCATCCAGGCAAGGGTAGAAATGAACATTTTCTGCTTGAAGGGAGGGATGATAGAGCACTTGTGAATACCTGTGTAGAGGTTATGGTTCCCAAAGGGGAGTACTTGGTATTGAAAATGCTTCTTGTTGTAGCAGAAGCTAAAGTACCTCTGGGTGACTCTTCCTGACCATATCCTCTGTAGAGTTCCAAGAAGGTTTATTTTCATATTCTGAAGTTTTATGAAGATAAGGCTGTAATGATGGATTTCAGTGTTTCCACCCAGAATATCAATCTTGAATACTGAATTTTGGAGGGTCATCAGTTTAGCCTGCAATTCCAATTTCTTTGAATAGCATTGTAGTTGCCCCTGGGACTGATCGTTGGAAGTTTTGAATGTGCAGCAAATGAGAGGCAGGTGAAGCATCAGTGCTGAAAAGGCTGCTAGGGAAATCTAGTTTAAAAAGTAGATTTTATGTAGTGTGCGTTTTTAGAGTTCTTCCTGAGGGGCAGTCTTAACACCGGCTCAGAGTAAAGAGACGGGGAACACCCCGCTGGGAAGTCTGTCTGAAATGAGGGGACTGAGAATAATTATATGCCTATGGTAGTACCGATAACAGCAAAAATATTAAAGGTGGATAATACCTGGACTCCTTTAGGTAGGTAATTATTAGGATATATGAGTGAATGAGTGTTCCTCAATTACAGAGAACTGCATTTGCATCAACTTCAATCTAAAATAAGTACAGGGACTTTCAAGGCATTTTTTTTCCCTTTAAATGACTAGAGGCCTTTATCCTCCAAGGGACTGACCATGTTCATTTCCCACTGAAGGTAGGAGGCTCCCAGCACCTAGCAAGATCAGGCCCTAACCTCTCAAATCATCATCATTTAATATTTGTGTTAAGATAGTGTCCTAGAGGACAGAGTTGGTTTAAATCCCGAGAATTTTTAATTTTCTCTTTTTGATGCCACAATAAATCAAATCAATGTATTTAGAGAAACATGTTTTCTGCAGGTCTCAGTAATTCCCTTTGACAAGTTTCTAGGCTCCATCTTGTATTTTTACAAATGCTCTAAAGGTGTTATGAAATGCGAATTCTTTGAGTAATGAAATGAAGATAGCTATTCTGTTTATCTGTAATAGAACTGAATATCTTGCCTTTATTATAACAGAGACAGGAATGGCCCTGATTCAGTTGCTCGCATAGAAACAAAATACATTTTGATCATATTTGCAGAGCATTATGATTTCAGACAGGTAGGTTTCAAGATTACATTACTTTAGAGAAGGCAGGGTTTAATATATAGGGCTGATACATATGTGAATTATTTAGCTGTCACACACATGTACTAAGTCTCTGTGTTAAAAATTCTCATGCAAGTTTTAGTGAATCAAATAAACAAGCATGTATGGCTTTGTAAATGAAATAACTGTGGATCCTTTGTTTTCTTCCCCAAACACAAGTTCACATTGCAAACCCATGGTCATAACATTTCAGTAAAAAAACCTAAACTATTATAGATTTACAGGAGCACATAATTACACCTGAAACCAATATTTTCTGGTTTCACCACCCGGACAGTATTCATAAAAAATCTTATTAAAAAAATAAAGTTAAAACTCCACTGACACTGGAATCCTATGGCACACTTCACTCTGAAGTTACTTCTTGTAGCCATATTATAATGAACATTCCAAGATAAAAATGTTAAGCTGGAGTTAAGGTTGTAAATAAGTAATAATAGTTGGGGGGGATGGGGACAAACTTTTAATAAAGTATTGCAGTTTTTTTAAAAATAATAAAAATAGAGGTTATGAAATATGGCACACCTCATGGGGTAATCGGAGACCCTTCTAGTGATATTTTTAAGGACTATATATACACACACAAGGCAATAAGGCTAGTCAGTGGGAGAACTAGAAATAGGATTCAGGCGTTCTGGCTTCAAAGCCTATGCACATTTCCCTAGCCCACATGACCTAAAACGACACATGGTACAGCTGTGAGCCTTAGCAAGCCAACAATCACAGCAACTGCTCCATTCATTCAGAGTTTCTAAGACGTGCCCAGTTTTGGTAAGTTAGATCCAGCTCCTGCAGACTTCCTAAACTCCATACAAGCAAGGAGCAGCTGATAGGGGTGGCACCCACTTTGCCCTTACCCAACGTGGGAGTTCACATCTACTGCATGAGAGCTACCTGGGCAGACTACTATTGCCGTCTCTATGACTTGTGTCATTTTGGGCCTGATTCAAAACTCGCTAAAGTCAATGGGACTCTCTCTCTCTAGATATAGTATTCTTGCTAGTTCTGCAATAACACAATTAGAGCCTCTGACTAACACCTTCATTCTGCTTGCAAGATCCTTGCAAGCCCTAATTACCATATTTCTGTGTGGATGTGTTTCAAATCTTCTGGAGAGAGAAGGCAAGTACAAAAATAGAATAGCATGCTTGTTTGTTTGTTTTGCATCTCTCAAAGATAGTTCATTAATACATTCTGAGCCAGATTCTGTTCTACTGAAGAGTCCTTCAGTCTTTCACGTTCTAGCATTTTAAGATCAATGGTATTAAAACAAAAATGCTGTAACTGATTAACTTGAAATGGGTATTTCTAAAATGCTGGAGTCCAAATCTGGCTATTTAAATTTCCTTACATTAGGTTATAAAGGAATCTCTTATTGGAAACCTTTTTAAAGGGAAAAACATGCGGATACTATTGGCTTGAGACAACTTCCTAAATTTCTGAATTTAAACAACAGGCATTTTGCTGCCAACAATTGTTTGATATCACTGGAGACAAACTGAAAGATTTTGAGATCATTTCTTTCACTAGAACCATTTTGCATTAGCGCTCTTCAGCTTGAGGTGCCACAGTGCTATATTAAGCTGAGCATTAATAACTGGCATAGTTCCTAGCTTTCTTCTCTCATTTTAATTATACTTCCTTTCTGTTTGAAACAAGTCTGTGATTTCTTACATTCCAAGGAGTTAAGAGAGCACCTTGTTTAATTTCCCAAAATATTTGACTCTCTCTTGCAGATGGTTGGCCTTAATGGTTGGCTCCTGAAATGAAATGAAATACTGGCTCTCTAATGACTACAGGTAATCACTTAGGTCCCATGGCTTTATTTTCATCCTACATAGGGTGCTTCCAGCAGTTTACTATCTGCTAATATTGTAGTGAGACATTGGTTCAATACTGACTCGGGCATGGAGTGCCACCCATAACACTTCCTGCAACATCCTGGGTGTTTTTTGGATGGCTTCCATCCATGTATATCCCCTGGCCAACCCTACAGAGCATGCAAGGTCAAAAAGGATCACAAGACAAAGCAATATGGCTGCAAACCAAACCATGAACAAGAGTTTGAAACATACTTTCAAAACAAGCGGATTAACAAACCTATTCACAGCAGAATGTGGGGACCAGGAAAAAGATATGCACATCTTTTTAAAAAAAAGAACTATTCTGGATCTATGTATTAAAAATGTACAGTTCTTTTAGAGACACCTTTGATGTTGAAGAGGAGAAGAAAGAGGTGTTGTGGAAAGATCACACTGTGTTGGGTATTATGGCAGATTCAGACATTTTTTCTAAGACAAAGCAAGAGCTGCACCATCCTTTATAGGGGGCAGTGATGTTCCCCTCCATGTCTGACAAGTTTCATCAGCTGGTTAGGAGAAGGAGCTGGACCACAGGCTAGTCACACCCCTCCCTCCCTTTGAAGAATATATACTCTACTTAGTCTGCCATAGTGTCTGCACTCCTCATTTGCAATGTGGCTGGCCTCTTTGCAGGGCACAGTAATAGACGTGACATATTGCCCTCAGAAAAACTACATGGTTTTGCAGTTTTTCATCTCAGACACCTTAAACTCTCAGGCGCTGTTGCTTGGATAGATTTCTATAGCTGTACTGAACTCTGTTGAAAGAGCAGCCAGATCGTCAGCTGGTGTAATTCTGCATCCCTCCATCTATGTCAGAGTGATAAATTTACACAAGCTAAGTATCTGATTCTTTATGCAAGTTCACGCATGCTTCCTGGGATCAGTCACACGATTCTCTGTCATTGTCATAGGAAGTTGCCATTTCCCATTTTTCTGTAATATAGTTAGAGCTGGTTGGAAAGTGTGTATTCCCTCCCTCTCCCTGAAGAAAATGGAGACTTTGGGTTACACTGAAAACCAAATATTAGATGCAGAAATGCAGCGTCAGTGCTTTTATAGAAGTTACAGTTTGGGTGCCTCATGCCCCCCTGCCCCCATTCTCCTCTATGGACTAGAGCCCTTGGCCAGACTATTTCTTCCATAATACACCAGTCTCCCCTCTTAATGAGCTGTCGAGTGCATCCTGGGAAATGGGGCCCACAGCAGAAAACCATTGAGCAACAGACACGTTTTGACCAGCCAGACATGCAGTGCTCTATGTTCCACCTGAGTGCTGCTACCATTGCTGCCATTCTAACTTTTTCTTTCCCTCATACCTGCGTGGCGCCATTTACGGCCTGTCTACACTAAACAGATGACCATGTCAATGAATCTAGGAACCACTTAGTTGCCCCTTCACCTGGTTACAAACCTAATTCCATGAATGTAGTATGCACTGGTCCTTATCCATTACTTGCTCATGAAACATAGTAACAGTCCAGTAGAATTAACCAAAATCAAACACACATTTGTACCTTGGTCACGGGTAGAACAAACTTTAATCATGCTGTATTTGTAACGTAGACAGGACCACAACATTTCATTTGCACGTTCTTACACTCTGTCTGATCCTTGTTATCTATGTCTTCTTTCAATGTCCTCAGTTGGTACAAGTACCAGTGATTTAATTAATTAGAACCAGATGAGGATTGCATGATGCAGCAAGCTAAAACTTAAAGCAGCACCATTTACATTGTCCTTGTGAATAAAAGCTTTCACTTCTAGAGAGAGCTCCCAAGTTACTCGGAAAAAAGTTACTTTTTTAATCCAGTGCTTAACTGCCAAAACTATATTTCAACGAGTTTATGTTGTGTGCACAGTTTTGTGTGGCTCAAGCGGATATCTCTGTGTGGGGAGACCGCAGCAATTTCATGAAGCACACTGCCTGATTCATTGCTATTTTTCTTTAAATAATGGAGGAGGCATATTGCTATTCATATTCTGATTGCTGCCAGAATTGGAAAGAAACAAATGCTTAGGTCACTGCCCCCACCCCCCCCCCCCAAAAAAAAAAAGAATTTTAACTTTGCTTTCAACACATTTGTTACAGGAAAAATTAGCTTCATTGTGTTGTGTGGGTGTGTAACAGCAGTAGCAACAATACTAGAATCTCAGCTGTAGAACTGGTAAAAAGATTTCAGAGAAGACCAGATATTACCATCTAAATTCAGTGATTTCTCCTCTTTGAAAATTCAAGATGTGCCTATGCATAGACTTCCCAATGACTTCTATGGGCTTTCCTCCCCCCACAACCAACTACTTCTTGCATCAAACTCATATTTAGAAGTTGTCATTATCCACTGGTGAATAACTTACCTTTAAAAACAAAAGCAGAGAGACACAGTATGGATAATACCACCATTGGATACTCTTAGCACTGTCAGGGCACTTGTATCTTCAGAGTATTTCCAAACATTAACTGCTATGCTGGAGTATTACAATGTCCATTTTAAAGAGGGGGGAAATAAGGGTCATGGCTACAAACAGTGTTTGTAGCATACAAGGAAGTGATATGACCGTCACAGTTAGTGCTCCTGGCATACAGATTTGGGAACATGCCCTGGCATTTTCTCAGTAACTGTGATTTATACGTAGTTTCTAAATTAAAACGATCGGACTGCTGACTCAATTCTATCCCAATCTGATTGGTTAATGGTTCAACATGTGTTTTGTAGATGGTACCAATGTGTGCGCATGCAATGTTTTAACCACTCCAAATTTCAGGGGACATCCTCTAATAACATTTTAAGGTGAATTTTTTTTGTTTTGCAATATATGATTCAAATCCAAAAGGGCAAGTGCTTCATATTGTCAGTCCATGTGTGTCTAATAATTTACAAGCAGTTTTTGACAAGTGAAATTAGTTTATTCATAGTGGGGAGAGTTATTTGTAGCTGTATACATTTTCTGCTTTAGAACAGTTGGTCAATGACAATTCAAATTGAAAAGCCAACTGGCTGTAAGTGATTCAAAGAGACCCTCCAAAGATCAGATGTATTCTGGGTGGTTCATTTTATAATTGCTTCTTTTGGACAGCAGAAATTGGACATATTTCCAGAAATAAAGCTTTTCCATTATTCTTTGATAAATATGCAACTGACAGTTGAGAAGTAATCATTCAGCCTGGAAATCAACTGGTATCAGACTCATGTTGGTCCCTTGAAAAGTAAGCAGATGGATATGTGACAATGTGAAAATAATGTTGTAAATGGGAAATTACTTGAGAAAATGGTTATTTACAGCAAAAAATCTCTTTTGTTGTGACCACATAGTTGATAGCCAGCTGGCAACTAGCTTTTACATCTAAAAGATCAACTTGATAAATGTATTTTGGACACTACGTTAAATCATGTTTAAGAAAGCAATTAATTAATTTTGATGGCAAATGAGACCTATTTTAGAGGGAATTTTCGGCACAATGCTTGTCCCCTATTTTTTTGTGAATAGGGGAGTAACAGCTGGTTGGCTCTTGTGCACTTAAATTTAAAAGGCCAGATGTCAACTCTCGTTTAAAAACAGTAAAACTGCAAAAAAGTTTCACTTCTAAAGCAAAACTGGCAAATTCAATCTTTGTGTCAATCACAAAAAGTAGAAAGAAATACAGGCAACTTAAACAACTCAAGGGCTTGGTGAGGTAGCATTAGGTCATGGGCCCAAATATTGTCCATTTGGTGGTAGCAAACATCTGAAGGCTCTTACTCACCGAAAGGAGTATGTGTACACAGATACCGCTACACAGTAAGTCTATATAGGTAAAGGCTTATGATGTACATGTATTTATATGCTGCTTATCAAGCGAAGACATCTGAGTCTGTTCTAGGGTGACCAGGTGTCCAGTTATTGACCAGAACACCTAGTCAAAAAGGGACCCTGACCGGGCAGTTAAAAGTCTGGTTGGCAGTGCTAAGTTCCTATCTGTCCTGGATGGCACCGTGCTGCACACTGGAAGCAGCCAGCAGGTCCAGCTCCTAGGCAGGGGGGCCACAGGACTCCACATGCTGCCCCCGCCCCAAGCACTAGGTCTGCACTCCCATTGGCCAGGAACCAGCCAATGGATGGGGGGGAGAGGCAAGGTTTGTGCCTGCAGGTGAGAGCAGCACATGGAGCCTCCTGGGCCCCGCCGCCTAGGACCCGGACCTGCTGGCCGCTTCCAGGGCACGCACCATGCATCCTGCCTCCCCCGCACACACACACCCCAGCTGCACCACTGACAGAGCCACCTGAGGTAAGCCCATGCCCCAAACCTGAGACCCCCCGCAAACCCAGAGCACCTTCTTGCACCCCAACCCTCTCATCCCTACCCCAGAGTTTGCACCCCCAGCCCAGAGCCCTCACCCCCCATACCCCAGCCCAGAGCTCCCTCCCATATCCTAAACCCCTCATCCCTGGCCCCACTCCAGAGCCCTTACCCCTTCCTGCACCCCAACCCCCTGCCTCAACCTGCAGCCCCCTCCTGCACTCCAAAACCCCCAGCCCCCAGCCCTCACCCCAACTCCCTGTCCCAGCCCAGAGCCTCCCCCACACCCTGAACCCCTCATTTCTGGACCCAGCCTAGAGTCCATGCCCTCTCCTGCACCCCAACCCCCTGCCCCAGCCCAGTGAAAGTGGGTGAGGGAGAATGTAGTGAGTGGGGGCAGGGCCTTGGGTCAGGGGCATGGCTAGGGTGTTCGGTTTTGTGCGATAAGAAAGTTGGGAACGCTACTCTGTCCATTGATTTATGTGAAATGACTTTGTGATCTCAGTCTCACATTCTGTCCTTAGATATGCATGCACAACTCACAATTACATGAATGGGAGCTGAAGCTAGAATACAGTCCAAAGTACCTATCCAACTAAGACCTTCTGTCTTTCCCTTCCTCCTAACTTCTTTAACCTCACCCAAACCCTATTCCCTTCTCTAAGTGACTCTATGCAGTGTATAATTTTGCCAGTTGAGTATTGATTCCCACTGAATTGCCTTGGTATGCTTCTGTTTCTCTTCCTTTCCTGCGTAGGCTTTGTTGTGTGATGAAAACAGTGTTAAAATTCCAAGCTATCAGTCACATTAACTTGTAAGGGGTTTCCTGGTCCTGCTAGCAGGCAAGGGGCTCTGTGAGGAAGCTGAAATCAGAGCCAGTCTGCAAAGTCAGCCGAGAGTAACGTGGGGTAAGTTGTGCTGCTCTCTGTTAGGGAGCAGCCTCCTTGGTCTCTTTGGCCTTTGCTTTAAGTTTGTGTGTGTCTTAGGATTCTGAATTTTAAGACAAAGTAGTTTGAGATTGAAAAAGTCCAGCAAGAGTATTTTATACATTCATCTAACTTACTGTGTTTATGCTAGGTTTCAGAGTAGCAGCCGTGTTAGTCTGTATTCACAAAAAGAAAAGGAGTACTTGTGGCACCTTAGAGAGTAACCAATTTATTTGAGCATAAGCTTTGGTGAGCTACAGCTCACTTCATGAATGCATCCGATGAAGTGAGCTGTAGCTCACGAAAGCTTATGCTCAAATAAATAGGTTAGTCTCCAAGGTGCCACTAGTACTGCTTTTCTTTTTGTCTTATGCTGTGGACATAGGCTTCTCCCTGATATAGTCCAATGCTTGTTCTCTTCCCAATGGATCTTTCCATACTTCTGCTTATATACTGCCAAAAGTGAAGGGTCTTGGCAGCTCTGACAACCTTTGGGGCTTGGAACAGCTGTTGTCTTCCAATCTCTCATGCAATAGGGGTTGAACTGGGTTGGAGTGCCTCAGAATATCCAAAAAAAGCCCCAGGGCATGGAAGATATGGAGACAGCTTGTAGTCCAGCAAACTAAATTTAAATATTCTCTTCTCATCTCAATTTACTAATTTAGATAATTCCTTTCACAGAATGATTGTCACAGTGATGTCATGTAAAAGCGCCAAATGCTGTACAAGAGAGTCTGGGAGGTATTGCTTAACCCTTATACAATGATTTTAAATGGATTATCTCAATAGGAACACTGAAGCCCATAGCAACTCTATAGGAACTGGTGTTCATCCTATTTACAGAGAAATGAACAATACAGTATTCACAGAAGGTTCTGAATATATTTTGCATTCTAAGAGCTGCCATAAACTATCCCATCATTAATTAATATATTAACAGATGTAACTTTAACCCCATAGTGGATTGCATATTGGCAGGGGGAAGAAGGAGCAGGTAAACTAATTTTGATGCATTAAGTTAGATTCTCCCTCCTGTATTTACACTGAATTGTACTTTATTCTGTAAGCAGACGCATTGAAATCAGTGGGACCCCTTATGGAGTAAATCTTTGCTCATGTTGAGTAGACCCTGACACAATCTGGCCCACAGATTGTAAATCATTTTGTAAAGTTAGCTCAAGAGCCAAAAACACTTCAGTGATTATATATATTATAAATAAAATACAGACACTCCATACTAATAGTTACATTTTGGACTTGCATCATCTCACATGTAAAACAAGACCTCCACTGCAGATCCGCCACAAACTCTCACATTGCATTAAGACCTAAGATGCTACCTGCCATCCTATAATATTTAAGGCAGGATGTTAAAATAGAATATTAATTTATGCAAAGTCACACAAAATACAAATACAGAACAGCAACAACCATTACCTGGAGGGGCTATATAATAAGAAGGTAACTTAGTCTTCATGACCTAGATCTCCCTAGTCTACTAATAAAGATACCAGTTGGGGTGGTGGTTTTGTTTCGTCCTCCAACTTCCAGCCTAAAATGAATGTTTACATCAGAATTCCAAGACCTGCTTTGGAAAAGTAGACACCAATTTGAACCATGTAAAAATTGTAGATGCAAATAACGATGGGTCTATTATATACACTGTATAGCCATGGGTGTATTCTGTGGTATTTAGATGTATATATACAGCCAATTGAATCTGCAAAACAGGTATTTAGATCTCTAAGCACTGTAAAAATGTGCCAGCAATTTCTTCTGTTCAAAATTACACCACAGTTATTTCTTGATGCAAAACTGGAGGACTAGTTAAGGCCTCTTTAAAATTATAGACCATAAACTCCAGCTATGATAGATTTATAACAAAAGTTGTGGTCCATTAACTTTAGTAGTATTACTGGCTGCCACTGTAATATCATATGATTTTTACTGAATATAAAACAGTGGTGACATGTTAAATTCCCTTCTAGGCCCAAAGTAAGCCAATTGGACTCCATACAGGTGGAAAGCCACCTGTACAGATTCTATTAACGATAAGGGCCTTAGTTATATAGGGCCAGATTCTGTTATGCTTACTCACTTTGATTTCCATAGGAGTACTTGAGGAATGAAGTACTCCCCAAAGCAAGAAATGGTATTAAAAATGGTTCATAATGATCAGTGGCTTCTGATTTTTCTGTTGGAATTTGGATATTCCCAATCATAAGGAAAGCTGAAGAGGAAACCATTTTCTCCCTCTGGTCAGTTCCAAATGGCGCGCCTCATCTCTAAAAATACACTGTCAACCAAAAAAAGATAGAGGCATTTTATTGCTGTACAAATCTAATAGACCACAAGACAACACACTGTCTGCAGTATATCACATTTGAACCTCCCCAAGAGTTGATATTTGGGAATAGTGTATGCTTTAACAGTATTTAGAGATACTCAAGTTTCCACTGCATGATCAAGCTCAAGCTTAGGAAGCTCAGCACATCATAGAAGTTGCTCTGCACGTTACAGGATGAGGCTGTATACATGAGAGACCTAAGAAACATTGATGAATTTCACTGTGAAGTTCCAGGGAGGTGGGACATCTCTATTTAGAATTTTTGGACTCCTCGTTCAGGACTAGCTGTATAGAAAATCTGCACATTATCTAAGAAATTCAAACTTATGTTGTTCCATCTACATAGTCACTGAGTGCCATTGTTAATCATATACTGATTATTTTTAGTGTACATATATTTTTGGATATATTGACTACATGCTATTTCATACTTTGAACAGATGTGCTAATATTTTGTCTGAAAGCAAGTCCATATTAATTATATGAATCCAAATTTGGAACAAAAAAGCCAACAATTAATTTGAATGCTGGCTTTATTCGCTGTATGAAGCATATGCTATGAAAAAAACAACCTTGCAGTCTAGATAAGAGGAGCTACAGAAAAAAAAAGTTTCAGCTTTTACCTTGAACTTCCCTTCTTTTGTATATTTCACTAAGACTCTTAACATTTCTTAAACATACTGTAGTTCTGCAAGATGGAGTATTATTATTTTCCTATAATCTCTAAGAATAAACCTTTAATAATACTCACTCTGTTTGTAATAAATAATCAAAACAAGTGATTTAGTCACTTGGAAAAAGCTATTTAGAGTACACATTTCAACAGTTGGGGTCATGTCTTGCAAAGGATTATGCTTATAAATACCTTATGCAAGCAGCCCTATTAAACTCAGCCACTGAAAATTAGAGACCACCACCTCAGGGTGAGATTTAGGGAGGAACACAGTTACAGATGAAGCAAAATGCAAAACTCTTATCTAAAGCTATGGCTTTGTGAGATAAGAGCAGATGAAAAGATTAAGAAAATGGAAGCTAAGGTAGCAAAGTTTGCAGCGAACTAACGAACGAACAGATCACTGTAAAATGCATTTTGGTAATCAGGTAACATAAAACATAGGTAGAAAAAGACAAGTTAAAAACCTCATGATCCTTTTCATAATGTTTTGTTTGGAATGAGAGGGTGATGGACACAATCCTGCCCCACAGACACTTTCCAACATACACACAAAAAGGATTCATACTTGTACAACTGTTTTTTTTCCTCCCCTCCAACTATGCTGCTTAATGCTGTTATTTAATTAATATCAGTGAAATTGTATGCAGTGGGAGTTTACTTGCAATTAAAACAAAACAACAGAACATACCCTGAACTGTCTGTTTCCATAGCACAGTTAAACTGTCTAGTGCGTAGGGGCAGTGGGGAGGGGGGTAGAGAAGCCAAAGCTCTGCCTAGTTCCCCACCCCACCAGTTTCACCTCCTCCTGCTTCTCTGTGCAAGATGAAGGATGTAGCAGTTCTGAAGAGCCTGCCTGCTTTACTCCTGCACAACCTGTACTGCAGGGAACTGGCACAGGGCCTAGTGATGGCACTCTGCATCCCCTCATACATCTGCTCTGCCCCGCTCACTGTCACAGAAGACTCTTTAAAATGCACCAGGGCACTCAAAAGGAACCCGAAACCAAACCCATAAGGGTGCATATACGCTGGTGAGACAGAGCATCTGTAAGAGACAGATTTTAGGTTAATACCTCTATGGATTTTTTTTAAAAAATAGAGTGATTAAATGACACACACCTTAAAAAAATATGCTAACTAGATCTGCTTCTTCTGTCATTTACATCCATACAACCCAGCCACCTTCCCTGTCTAGGGACCTCAATTGCACTGCCAAGGTGTAACAGGGAAGATGTGGTCGCCCCATCTAAAAAAAATATATATTAGTAATTGGAAAAAGTTCAGAAAAGGGCAACAAAAATGATTAGGAGTATGGAATGGCTTCCATATGAGGAGCGATTAATAAGACTAGGACTTCTCAGCTTGAAAAAGAGATGACTAAGTGGGGGGTGGGGGGAATATGATAGAGGTCTATAAAATCATGACTGGAGTGGAGAAAGTAAATAAGGAAGTGTTGTTTACTCCTTCTCATAACACAAGAACTAGGGGTCATCAAATGAAATTAATAGGCAGCAGGTTTAAAACAAACAAAAGGAAGTATTTCTTCACACAATGCACCAACAACCTGTGGAACTATTTGACAGAGGATGTTGTGAAGGCCAAGACTATAACAGGGTTCAAAAAAGAACTAGATAAATTCATGGAGGAGAGGTCCATCAATGGCTATTAGCCAGGATGGGCAGGGAGGGTGTCCCTAGCCTCTGTTTGCCAGAAGCTGGGAATGGGCGACAGGGAATGGATCACTTGATGATTACCTGTTCTGTTCATTCCCTCTGGGGCACCTGGCATTGGCCACTGTTGGAAGACAGGATACTGGGCTAGGTGGACCTTTGGTCTGACCCAGTATGGCCGTTCTTATGTTCTAAGAATTTGGCACAGTATCTGAGTAATGTAAATATATCCTGGGATTCAGCCACGACAGATTATTTTTCTTTTACTGAACAGATGGACAGCTCAAGGTGGAAATTTATTCTGATGTAATAACATAGGGCCCAATTCAGAGAGGCATTTAGCAACCTTATCTGCCACTCACATTTAAAAACGAAAACCAAAACCAAAAAAACCACAAAAAAACAGAGCTTCAGTCTCCGCTATGGGGTATGTTGCAAGTTCAAGGGTTCGACTGGGAAGTGCTCATTGCAGGATTGGGACTTAAGCAAATGTCTTTCAAGCTTGAAATTGTACAAATTAATGTATAATTATACCCATATATGTGGACCATAGTATAAAGGCTACAGGGGGCAGTGTAGTCTAGTGGATAGAGCCCTGGACTGAGACTCAGGAAACGTTGCATCGAATCCCAGCTTTGCCCCTCACTTGGTGGGTGACCTTGGGAAGTCACAGCACCTCTCTGTGCATCAATTTCCTTATTTGTAAAATGAAGATAATTATATGGATCCCTTCTGTAAAGAGCTTTGAGATCTACTGATGAAAAATAAAGTTAGGTTTTTATTATTGTAATCATGTTTTCTAGTAGCTGAACTAAAATTAGGTCCAGCAACTGTAGTAACAACCAAGAGGTGATCTGTATCTGACCAGTAGTGTTCTGTTTGGTATGCCCATATTTTCAATCAACATTTTGTCCTTCCAACTGCATGTCACCTTTGTCTTTTTCTCTCAGCTAGCTATATTTATTTCCTGTCTTCAGAGATTTACAGTTGAAATTAATAGGGAGATAGCCATATTAAACTTAAAAAGGGTGGGCTGAATATTTTATTGTTTTAAGTCAGTTACTTTGGCTTTAAAACTACCAATAAATTTAATTCATATAAATACAAGTGTCATGATAAGTCACAGTCTAGTGCATTAGAAAGCACTTGCTACTCTGTTAAGGACAAAGATTATTAAAATCAAGTCAGTGAGATGAATCATGATAGTGTCACTTTGGCTAATGCACTATACAAAACATTAAATGAACCTTTTTGCCCAAGTAAGAACTTTAAGGACCCACTGTCAATATCACTGCAGTTTACTTTGTAATTGCTAATGACACTAATAGGAACTCTGAAATTGTGAGAAAAGATCTGGCTATATTATCACTGTCAAAAACTGGAAGGTTTTATCTGCTACATTTTGGAGTGCATATCAGGAAACATTAAGGCTTTATAACAATTATTCATGGCTTTGCAGTATTGCAGGAATGCATTACGGTTAGGACTATGAAACTAAGAAACTTTACTACTTTGAGGTGTGTGGGGGGCTGTTTTGTTTTTTACCCAAATTGGAGCAATTTTCTACGAATTTTTTTTTCTTGGACATTTTAGAGCAATCCTGCTTTTTTGTAAGGGATGGGAGACAGGTGAAAACTCCTGACTTGATAGGAGCAGCAGGCGTCATACTAGATCTTGATTTTCATTTACTCAGAGGAGACCCAGGCCATCCTCAAGCCCAATATGGTTAAACTTCACACCAATTTTGTTCCTACAGTTTCCTCCCTAAGGGCCTGATTCAGGAAAAGCACTTAAGTCTCACTGACTTCAGTGAGATTTAAGCATATCCTAAAGTACTTTCCCAAGTCAGAGCTTTAGTATTTCCCATCTACAGTAATAATTCCAAATAATTAACAGTATTTTGCACTTATATAGTGCCTTCCATCCCATGAACTGAAACACACAAGAAAGCTCCATAAATACTATCCCCTCTATTTAACAGATGGAAGAAACAGAGGTTGAATGATAGTGACCTAAATTGCATGGAGCCAAGCTTGAGAACAGAACTTAATTCCAGTCTGGACTGACTTCCCGTTGCCTCCTCTTCTAGACAGTTTTGCCTCCTTTGTTATTCTAAATGCCTTGTTTACCCTTTTAAATGTGCCCCTCAGGTAATGTTGTCATCTGCCTTGCATCTATTTTTGTCCATCAACCACAGCCAGGGAGAGTTTAACGTGAAGTACAGTTATGTGTACATATCTGCTTCCACGTGGATAACCTGAAACATTACTCCAAGCTGGGCAACATGTTGTACAGTTCAGTTATACCCAAAATAAGGCAGATACCATGTCATGCTTGTCATTGCTTGACCTGAAAACACTAAGGGGCTGATAGGTCCCACGCCCCCACTCAAACCCTTCTACCCTGACTAGCCTGAAGTTCTTCTCCCACAGTGGGACTATGCTTAGCCTGGAAACTCACTCAGGGCCATAATCTTCCAGAAGATTCTACCTCCACAAGGCTTAAACTAGACTCCATGTCCTTTTCATTTCTTTTTGCTAAGGGCCTCCACTGCTGTTGGGCTACCTGGAATCCAGCTCATTAGAAGACACATTGCACCCAGGCAGCTGAATGAGGCTTTCAGAAGGGTAAAGCCAACACACTACGCAAGCATGAAATCTCAGTTTGGCATAACTGAGCATACACTGGTTCAGTTTTTGCTTTGACTCTTATAGCACCCTCTCCTAAGTCATCTTTAGTGCCAACAAGAGTAGATGCTCCAGAAAAAAAGTGATAAAGGTGGCAGCATTTCATGGTAGGGAGTTTGTGTGGCACAGAAGTGAAAGGCATGCCAGGAAATGCTGAAATCTGTTCACATAAGAAGTTACTATTAAGCTGTGTTTTCTCTCAGGTGGCATCTGAAATAATTAAACAAAATGAAGAATATTTTAAAACTGATATTGAGTTATACTTGACTCACTCGTTACACTAAGAATACCGGCCTGTTTTAAACATTACACCTTTTAAAAATCATGCTTGTCGCATCTTCAGCTTTGTCAAATACATTTTCCTGTTTTACCCTGGATATCCTACAGCAACCTTGCCAGCATTTTTTTCAAAGGTACTTGAGCTTGAATTAAATATAATGTTAGCCAGTGAAGTCAGGTGGAAGGAAAATATGAGCTTTTTAACATGTGGCTCCCTTAAGTCTTTCAGCTTTTAAGTATCCACTGTTTGGAGGTCAAACCAGACAAATTGTGCTTCTGTGTGCTCTGATTGTCTGGAATAAGAACTTGTACAATTTCACCTATTGAGGTTGGAACTGAATCTTCCAGGTCAGCTCTAATTGTCATATAAGGCACTGCAATTACAGAATTTCAAAGTTCCTTGAGGATATATAACAACTGTTGAATATTTTGATTGAAACCCTCTCTGTGCATTTGAAGGTGACAGGCCTCCCCTGTGATTGTTTACTGTGGGGTATTTTTTCTGATGAAGAAAATGCATAAAATCTCAAATATGCAAATCAAATGTCCTTTCTTGATTGTGCTATTATGAAATTGTGACAAATTATTACTGCTCTGTAACTGCAGCTGGACTCCTAACAGTTTTAATACAGATTTTAGTGTAAAAACAAAAAAACAAAAAACAAAAACACACACCTTGCTGGTATAATTTTTATATTTATTTTTCCCCCCTCTCTGTTCCCTAGCTATATGTAACTCTGACAGGATTACAGTATTCACATTTTTGGCTGATCCCAACTAGTGATTTTGTTTGTTTTAAATTCCTCAATTGTTCATGGCTCAGGGGATTTGCTACAGCAATAGAGACTTTGGCCTCTAGGCTGTTATGTCCATATGGATTAAAACGGATTATCATATTAAAAGTGTTTGGTGACCTAAGTGATATCAACTGATGTCCCCAATAGAGTTACTAGTAGACAGTTATCCACGTAATATAAGAGCAATCCCTACAATGATTATTAATCTATAGTACAACAGTGTTTAGAAGCCCCAAATGAGATCAGGGATTTGTACAAGACCATTATGCTAGGTCTTGTACAAATACAGTGAGATACAGTTCCTACATGAGAAAGTTCACAATCTATATAGACAAGGGTGAAAGAGAAACTATTACTGGGGTGAACCTTTGTCAAGAAAGAGTTTCTCAGGTACAGGATGGAATCTCTGGTCAAAGCCAGAGAGAGACATCAGAATAGCCCAGCAGTTAGAGCACTCTTCTGGGTTGTGGGGGATCCAGAGCAAAGAACGGGAAGAGCAGGGACCTGAACGTCAGTCTCTCATATCCAGATAAGAGCCCTAATCTCTGGACTATTAGCGATTCTCTTTGCAAAAAATGTCAAAAAGTCTCAGTTTCATCCCAGTGTGGAATGGGAAAATTTTTGCAAACCTCAAATTTTCACAGGCTGGAAAATTGTTTCCTGTTGCTCAATAAAGTATGATGTCTCTACTCCTAATCTTTCATTCCTATCTGATGTGGCATTCAGACAGGTACAGGAAGAGAAGCAGTTTCATTTCTTTACCTTGTATTCTCACTTGCCTGTCCTTTTCCCTCCATTCCCCTGTGCTGCCAGTCATACTCCCTGTAGCCACAGCTGTCCTTCACCTGTCTCACAGAACTGTTATACTTCTGAGCCCAGTTTATTCATTTTACGTTAGCAACCATATACTTTTTTTTTAAACCACACTAAAGTGACCACTGCTTTGCATAAATAGTTTTGGTTCCCAATTTTCTTGTGGTAAATGTTTTAAAATTAAAATAAGGACAAACACACTTACCAGGACAGACTATATAATGTGCTAAGTTTACTTACGATAAAGATTCTGTTGGTTTCAAAAACAAATCAGGATCTTTCACCTTACCATTTGCTTCTTTCAGTTCATGAATATAATGCTGTGAAAGCCTATCATCCAAAGTGCCCACTTCAAAGTACCCTTTTTATATACGGTAAATTGACAGACTGGTTTTCCTAAGGACATGAAGTAATTCAGTGATGGGATTGGGAATAAAAGCCAATCTATTCCAACCACTAAATAATAGTATTTAATAGATTTAACAACAAGTATCAATCAATATTCAGAATGATTGAAAAATACAAATCAATATATACCACTTGTGTTTTACAGGAAAGCTGTAAACAGTTTTTTTCCAAAAGACACTTTCAACGTTCATCTGGCAAAAAAAAAAAAAATTTCAATTTCAATTTCACATATTTTGTTTTTATGAATACATCTTTAAAGCTATTTTTAAGGAAATGAAATATCAAAATAAACTATTTCTAAGATTTGTTGTTTTTATGCCTTCATGTTAATACGCAAGTCAATTTATAAGCATTCCACCATATACATGAAGGTGCTTATACCAACATCTCCAGAATTATCACTACTCATTTCAGCTCATTATATACCATACTAAACCTAAACGCCTTACATGCACCCAGTGACCCAGCAGTGAACAAGTCTTTCAATAATAAATTATTTCTATTTACTTCAAGACTATTGAAATAAAATTGAACGTATTATGAATTCGTTTGCACCTGAAGGTAATTATGAGCAACTATATCAACTGCTGCTTTCAGTAAACTTCACTCACTCCACTACTATACATGAGTTAAATGCATATAACAAGGGACATAATGCTTTTGCCTGTGAAACATTAAAAAAAATAGCTAATTCCAGTTGGGTTTCAATGCATTTAGCTAGATATATATTTTCTCACTACCCAACACAAGCAACTACTTGATAGATTTTTGGGTTTTTTTATTGCTGCTAGCAAAACCCTATATCTGAACACATGTAAACTTCAGAAAGGTTGGATCTAAACTTTTCATGGTGGGGCCTTCTTTAATTAGTCCAAGTCCCGAATTTCTTACTAAGGAAAACCTTTCATTGAAGTCAAGAGGAATTGTCCCATTATTGCTAAGAAGCTGAGTGTTAAAAGCCAAAAGTTGAATAAGCAAAAATACCTCTTTCGTTTTAAATTGTTACAAATCTATACAATGGGGAAAACTTACTAGAGCAGCAGCAGCTATGGACCTAGCAACAGGCTGGTACTTCTTGTTGCCCAGGGCCTTTTGCATAGAATTATGTTATGAGCATACTACTAAAAGTGACTGAATTTGAGAACCAGCTGTGACCACTTTGTTTAGTGTTATGTAATTAACATTTCACTGATGATTTTCAGATCAGTTAAAATACAGAGCAACATGTACAGATAACTTTGTATATGAACTGTGGTTTGATTTACCTAAAGAGTCATCCCCTTATGACGACTCAGACTGGAGGGAGTGGGATGGTGAAGTTAGGCAAGACAACTTTCAGGCATAGTACTGCTCCACGTAATCTAGCCCACCCCTGCAGTTGCACTGCACTTCGTACCTAGCGTACAGTTCCCGCAGACAGCCAGAGAACAAAACTAGCCAGGAGCTATAAATAAGGAAATTAATGCTGCAAGATTCACAGCCCCATCTCCACCCCTGGAATAAGTGACCCCATGTGCTATGTCTCAATGAAGTTTATTGGGTGGAGTGAGCTGGCCCGTGGACATTGGGTGAGGTGAACAACTGAGTTTTCCAAACTGTGCTGGAGCAACAGACAGTATCCATACATCTATTCTCTACCGCCCCCCACATCAAACCTAGGAATGAAATGGGATTGCAGGTGGCTAAGAACAGATAGCTAATCTGAATAGCTGTCCTGATTTGTGTAGGAGCTAACAAATACTTGCTGTGACCATGATGCCTAATATATAGCATACTTGATGTTTGCTTAAGCATTTTCCCTGCTCTTCTGGCATTTTTAGATAGACCACATGAGGTGGCTCAGGCTGCCTTTACAGAGAACAGAGACCTATGCAGCTGAAAGAGGAGAGGGTCTGTTCCCCTGCCACTGATCTTGCAAAACCACCTTGATCAGCAAAAACAATAAAAAGCCATATGCCTATTACAGATGGCTTCAACTCCCATTTCATCCTCCTACCAACTTGTTCCTCCATCACCTCCACCGTTGTCTCTGAAGCTTGGAACTCCATGGAAGGGTCTTGGGAATAGAATGTAATCTCTGGCATTCTCATCCCTGTCCTTGGTTCTCCTCCTGATCCCTCACTACTGCAGTTCAGGTTTGGTTTTTTTAATAGCATCTCAAATTGCATTGATGCACATAGCCCACAATCAACTTTGTAGAATGGTCAGGTTTTCCTCCTTGCAAACCAGGGCCTCATTTTAATGGCCTTTGAGCCCTTTTCTTTACTTCAGTAGTGCTGGACTGAGTGAATCCCTGCTCCACAAAACATTGTGTGGTCCCTATAACAGAGGTCAGCGTCAGCGGGATCTTTGTTGCCACAGGCATTCACCAGCTTCTCTGTGATCTACCTCAGACCAGCTGACAACAGACTTGTAACCCAAGTTACAAGGATACAGATAGGATACAGAGGGACCTAGACAAATTAGAGGATTGGGCCAAAAGAGGTTCAACAGGGACAAGTGCAGAGTCCTGCACTTAGGACGGAAGAATCCCATGCACTGCTACAGGCTGGGGACCAAGTGGGTAGGCAGCAGTTCTGCAGAAAAGGACCTAGGGATTAGTGGACGAGAAGCTGGATATGAGTCAACAATGTGCCCTTGTTGCTAAGAAGGCAAACAGCATTTTGGGCTGCATAAGTAGGGGCATTGCCAGCAGATCGGGGGACGTGATCGTTCCCCTCTATTCGACATTGGTGAGGCCTGGAGTACTGTGTCCAGTTTGGGGCCTCACACTACAAGAAGGACATAGAAAAATTGGAAAGAGTCCAACAGAAGGCAACAAAACTGATTAGGGGACTGGAACACATGACTTATGAGGAGAGGCTGAGGGAACTGGGATTGTTTAATCTGCGAAAGAGAAGAATGAGTGGGGATTTGATAGCTGCTTTCAGCTACCTGAAAGGGCATTCCCAAAGAGGATGGATCTAGACTGTTCTCAGTGGTAGCAGATGACAGAACAAGGAGTAATGGTCTCAAGTTGCAGTGGGGGAGGTTTAGGTTGGATATTAGGAAAATCCTTCACTAGAAGGGTGGTGAAGCACTGGAATGGGTTACTTAGGGAGGTGGTAGAATCTCCTTCCTTAGAAGTTTTTAAGGTCAGGCTTGACAAAGCCTTGGCTGGGATGATTTAGTTGGGGATTGGTCCTGCTTTGAGCAGGGGGTTGGACTAGATGACCTCCTGAGGTCCCTTCCAACCCTGATATTCTATGATTCTCTTTGGAAGGTGTCTAGTGACAGAGAAATCTCTGTTGGTGAAATAGCATACAGCTGAAATCTCCAGGGTTTTCAATACAACATATATTACTAATGGGCTCCCAGAAAACTCGACTCTGGGCCAGTAGACTACAGATATTGACAACCAATTTAAACCAGTGCACTGAAAGTGCATTGGGTAGACTACTTGCATTGCTGGGACTATTAGGGCAACATTTTCTAGCTGCTCCGACCAGTGGAGAATGACAGGTTTCAGCCTTGGTTAAAGCAGTTCTGCTCTAATAGGCGTTATGAATGTGTGCGCACTGTTGGGAGCTCCTGTGCATTGATACATGATGTATACTGTATACAATTGGCATTGTCTCACTTTCTCCCTGCCCCACACCCTCTCTAAAGACAGTTTTTTTTTAATTTGAGCAATTCATCCTTTTTTCTATTTCACGTTTTATATTTGCCATGATGTGTCCATACAAATATACATGTGCACGTGTTTTAGAACGGAGGGAAGATACAGCATTAGAAACTATCAGGACCTTGTAGTGGCAGCAATTTAAAAAAATCTATACATTATTCACCAATAGCCTGTGGAACAGGTTAAGTGAAAAAAATATCATTTCACCTCCCTCTCATGTTGTTTTATGTGCCGCTTAGGTGACACCAAACTAGATTTTTAAAAAAAGGGATGGGGGAGCCCATATGGAAGGCACTGAATGAAAACAGTAAGGCAAGTATCTTGCATCCTGTGATAAGCCATAATCTAGCAATGTACATAGGCAGAAAAAAATATCTAAAACCACAATTAAAGTGTTTTGAATGGTAAGAAAGCATCTAATGTAATCCCCCCCCAGCACTAAAAATTCCTAAAAAAAATCTGATCCAAAACAAACAAACAAAATCTATCCAAACAAAATAATGGATATCCATATATAGAAAAGCTTCAGTTTTCTCAGTATTACATTATATGAAGCAGTTCACTGGCATCTGGAAATGGACAGCACCAATGCTACAGATATGTAAGTCAGTAGGGGTTCAAAGAGATCAGTTATCTGCAAAAGCGTGTGACCTAGATTACAAACGCTAAAAATCTAATGGTTAAAAGTTAAACTTTCTACAAAGAATCACAGCAAGGCATGTAAGTAGCCAGCTGGAAATTGTTTGGCATGTGTTTATCATTTACCCCAGTAAATTATAAACCAAAGTTTGAGTGTTGTCTAAAACTCTAGCACAACAAAGCACTGAGCCTTGGAACTGAGGGCAGGGCCAGGCTCAGAGGTAAAATTAGTGAAAGTTAAAGATGGTGACAAAAATAGAAAGATTTAATAAAGCCACTGGACTCAGAAAGTGCTCAAGGCCAAACATCTCTAATTCAACTGGTTTTGCACTTTTCAGTGATTGCTTCTGTATAGCAGGTTACATATTACTACTGTATCTTAGCAATCTCCATCTTTCCTGCTGTGCAAACAGAACATGGCTCTCTCTCTTCTCTATAGATATGCTTGAGAAATCCATCTAATAGTTTTATTGTCTGGCAGGCAATTTTACTGATTGCTGATTCCTGAGTCTGAGCCAATGTAGGAATGCTTTGGTCAACTTTATCAGTCTTAGGAAAGGCTTTTTTTGTTTGTTTAGGGTTTTTTAAAAAACAAAACATACATTGAGCAATAAAAGTAGAAATATTAAGAAATAAAAAGGGAATAAGTTGGAATATATGAGATCTACATATTCCTTAATGAAACTAAGAATAGAAATTTCTGATCTTGTGCTTAACTTTACTGCTTAAGTCCCAAAATAGAGAATGGGCTTTTTATTCTTCCTACAGAGCCTGAGCTTCCCTTGATTTCTTGTTCTTCCTGTTGATTATATCCAGATTCACACTCCCCACTCTTGAGCAGGTCCTGAAGCAAAATAACACTACTGTAAAAATTTGCATTGTGCTTTCAAGCTTTAGTTACATCCATCTTAAAATGTAACAGCTATACAGTACCACCATTAAAAACAAACAAATGTTTTTAGAAGTGTAGCCATGATAAGAAGAGTACAATGTTAAAATAACTTATTCATCATCTCTGCTCCCAGTGTATCAAGTTATCTAGTTACTTTACTGACAAACAATTTATTTCTGCTAGGTGTGCAGAACCAGAACGAGTATAGAATAGCGAGAGGAATTCTGTTCTGCTTCATATATCCTCAGAACTGTCAGCTACTTACTGTAAATTGTGATGGTAGAAGCATTGCTACTGGTAACAATGTAAGAGCCAGAAAAAAAAAAAAACAGATGGACTATTAGACCACAAGTTATATTTGGAGGGCTGATCATCTGAAGAGTTATCTTTTGGTTTGTAAATTGCTAAGGAAGTCAATGAGACACAGACTTGGAACTCTACAATATCAGTTATACTTATTTCCTGACTTCACTGCAAATTTCAGTTATAGGGTTTATATGGATGAAATCAGGCCTTAAGTGCTACTCCTGCTTTCACAGGAGTGTATTAATGTTGTAAAAGCAACATTAATAGGGCCTGCATTCAACCTGTCTGTGGCTCCAAACACTGCTACCATTCACACATCCTCTTCCTGCTGTGGACAGCACTGGTTCATGCCAGAACCTGTGATGTGCACATTAAGGCTTCAGCAAGGGACTTATGCATGATGATTAAATTCCATCGACTTCCATGGAACTTAAGCACGTGCTTGGTTGAATCGGAACCTAATACTTGAATAAGGGTTAAATATTAAACAAAGACTTCAAAATTTGGCCAATATCATTAGAACTTCATGATCACAGCCTATGTTGTATCATCTTTGCTACATTTCACAGAGCATGAGCCAAGAGTACCCGCTGTAATATTTCCGTATTTGTTTGCCTGAACAAATATGATATAAAACATTAAACAATACTTTAGATTAAGCACAATTGCCAACCCCAACCATCTTAAAGTCATGCTATTTTAACAACAAATCTGGGATTTTTTTATTCTACTGATTTTTGAAGATGACTGGATGTAGAAGCTGCGGCATGTACATGATCCAGGAGAGGGGACCTGAAAAGAGTTTCATCTGCATGAAGTGCCGCCTGATAGAGCTGATGGAAGAAAAGATCAGAGGATTGGAGATGCAGGTAGAAAGTCTGGTCAAGCTTAGAAGGGGATTCGAGAGGATGATGGAGTAAAGACATGAGGAGGCTGAAGAGAAAAGCTCACACTTACAAATGGAAGCAGGACCAAAGAACTCTGAGGGGATACTGCTGGGTGAGGAAAGTGGACAGTGGAAGCATGTGACTAAGAGAACCAGGCAGAGGGAAAGACGGGCTAGTGAAGGAGAAACAGAGCTCAGGAATAGGTTTGCGGAGTTGGAAAATGAAGAAGGGGCACAGCAGGTGGTCACTGAAGGTGAGAGGGCAAGGAAGACGAGAAGAACAGCTAGTCCTATAGGAAGAGGGGAAGAGTCAATGGAGATAACAAATATGTGCTCCAGGAGGATACGGGATGGGTTGCAGAGGATTGCAAGGGACAATAGGCATCAAGAGGACTTGCATCCAGAGGGAACAGGGGATAGACTGGAGAAATGCACCATCACCAGGAAAAGGCAGGTCTATGTGATTGGGGACTCCTTACTGAGAAGGATACACAGGCCTGTAACAAGAGATGATCCAGAGAACAGAAGGGTGTGCTGTCTGCCAGGTGCTAAGATACAAGATGTGGACCTGAGGCTGAAGAGGATCCTAATGGAAGCGTGAAAGAATCCACTGATTGTCCTTCATGTGGGAACAAATGATACAGCTAGATTCTCACTGTAATGTATCTAAGGGAGACTATGCCAGGCTGGGGAAGATGCTTAAGGAAATCGAGGCTCAGGTGATCTTCCGTGGGATTCTGCCGGTTCCTAGAGAAGGGCAACAAAGGTGTGACAAGATTATGATGCTCAACAGATGGCTCAGGCAGTGGTGCTATAAGGAGGGCTTTGGGATGTATGGCCACTGGGAAGCATTCATGGACAGAGGACTGTTCCCTCAGGATGGACTTCACCTAAGTAAGGAGGGAAATAGACTTCTAGGATAGAGGATGGCACAACTGATCGAGAGCTTTAAACTAGCAATCTGGGGGAGATGGTTGGGAGATGTCCAGGTAATCTCCATGCTGGATTTTAACATTGAGAGGGAAGAAAAAGAAAGAAAGGATACAGCTGTGGGTAGGAGAATGGACATAAGGAAGGGTAGCGTACATACCAGTGTAATAGGTGATACTGGTGGTAGAATGTCTGTGCCTAATCGGGTAAACAATGTGAGTGAGGCCAAAACGGCAAAAATTAAGATGTTTGTACATGAATGTGAGGAGCCTAGGTAACAAAATGGAGGAACTAGAGCTACTGGTGCAGGAAGTGAAACCAGATATTATAGGGATAACAGAAACGTGGTGGAATAGTAGTCATGACTGGAGTACAGGTACTGAAGGGTATGTGCTGTTTAGGAAAGACCGAAATAAAGGCAAAGGTGGTGGAGTAGCATTGTATATCAATGATGAGGTAGACTGTAAAGAAATAAGTGATAGAATGGATAAGACAGAGTCTGTCTGGGCAAAAATCACATTGGGGAAGAAAGCTACTAGAGCCTCCCCTGGGATAGTCTTGGTGCGCTATAGACCACCAGGATCAGATTTGGATATAGATAGAGACCTCTTTAATGTTTTTTAATGAAGTAAATACTAATGGGAATTGTGTGATCATAGGAGACTTTAACTTCCCAGATATTGACTGGAGGACAAGTGCTAGTAATAATAATAGGGCTCAGATTTTCCTGGATGTGATAGCAGATGGATTCCTTCACCAAGTAGTTGCTGAACCAACAAGAGGGGATGCCATTTTAGATTTGCTCATAGACCTCACAGAAGAAACGGTTATAGGGGACAATCTTGGTTTGAGTGATCATGAGCTAATTCAGTTCAAACTAAATGGAAGGATAAACAAAAATAGATCTGTGACTAGGGTCTGATTTCAAAAGAGCTAACTTTAATAAATTAAGGAAATTAGTTCGGGAAGTGGATTGGACTGAAGAACTTGTAGATCTAAAGGCAGGAGGTGGCCAGGAATTACTTCAGGTCAAAGTTGCAGAAACTATCAGAAGCCTGCATCCCAAGAAAGAGGAAAAAATTCACAGGTAGGAGTTGTAGACCAAGATGGATGAGCAAGCACCTTAGAGTCGCAATTAAGAAAAAGCAGAAAGCCTACAGGGAGTGGATGATGGGAGGGATTAGCAAGGAAAGCTAATTTATTGAGGTCAGAACATGTAGGGATAAAGTGAGAAAGGCCAAAAGCCATGTAGAGTTGGACCTTGAAAAGGGAATTAAAACCAATAGTAAAAGGTTCTATAGCCATATAAATAAGAAGAAAAAAGAAAGAAGAAGAAGTAGGACCGCTAAACACTGAGGATGGAGTGGAGGTCAAGGATAATCTAGGCATGGCCCAATATCTAAACAAATATTTTGCCTCAGTCTTTAATAAGACTAAAGAAGATCTAGGGATGATGGTAGCATGACAAATGGGGAAGGAGAATATGGAGGTAGATATTCACCACATCTGAGGTAGAAGTCAAACTCGACTAGCTTAATGGGACTAAATCGGGGGCCCAGATAATCTTCATCCAAGAATATTAAAGCAACTGGCACATGAAATTGCAAGCCCAGTAGCAAAAATTTTTAATGAATCTGTAAACTCTGGGGTTGTACCGTATAACTGGAGAATTGCTAACGTAGTTCCTATTTTTAAGAAAGGAAAAAAACGTGATCCGGGTAACTACAGACCTGTTAGTTTGACATCTGTAGTATGCAAGGTTTTGGAAAAAAATTTGAAGGAGAAAGTAGTTAAGTACATTGAGGTCAATGGTAATTGGGACAAAATACAACATGGTTTTACAAAAGGTAGATCATGTCAAACCAACCTGATCTCCTTGTTTGAGAAGGAGGACTTGTGGCATCTTAGAGACTAACACATTTATTTGAGCATAAGCTTTCGTGAGCTACAGCATCCGATGAAGCGAGCTGTAGCTCATGAAAGCTTATGCTCAAATAAATGTGTTAGTCTCTAAGATGCCACAAGTCCTCCTTTTCTTTTTGTGGATACAGACTAATACGGCTGCTACTCTGAAACATGTTTGAGAAGGTAACAGATTTTTTAGACAAAGGAAACGCAGTGGATCTAATTTACCTCGATTTCAGTAAGAGCTTGGCTTGTTTAGCCACCAAAAGAAGGTGGAGGGGAGATATGATTGCTCTCTAAATATATCAGATAGATAAATACCATGGAGGGAGAAGAATTATTTAAGCTTGGTACCAATGTAGACACAAGAACAAATGGATATAAACTGACCATCAGGAAGTTTAGACTTGAAATTAGATGAAGGTTTCTAACCATCAGAGGAGTGAAGTTCTGGAACAGCCTTCCAAGGGAAGCAGCTATTCAACTATTAGTGGTAGATATGCCCAACGGCCTGTGATGGGATGTTAGATGGGGTGGGATCTGAGTTACAACAGAGAATTCTTTCCTGGTGTCTGGCTGGTGAGTCTTGCCCACATGCTCAGGGTTTAGCTGATTGCCATATTTGGGGTCAGGAAGGAATTTTCCTCCAGGGCAGATTGGCAGAGGCCCTGGGGTTTTTTCACCTTCCTCTGCAGCAAGGGGCATGGGTCACTTGCTGGAGGATTCTCTGCAGCTCGAAGTCTTTAAACCATGATTTGAGGACTTCAATAGCTCAGACATAGGTTAGAGGTTTGTTACAGGAATGGGTGGGTGAAATTCTGTGGCCTGCGTTGTGCAGATGGTCAGACTAGACTATCATAATGGTCCCTTCTGACCTTAAAGTCTATGATTCTATGTTTTCAAGCATTTCTCCACAACTGTGTGTGCTAGAAACTTACTTTCTTAGAATGAAAGTTGGGATTCTCATGTAATTACTAGATTCCAGGCAACTGGACTTGAAGAAAAAAATATCAACTGTTGCAAGATTCTGTAATACTGCTGTGCTAAAACAGAAAAGGTGCAAATCCTTAATATACACGTTACCATTTGCGCCAATTCAGGAAACCATGCAAGTGTCCAAGGCCAGTTGGGCTATTTTTTGGCAGACTTTATATATACCCTCCCTTTTGCAAGCCTTCCCTGAAATAAAAATTGAAGAAGTTTATTTTTATAAATACTTGTGGTAGAAAACAATAGAAATTTTCAGTCTACAAATATGTAGCGTGATTAACATTATGAAGCGACAACAAGTTTAAAAGACCTGCCATCTCCAAAATTGGAAGTTGGTTTTGAAAAGTTTAAGTGCTCCTGAAAAATGTAAAGCTTTCCCACAATTTTAAATCACTCTAGGCTGCACTTCATAGGCCAGAGCAACAATCACTGTCACATTGGAATGCTGTGTTATAAAAGGAGGAACAGAGTGATTTAAGACGTTTAAATTGTTCATATGAACAAAGTCTCATTTTAAAATGAGAAATATTTATTTTCCTCCCATCATGACCCCCAAAACTCAATAAAAATTGCATCAAAGAGAGTCGTTAAAACAATTTTAAAATGCATTATTTCCCAGATCCCTGTAAGATGAAATTACAGCACAAAAGTTCCATGAACACATCAAAAAACTACTATTTGTCCTCACTTCACCAGATAAGAAATCTCCTTGAGGCAGATTTGCACAAAAAGCACCCTAGTCCTGCAACTAGATCCACGCATGTCCACCCTCTAACCTGTGAGGGCCCTCCCTGAAGTCAGCAGGACACCACATATGTTCAGGACCAATCCACATAGATCTAGTTGCAGTAACCTTCCTAATACTGAGTAGTACATTACTCCTCACAAATTAGGGCACAAGAATTGTGCCCTATGGTCTCAATTCTGTCCCATCTAGAATATCTTGGCTTTTGCACGAGAGCTCTTTGCCATGCTGGCTGCATTCTTTTTTCTTCCCACAGCACACATTAGTTTGGTTTGGCGTATGTAAACTGAAACTGAAGGGTATCTGATCCTGCTGCTTTTGTTTGTACTTCCTTGAAGCGTTTTCTTAAAATTATGCTCCTGATAATGACTTGATCACATTTAAAGCCTTCCTTTTGCTGCCTTCACATGTTGTAATTTCAATGTGAGAAAAATCACATCTTGTTTTCCAGTTTAGATTAAATCAACACAAGAACAAAAAAAAGTGCCCTTTCCTCCCCCATTTTAATCAGCCCATCACAGCTCATCCACTTTCATGTACATTTCCATCTGACCTCATTCAGTTTTCCTCAAACAACAACATGGTTGTTATCTCAACAGCTTGCCCCACAAGTAACTATAAACATTTGCTGAGGTCTAAATGAGGTTCAGCCCTGCTGCTCAGCATGCAGCTGGGGTAGAGGTCCTTCCACAAATGCTATTTGCAGCTTTACGGAGTCATGAAACCTACATCCACAAATACCAGGGTTTTTTTTTTTTTTCCTTTTTTAAAGGTAGCTCTGTCCAGTTAAGTGGTGGTATTGCCTTGGCAGCTGCTGAAGGCACTAGCCAATGTAGCCTCTAGCCAGAAGGAGACGAAGCAAGGCTCTGAGAGCTAAATACTCCTATATTGCTCATTCTGACCAACGCTCTGTGGCCTTAGTAAAGTTGGCAGACGTCAGCTTCAGTTTCCCCATCTGTAAACAGGCACAATATCTACCTACCTGACTGAGAGGTTATGACCATTGATTTGTTGAAGTTTGAGTTCACCAGAATGCGCAGTCTCCTCCCCGTCTTCCCCTCTAATTGGTGGACACCAAGATGCGATATTTGTCCTGAGGAATTGGGAAGCTGTACCACATGGGCTAAGCGAGATCTGCATGGAGAAGGTCCCCAGTGGGCAGAATAAATCTGTCGGAAAATTTTTCACACAACAAAAAATGGAAACAGAATAAGTTTTTCCCACATGGAAATGTCAGTTCTGATGGGAAAAAAAGTTGATTTTTTCCCAGGGAAAAATGTCAACACAATTTTTGAATTTTTTAAAATTGCTGTTGAAATGAGACAGCATATTTTTCTTTCATTTAAATGGGTTAATCTGAAACAAAATGATTCATTTAGAATGTCTGAAAGTTCCTGCAGAAGATTTTTTTTTTAAACTGAAGAAAACTTTTCATTTGAATTATTTTGTGGGAGATTAAAAGGAAATGATTGGAGAATACAACACCTGTTAACTGAAGATTTGTAAGTCTTGAGGTTTCATTTCAGTCTGACTCATTAAGACAGTGGTAGATTCTACCGCCAGCCAAACCATATGGCAAGCTTAGCTAAGGTGTTGCTTTAGATATACAGGACTTCCCTCCTCCCCCCACAGCTGACTAGGACTTGGTTCCTTGACCAGATCCTCAGCTAGTGTAAATCAGCATGACTCCATTACCTTTGATGTAAGTACGCCAACTTATACGAGCTCTTTGTCTCTTCTGTTCTGAAGTTATCCATTGCATTGCACAGGAGGAAAGGTCTTTTTGTATGATTTTTTTTTTTAAAATCATACAAAATGGGTTACTGTCTTGGGAAGACAATGAAGACATCTTAACTTGGCTTGTCAGGCTTCACTGATCCTGATGGCCCATAAAGGAAAGGCTGAGGTTTTATCCCAAACATTTATCAGATCATCCACAGTTTTAATAAAGGAGCTGAAAAATACTGTACAGCACTAACTTTTGTTCTGATAAGTGGTGGCATGTGTACAACAAAAACATGGCTTATTTTGGTGGGGTTGTACCTGGAAGCACTGGAGTTAGAGAACACTATCCCTGTTAAGTGTAATTTGGTGTTCCCTAGTAATGGTTTATATGTTCTCTTAAGATAGGGCCTGACTCTTCACTTCCTTGCATTTTGTGCAGTCATCTACACCTATTCAAAGTGGTTTTAATAGCAAGTAACACCACTTCCCAGAGGTGTAAATACCCATGCAAAGAATAAAATGATAGAGAATCAGACCCCTGGTGCATATCTTACGTGGTCATTACTGCACCTCCATTTATCTTTCAGGGTTAAGATCATACCAACACTATTAAAAGTCGAGAATTGTGAAGTATTGATCACTTTCACTGCTTACTGTACATTTAAATAATAGATTATATACTCAGGCCTCAGATTAGAGGCCAGGAACACTTGATACTTTATCATCTCTACAGCTATAGATTTTGCCATTATTGTATTTGCCTTGTGATACAGTATGCTAAGATTGTATTTTTGATTTATTGCAGCATATGGGCAATTTATTTTGCTGTTTACTTTTTATGGTTGTTTATGTGGGAGGAAAATGTGGCATGAGATACATGGCTAAGCATTCACTAATATCTTCTATTAAGAGTTACAAAGCTTTGAGGAATATGGATACTTTGTACTTCAAGCAAAAATGAAATGGTGCAAACTGAAGGCAGATAGAAGCAGCAACACCTGTTAAATACAATTAGTTGTAACGAACATATCTGAAAACTAATGATGTTGAAATGCTGACATGTCTGAATGTGACACGGCTGTTCTGCATCTTTACGAGAGCTGCATTAGCCAAGCACTGCGGAAGACAAAGGTGCCGCCAGTGGTTAATGATTCAAGGCAAAGGAAGCCAGGAACTTTATAGTGGTCCAACAGGGTAGGGAAGCTGGAAAGGGAATTTAGAGCTAGAACTGGCTTGTAAGCCTCATGACATTTTGGACTAAGGCAGTGTTTCCCAAACTTGGGATGCCACTTGTGCAGGGAAAGCCGCTGGCGGGCTGGGCCAGGCCAGTTTGTTTACCTGCCACGTCCACAGGTTCGGCCGATTGCGGCTCCCACTGGCCGCGGTTCGCCGCTGCAGGCCAATGGGGACTGCGGGAAGCGGCGCAGGCCAAGGGACCTACCGGCCGCCGCTTCCTACAGGCCCCATTGGCCTGGAGCAGCGAACCGCGGGCAGCTACTTAGAGCTGTTACCCCCCTGCGCTTGTAATCAATAAAGGAGCCTCAGGCTTGGTTCTGATCCAAACACAATGTGTGGTTAATTTTTCCACCACAATGTAGATCACAAAGTCTAGAACAAAGCATGCAAGACCTGTCAAAGCATTCTCATCTGAGAGGATCTAGCTATTGAACAAGCTTCCTGAGAAGATTAGATTTTTGAAGAGCCTGACCACCTTTAGAAAATATGCAAAACCTGATATGATAAAGTTTCTCCATTATAACCAGGATGATGTTCATCGCTCCGATCAGCTCCCTATTGCTCCTGCCCCTTCTTAAAACTATTCCCGCAAAAAAACCTCCCCCAGAAGAATTTTCTGTAATCTAAAGAGGGAGAAGAGCTAGGAACATCAAGAAATTCACTTGGGACTTCTCTATTGCCAACCTATTGTGGAAGGCACTCAAATACTACAATGATAGGCAGCAGTACAAAACCCTAAGATAGACAGCAATGCACTAATAAATGTATCTAAATTTACCCACACGTACAATGGTTCATTATTATATAAGTTTTAAAACATTCTACCATAGTGCATCATTTTAAAAAAGTGACCTGCCACAATTCTACCTCTGTCAAAAATGGAGATAGATTAGACACAGATGCTAAATGACTGGATTAAAAGGAGAGGTTCTCTCCCCCCCCCGCCAAACAAGCTCCAGTTGTATTATCCTAATGGTATGACTCAGTTTCCTCTTCTAGCTAAGAGGCCAGTTCTGCAAATCCTTACACTCAAGTAAGGGTTTACATAGGACAGCTTCCATGACTAAGATTTATTCTAGGGACTGAAGAAAACCACAGCTGAAAAGATGGTACATCACTGATGGACAAATCTCAACAAGTTTAATGCTTCATAATAATTATATATTGCAATTCTATAGCATTTTCCGTCAAAAGGATCTCTGCATGCTTTATAGTCATTAACAAATGTTAACAGTAGGTAGGTATTCTTTCATTTTAGATATGGAGAAAGACAGAGGTCTAGACTTTTTTTTTTAAAGGAATGTATGCATATTGTTATGAGTGTATAAAATCCCCAATAAGCATATTTCAGTTGGGTTGTGCATATACAGAAATATGCAAGTACACAAACCTTTGACTTGCATCAGGTCTTTTGCCCATGCAACTCAGTGTCAACCAAAAGCACATACACATTTAAAAATCTGGGATCTAGTGACTTACAGCATGTCTTCACTGCAGAGTTAATTTGGTTTATATACATTCAGGTTAATTCCTTTTGAATTAGCCTAGCTTGAACAAGAGCAGCCACACCACAAAACAACACTGAAGCTGCACAGAGTTGTGTTAGCACCTGAGGAGTTTTATTAACTGAAGCTTTAGTCTATACCCATTAGCAGACCAGACAACTTGAATTAAAAGCGCCACAACACTGGACTTAGGGGTTTGTGTATCTGGACAGGACTTGAGTTAGGGGCAACATTTTAGTTATAACTTGAGTTAACTCTGCAGTGAAGACAAGCCCTTAGTCATCTAGCACATCTCCAGAAAAGCCTCCATCAACCTCCCACCAGAGAGTTTGAAGTTGGTCTCCCCAGGCAAAAACCCCGGGGGAGGGCAGCTGCAGCAAATTTACCATTTACCCTCCCCTGTGGGTGAATGCTTTTCGCTAGTGCAGCTGTGTCATCTTGTAGTCCTGGGGATGAATCAAGACCAATGACTACAACACTATTCCCTCTTTACAAAAGCATATGCCCATGGAGAAACAGCAGCAGCTAGAGCTGAAAAGAAAAAAAAACAAAATACATTCTAATCTATTTTCAGGTTTGCAGATTCTGTGAAAGCTTCTTATGAAAACTTCACATCAGGAAAAAATTCAGAAGATTGAAGTCACAAGCCTTTTCTTCAGGATCCTCCATCAGCCGAGCCTATCCAATGCTCTCAGAAGCACCATCAGAAGTTAGTTCTTAATTTTTAGGCTCTCTGGAAAGGAAGGGAAGAAGGAGATACTCCAAATGATGATAGAGGGGAGAAATGGGTCTGCCATTCACCAATCACGTCAGTCAAAGCTAGCAAGCCTCTAATACTCTGCTTCAGCCACGCTAGCGTTCAATCCAGTGCTTTTATTTGTAGACAGGGACAATGCACAAAATACCGCTAACATTACCACCTAACTAAAATATGTTGTTCTGGATTTGCAGTTTAGAACCTGAAATCCAGATGAAGCAGAACTTCAGAATTATGAACACCAGAATTACAAACTGACTGGTGAACCACGCACCTCATCTAGAACCAGAAATATGCAATCAGGCAGGCAGGCAGAGACCAAAAAAAGGAAATACTGTACAGTACTGTGTTAAATGTCAACAACTAATCAAAAAAGGGAAAATTTTAAAAAGATTTGACAAGGTCAGGAAACTTTCTGTGCTTGTTTCATTTAAACTAAGACAGTTAAAAGCAGCATTTTTCTTCTGCTTAATAAATGTTCAAAGATGTATTAAGTCAATGTTCCGTTGTAAACTTTTGAAAGAACATACTGTTTTGTTCAGAAATAATAACTTTTCAGAGTTACAAACAACCGCCATTCCCGAAGTGTTCACAACTCTGAGGTTCTACTGTAGTATGTTCTAAAAACAGAAAGGCTGCACATAACAGAAACATTGACTACTGAGACTAATCAGTAAAGTGGGTATAAAGATTAAATGAAGAGTAACAAAAAGGACTTAAACATGTAAACTCAGACTTTAAGGCCAGAAGGGACCATCATGATCCTCTAGTCTGACCTCCTGCACACTGCAGGCCACAGAACCTTGCCCATCTACTCCTGTAATAGACCCTAACCTTTAGCTGAGTTACTGAAGTCCTGAAATAATGGTTTAAAGACTTCAAGTTACAGAGATTCCACCATTAATTAGTTTAAACCGCAAGTGACCCAAGCCCCATGCTGCAGAGAAAGGTGAAAAAACCCCAGGGTCCCTACCAATCTGATGTGTGGGAAAATACTTCCCAACCCCAAATATGGTGATTAGTTAGACCCGGAGCATGAGGGCAAGACCCACCGGCCAGACACCTAGAAAAGAATTCTCTGTAGTAACTCAGAGCCCTCCCCATTAGTGTCCCATCACTGGCCACTGGAGATACTTGCTACTAGCAGTCGCAGACTGGCTACACGTTATTGTAGGCAATCTCATCATACCATTTTCTGCATAAACTTATCAAGTTCAGTTTTGAAGCCAATTAGGTTTTTGCCCCCATTACCATCCTTGGAAGGCTGTTCCAGAACTTCACTCCTCTGATAGTTAGAAACCTTTGTCTAATTTCAAGCCTAAAACTTGTTTACGGCCACTTCATATCTATTACAGGTTTCAGAGTAACAGCCATGTTAGTCTGTATTCGCAAAAGGAAAAGCTGTAGCTCACGAAAGCTTATGCTCAAATAAATTGGTTAGTCTCTAAGGTGCCACAAGTACTCCTTTTCTTTTTTCATATCTATTAGTTCTTACTTCAACATTGGCATGTAACTTAAATAATTCCTTCCCCTCCTTGGTATTTATCCCGCTGATGTATTTATACAGCCCAATCATATCTCCTCTTAGCTTTCTTTTCGTTAGGCTAAACAAGCCAAACTCTTTGAGAGCCTCCTCTCATAATGCAGGTTTTCCATTCCTCTGATCATCCTAGTAGCCTCTCTCTGCACGTTCCAGTTTGAATTTGTCTTTCTTAAATATGGGAGATAAGAATTGCATACAGTATTCCAGATGAGGTCTCACCAGTGCCTTGTATAATGGTATTAACACTTCCCTTTCTCTACTGGAAATACCTTGCCTGATAAATTCTAGGACTATTAGTCTTTCACAGCCACATTATAATGGTGGTTTAGAGTCATCCTGAGATCTGCCAATACACCCAGATCTTTCTCCTCACTTCCAACTGATACGTCCCCAGCTTATTGCAAAAATTCTTGTTGCTAGTTCGTAAGTGCATGACATTGCACTTTGCACTATTAAATTTCACTCTATTTCTATTACTCCAGTTCACAAGATCATCCAGATGTTCTTGTATGATATTCCAGTCCTCCTCCATATTGGCAATACTTCACAACTTTGTGTCATCTACAGATTTTATTAGTGCACTCCCACTTTTTGTGCCAAGGTCATTACTGAAAATGTTAAATAAGATAGGTCCCAAGATCAGTCCCTGAGGAACTCCACTAGTAACCTCCCTTCAGCCTGACAGTTCACCTTTCAGTATGACCCTTTGTAGTCTCCCCTTTAACCGGTTTCTTATCCACCTTCCAATTCTCATATGAATCCCCGTCGTCTCCAAATTAACTAATAATTTCCCATGTATAATGTATCAAATGCCTTAGTGAAATCCCAGTAGAAGAGATCTACTGCATTTCCTTGGGCTAAAAAAATATCAGTTATCTTTTCAAAGAAACAGATCAGGTTGGGCTGGCACGATCTACCTTTTGTAAAACTATGTTGTATTTTATCCCAGTTACCATTAACCTCTATGCCCTGAACTACTTTCTCTTTCAAAAGTTATTTCAAGACTTTGCATACAACTGAGGTCAAACTAATGGGCCTAGTTTCCCAGATCATTTTTTGTCCTTGCTTAAAAATAGATACTGTATTAGCAGTTATCCAGTCAGAGGGTACCACCCCTGAATTTACAGATTCATTAAAAATAGAAGCCCAATAGCAAGGATTAACAGTAATATCTAGTATCCATTCCCTTCAACCCAATTCTACATAAATACTATTAAAATGATTAGTGATCAAAAGAGCATCACATTTTTGAAAATACTGTAGTCCAATTTAGCATTATATTGGAATCTTCCACAGTTGCATACAGTACATCTATCACAAAACTATATGCCTTGATTAACTACAACCTTGATATCTAGATTACCAAATCTACAAAGTTGTTTTACACCAAATACAGCTATATCATTTTGCTCACCTCACCGACTCCCTGGTGCTCAGTTTAGATGAGGGAGGGAGGGATAGATTAAATCTCAGCACTGGGCACTGATAACAGATCACACAGCACAACTTCTTTGCTGCAAATGACTAGTCCACCATGGTTTTGTTTTAAAGTCCGTAATACAACACAAAGATACTGTTCTTTCTGTATAGAAAGTTCTCTTTCACCTTACAATACTGAATGCATGAATGTTTGAGGCTTTGCTTTATTGGGCTGTGCTTGCATTGCCATTTTTCAAAGCCATAGCTTGTGACATTTTTCACTGGCACACAAGGTACAAAAACATCTTTTCACATCAGTTATTTTTGTCTGTGTGGAGTTCATATTTGGGTTACTGCGTTAAGAGAACACAATATCTCTTTGGACATAAATTGTCACCCTCTGTCCCCAGTGGGGTTGCCCGTTTGACACACTACAAAGGAGGGGAAGATGGCTTTTTGACCTTGTTAGCATTGATTGTAGTGAGGATTCAGGGACTGTAGCTGGCTAGAAGACAGTAAGAACATCCCAGTCAGTCCCACCTACCTCTGACAGGAAGGGGCAGAAGAGGACAGGCAGATACAGGAGATGAAACAGAGCCACCCAGTCTTAAAGCAAAAAACAAAAATCCACCACATATCACAAATACCCACACCTGTCTGAGGACTGAATTTTGATTTATGAGAGTTACAGGAACATCAGCTCAACTAACAAACCAAAAAGCTGTGGGAGCCTTTTGGGATACCAGCCTCATTTTACCTCAATACAAAATAATCCAGAATAAACATACAAAACTAGCATATTTACCACTGGTACGGAGTCCCCCAGTCAAGTAACCATTTTGTTTGTTGCTCTTCTCCCAATCCATCTCCTTTTGAGGGGGCTTCCTTATCAGAGAAGTTAGATCCAGCTGCTCCCTGAGTGAGCAAAAAACACAACTGCTCCCTGCTCTCAGAATCAGAGCAGAGGGAAGGAAGCAAGCAGCTGTGCAGTTCCTGCCTTCTTTCCCCTTAGGTTTGGGAATGTGGGTATTAAACCAAGGTGGATGTTTCTGGCCCATGAGGGGTTTTCCAGGGGCTAACATACTGCATAACAGCAACCCTACAAACAAGAGCAGGTGAGGAGTGGGAGCTTTGTGTGTGAAGACAAAGATACTGTGTGCATGGACAAAGACCTAGAAAAATGGCCTCCAATGTGCAATTCCTCCCTTTATTAAAGTTCCCCCCAAAAACACAACTTTGTCCTCGCTGGGAACCGGAGGACCAAGAGTGTATGGGCCTGATTCTCATTCACACTCAGGGCACTTTATACTGCTCTGGCAGCATAAATGGGCTTGAAAGTGGGCACAAATTACATTTACAAGCAATTTAAAGCCTGAGTACAACTCCGCATGGAGATGTACTGGCTTTTGGGTATGGCCTCCAGAAACTGCCACAGTTGTTCCAATAAATCTAGGTGGCTTTTATTGACCTGCTCCTTTCTCCTCCCATCCAACATCAAACAATGGTGTGGGGCAACTGCCCCAGAACCCTTAAATTCTGCCTCCTCCTGGACATGATATATTTGTGCTAGAGTTTAATAATGAAAAAGTTAATTGTGCTTTTACAACTTTCTTAGCTATCACTCTGGTTTAAGTGTGGAAAAATATTCTATTTACTTAAATATTTAGATGAGCTCTTGCTCTTACACAATAAGATCAAATCACTAATGCCACCTTGCAATAAGGAAATGTATTTCTTCTTAGTCCTCTCATTCTTCTGTCCTTTCTTCAGGTTCTAATCCTGCAAACATTTATGCATATGCCTAATTTTAAGCATGTGAGCAAGCAGGATCAGAGTTTAAGTAATTAATTCTATTACTCATGTCTAATGGAGCTCCCCATTAAAATCTGTCAGGAATTCTCCATGAACATCAAAAATTTAGCCATGTTTCTTTTAAGCACATGTCCTAAGACTTTCTGACCCTTACAGCTCACTAGGAATATTCTTTTAACGTTTTCCACTGACAGTAAAATTTTCTTCCATTTTGTGGGAGGGCCTATGGAGGACTGTTGCACCTTTCGCTCATCCTAAATAAATAATCCTCTGATTTTCAAGTACCCAGAGTAACGTCAAGTGTAAATTGTTGCTATGTTAACAATATGGTCATGATGCAGTATTTTTGAAGACTGCCACGTAAAGCTGAGAATTGCATCTGAAAGTTGGAAAGAATGAGAAAATGTGAGCAGGTTAGCCCCATTCTGGCTCAAACAGCAGTATACAGTACAGAATGAATAGAACAAAAGGCTCATTTATACCACAATAAATCTAATGAAGTCAAAGGAACTACACTTATGTAAAACCAGTGAGAGATCAGAATTAGGCTCATACTTTTAACTAAACTAAATTGATATAGAATCACTTGTGTATCTGCTACGACACCAAGATGCAGCAGAAATCTCAGAGAGCTACAATTCAAGCAGCCTTGTTTCACGGTGGATTTTTATGACTGAATTTCTCTCCAGGAGTCATTCAGCCTTGATGTACTATATGTCTAAAAATCAACTTGGTCAGAAGTACTGAAACAAATCTGACTGCTGGGAAGCTGACGATCCATACTTACTCCCTACCACTGTGCTGTGAAAAAACACTCATGATCATTACAAGTGAGGAGGATTAAAGTAGCATAGCAGTTTAACAACATCTGGAATGTCTCCCTCAGATTTAAATAATCAATCACTCTCTTGGAATGCAAAGACTGACCTTAACAGTGTTACTCCAAATACTTTTGTTGCATTTATAGCCAGAGCTCATCTATCTTCAGAAATACAACCACGTACAATGTAAAAGAAGGTAATACACATCAAAAGGGCACATACTGCAAAACACTCTACTGCAGCCAGTGTACGATGAGAGGAGAATGATTGGTAAAGGTGTAAGGTTGCAAAATTCATAAGTGACATTTTTATGCAGATGTAGGGCCAAACTGTTTGCATAATCACCCACCAGGAAACCAAGGCTCAGCATAGGCAGGGCACAGTGGAAGTTTTCCTTGCGAATTCTGGCTCCTTCTAAACCCATAGAAGGGCATCTCTACAAACCCTCGAAGAGGAGCACCTGAGAAGCATCACAGGACAGGCCTATGGGGCACAATGCAATGCAATCCATATCCATCAATATTGATTATTCCTACTACTTCCTCCTCTGCATAGGAGGATGGGAGGGAGCAGGAGTGCTGGCACCTAGAATATAGGCACAAAATAATGCTTCTTCTGAGCATTTCCACTCAGACTTCTCCTCCCTCCGTTGAAATCAATATCACTATTCACTTGAGTGCAGATTTGTAGGACCACATCCTATTTATTAGATGCCTGTTATGGGAAGCATTTATGTGCTGGTCCAGAATTTGGCCCCAAGGTTTCACACATCTTTTCAAAATCTGCTATGAGGGTAGATATTACTAATTACATTTCTTGCATCTTCACTATACTACAAATACTTGTAAATCTTTTTTTCATTTCATTGCACCTAAGCAATCTAAGAACCACCCAGAGTGACGTATTACATAACTTAGAAATTATTCAGATTTCAATTTCTGTTTTTCTGTTATGAAGTGAACTGTATTCTTCCTGTATTTTCTCCATCAAGGACAACGGACAGCTTGGGTGTACATTGCCTCTCCACTACAGCTTTTAGAAGGACTCTTTCCCCTGGTATTTTGATATCCTAGAACATGACGCCACATTGGTTAGGAGGACATCCTGAAATATTATTGGCCCATTTATGAGTCATGATGTATTTTTGGAAATAATAATTTGTATTTTTGACCAGAAATTAACTTTCCAATTCACTGCATGTTTGCCAACTGGAAAAGGGAGAACAGAGGAATGCATGAACTTTTGAAACTGCTTTGCTCATCATGAGCAAGTCTTGCTGCTCAAACAATTCATGATCTGTTCAGTGCATATCTCCATATGTAATGCAGAGTCAAAGAAGTTTTAAAGAAAGGTTACATTTGTTCTGCTGAAGTGGAAAAAAATCAAATTAACACAGCTGATAGGTTAAGGAACACAGAAGCTAATACTATTTAAGTTCTGCCATGAAGTGTTAGTTTTGACATTAGGAAACCACAACTGTAAAATTTGTATTTATGTGCATCTAGAACCAATTGATTTAGTGCTTCCTTTTTTCCTAGACAACCTAATTTATATTTTAATTTGCTGGAGATAATTGATTATCACAGAGTAAATACGCTGTACTGAAAACTCTATTAAATCACTGACTTAATGGGAGCAGAATGATTTTTTCTCCCTCTCTCTCTTCTTGGATAAAGTTTTACATTCCTAAGCATTTTAAAACTAATGGCTCAAGCTCTAAAAATATTTTATAGTCTGTATTAAGCACTGTTTGGGTTCCGTGTCCCTCTAGACTCCAACATAGCACATTATAGTATATAAAGCAATTTGCCCAGAGTAATGAGTTCTGTAGTAGCTGCATGAAGACCATTATCAAATTGCTGCTGCTGGCGGCAAGCATTTGATCTGATAAAAAGGGTGGTGGTGAAGGGTTTCGGAGATTTCTATTTAACCTGTTTGTCTTGCACTGACAAAAGGTATGAACTATCCTCTATCCAATGATCAGCAGTAGGTGCTAGGCCACAGAAACCAAAAGATGCTTACAGCCTTGGATCAGTCTGCCTATAAAGTATAATCTAGTTGATAATTAGACAAGAAATTGAGGGGAAATTGATGAAGTATAGAGGAAACAGAAAAATACTTGAGTTTCCAGCAACTAATGATCCATAACAGAAGACCAAAAATAAACAAGAATCGGAAGGTGAATTCAGATATCATCTGTATTTTATTTAACCCCAAATCACTACATTCCTGTAAAGCTCATGCATTCCAGTCACACTTTCATAGGCAATTTTTTATATGGCCAATTTAATGAGCAACTGTCTAGCTGCTTGAACTTAGATATAATATGCATGGGATTACTCAATTTTACAAGGTTCAGATTTTATTGAGTGTGGAGATTCTTTTAGAATCCAGGTGATTTACATTTCCAATGAATGCTCTACTCTGTTGTGAAATAATTAACATTCATCAGATGAAATCAAGTGTCCTTATCAAAAACAATTTTTTTAAATTAAATCCCTGGCATATTTAATACAAACTATGAGTGTACTGATGTGGGACTAGATTGTAACCTTACAGTCCAGCTTGCAAAAGGGGCAGTGCATAGGTGCTTCGTTCCCAGAGCAGGATAGGGTGACCAGACATCCCGATTTTATAGGGACAGTCCCGATTTTGGGGTCTTTTTCTTATATAGGCTCTTATTACCCCCCACCCCCGTCCTGATTTTTCACAGTTGCTGTCTGGTCACCCTAGAGCAGGAAAGGAACAATACTGGGATCTTAGAACCACAACCTGGCCCATCCATCCTGCTTGCTCCAGTGGGAAGTAACAGCTGAATCACTATTATTCCCTCTCCTCCGCTCAGGCTTTTTTAAGATCGGCAGGCCATGTGTAAGAGTAAAAAGGCTCTTTACACTCCCTGAATTCTCAGTGTGGGTGTCAGCACAACTGAAGTTTTAGCAATGCTTGCGTGGATGACAAACCACATTTAGAGCCACTCCAAGCCACTAACTAGTTACAAACATGGTTTAAAAATAAATAAATAATAATAATAAAAAGGCCAGGGCCTATTTAACTGTGCAACTAGTTGGACAACTCTTCTTTCTTCCCTCTCTGTGCGACAAGGCATCAGAGTGTATTGCCTCTGATGCACGTTTTCCGAGTGCTCTTACGCTTTCTTCAAGGGTATGGAACAGCTGCCCAGAGAACTCATGAATAGAAAAATAGTCAGACTGTAGCGTGTTTGACACATGGTTGCATTTGAAGAAGCTGCTGCTGTGTGGACACAGTTCAAGCATGTTTGTTGTAATTAGGCCTGCTGAGTGTGCCTGGGAGGAGGTGTACAACTCCACACTGGGCATGAAGGGGTTAAAGGACAATACTGGACCCAGGTAGTCCCACCTCTCCAGGCCTGCAGCGCATGCTCCAGCTGAAGAAGTTGCAAAGGGAGCAATTCAGCTCAGAAGGGGGAAGGAAGACAGACCTACTTTGAGGTTTCCTGGACAAAAGCAACAGAAAAGCCTCACAGAGACAATAAGACTATGCTGAGTCTAGTTGGAGCTGAAGGTTTAGTTACCTTTTCTTTTTTCCTTACATTGAACTTGGAGCTGGGGAAGAGAAGCAAATGGTAGGAAGTGACTCGGGGAGGGTATCTCAGAGGGCACTCCAGAGTGCAAGACAATGTTGACACTCTTAGGGCCCAGGGTCAGACCTGGGTGGAGTGGAAAGGCCCAAGCTCCCCTATCAACTGCCCAGGCTGCAGGATGGGCACAAGACTCATTTCCACTTCCCTTCTCCTCTTCTGAGGAGACCATCCAGCTGGGAGGCAGCACTAGGTGTGCTATGCACTAAGCCAACGAGCCTTCCAAGGACTCTATTACAGTGCCAATAACTGGTTACAAAAAACACATGCAACCCTCCCTTCCTCCTAATCAACAAGTGTTCCTATAGTACAGATGGTTTCTCAGGAAATCATTTAGTAAAGGTAAATGAAATAAAATACACCTTCAACTATGAAGGCATCTTCTCGGTAATGATCCGTAGCTACTAATCCAGAAGAGAGCATGGGAAAAATTCTGTTCTCTATTACACTGGTGTGCAATGAAAAATTTCCCTATCAGAAAAATATGGGTTTGTGCCCCCCCCCCCAAAAAAAGTGGGGGAGGTTTTACCACAGGATGATGTTGATGTCAATTAAAAATTCTACTATTTTCTGGCTGGAAAATGCTATTCAAAATTTAAATTTTAAAGGAGACCAAATTAAACATTTTAAAGTAAAAACTAAACAGAAAAGCTTTAGTTTCTACATTTTCTAGTGAAGAAATTTCAAAAGGGGATTTTTCCACTCTCAAAAAGTTCTGAAGGAAAAATGTGACTTTTCTGACCAGTTGTACACTGCAGGGGTGCTGCCTAGAACAATTTTTACAGAGGGTGCTGAAAGCCATTGAACCAAACTGTAAACCCTGTTTACAGTTCAAGCCAAGGGGTATGACAACACCCCCAGCACCCCTAATTCACTGGTATAAAGCTGGAGCAAAAACATAGAAGATACTATGTGAAAGTTCTTTCACCCATGGTGTGAATTCTGTGAAATGTTGGTATAAATACAAACATCAGAATCTTGAGGAAAAATCTGTCTGATTCTCACTTCCTCTATGTTACAGCTGCTAGGACCTACAATTTTAGATACTCAGTTTTAATCACTGAATTCCTTCACCACAGATAGCTGTTGTAAATGTTTATTGCAAGTTAAGCATGTTGTTCTCATTTTTAAACTGAAGTTTAAAAATTTTCTGTAAACAAGGCTGATAATTTAACCCAACTAGTCTAAGCTGAGAATTGTTGAGGAAAAAAATATTTTGTGAACAGCTAGTAACTACAGGCTTAGATAAAAGCTGTAAAAGCAGATAAGCTAGGAAACATTGTTTAACAAAGAAAGAGTAATATGCTGGCCAATCCTTTGGATTTTTACTTCAACGGTTTACAAGTAAAATTCTGTGTTTCTGGAGGTTTTTCAAATTTTCCCATGCATCTCCTTCCTTTCAGGCTGTAAGCCTCACATTCAAAAAGTCAAAGGATCAGGCTATGAGTTTGCTTTTCACTTTTCATCTCATTGAAACCTAAGGAAAAAGGTCCTTATTAATTTCTCTAATATTGTCTTAGTGAGGTACCAGGTTTCTTCTGAGCAGAGCACCCTTGACACCTAGTGGGCTGGATTCTGTGTCTCTTCTAAGTTTGAGTGTTCTTAGCTCAGCATCAAGACTTTTGATTTTATTGGGATTTACAGTTGTTCATCAGTTTTCATGGTGTCTCATGGGCTCAAGTCCCATGACTCAACTAAATGTTTTCAAGTAATTACATACATCAGCTACTTATAAATACAATCCTTAGCTTGGACCAAATCAAAAACATCAACAATTTAGCTAATAGTCCTTTGCCATTTCAATTTGTGCATACGGAGGCTGTATTTGCTCTATTAGAGAAAATCCAGGTATTACATGAACAGTATTGTAGAGGAAAATCCCATCTTCAATAAAGCAATATGTAGGAACACCACAATTTTAGTATAGATACAACTTTCAATAAAAAATGGATTTTTTATTGATGAAACAATGAGCAAAGATTAGACAAAGTGAAAAGAAGGGATATGGAAAAGTGATTTAGAAATAGCATGTAGTCCTGGTTATAGTTTATATCTAAAAGGATTTGACAACAGTAAGTACTTTATAACCCAATGAGAGTGGGTGACAAAGTTTAGCTTTCTTGCAATTTATTTTAAAATGATTGGTGATATAAAGCTATCCTCCTTTTATAAACTTCTATGGTGTCTCTCAATCTTGTTCAAAGATTTGAAAGGTTCAGTGATGGCCAAATAATGGGAATTATCCTGTTCCCATTTCCCTTGTAGAGGGATTTTGTAAGGGATTCTTCATTTTGTAATGAAGAAATAGTCTCCCCATGTTGCTGATTCTACCTGATAATCCTGGACCATGATGTGTTATGTATCCTCAGCTGCCACTGAGAACGATACAGATTTCACCTGACTGAAGTTATTACACCAATGGACTAGGGACAGAATTTGATTTAGAATTCCTCACTACTTAAAAAGCTTCCTTCTGCATTCATCCCCTCTTCTTTTAGCTACCCCCTCAGCCTGTTTTGCTGCATCATTCAGTTCACTCATAACTTCTTACTTTTATGTAGTCTTATGACAAGATGTAAATGCGGTATATAAGGCATTATTGGGTTCCAGTCTATGACATGGGTGATCTGGTTTGTTAGAGCAAGCTGGTACTAAGGAGGTTACCATAAGGGAAGAGTATGTCCTCTCCCCTCCCAGATGGCTGGAGCTGGAAAGTAGTTTGAGTTGATTTATTCTGGCATCGAGTTTTTGTTTTTGGAAATAAAACAAGCCCTGAGCACAGAGATATGATATAACCTGTAGTTGAGACGTAGGTTTTCCTTCTTCAGCCGTCAGCCTGCACATCAGCTAATGATGGTTTTAACTCTTCCACTAACCAGTATATTTGTGTTTTGTGACTTCTTATCAGGTTTCCATTTATACACTCTTCTTTGCTACATAGATATTTGTGGCTTTGAAATGCTTTTGTCTGGATCTCCCTTCCTCTTCCTTTGAGGTACATTTCTCCTGAAGCACCTACTTCAAATGGATTTCTGTCCCTCATTTTTAATCTGAAACAAGCTTTTAGTATCATTTCTTCATTTGCAAATTGCCCTTTGCTGCTGTCACTGCCTGCACAACTTTTATTGCCTTATCCACTGCACTACAGAGTGCTTATTCCAATGACCGCTATTGACCATATATCATAATTGTTTCCTTAAGAACTTATTTTTTGTTTGAAACTGGTTTCGATTTTGTCAGTTTATTATGCAATAGAAAAACCGAATCTCTCAGTAATAAGTCTTTCTCTAAGGACCACTTTTGATTGTTCTGGCACTATTGGTCTCTTTCCACCACCAAGACAAAGTCTGTTTTGCTGTTAATGAAACGTCTGCTTATATTTTTGTTGTCACTGCAAATGGCCCTTATCTCTGGTACTCATTCAAACAGAACATTAGACACCTATGTCTAACAGAAGCTACTAAACTAACAGTGGTATCAGCTTTAGGATCTACATGGCACTTTTCCATTGTGCCAATATATCACTAGACTGTATTCTTTAACTCTCCAATCTAACTCACCTTAAAAAGTCACTGTATTCTTCTCCACTAATTTCCTTTCCAGTTTGCATCCTCATATGAAGGACGAAGGGATACTCATACTGTAGCTCTTGACACAGGAGCATAAGAATTGCCCTATGGGATCAGACTTGAAGTCCATTTAGTCCAGCATCCTGTCTCTTGGACAGTGGTTAGAACCAGATGCTTCACAGAAAGATGTGAAAACCTGGCAGTAAGATGTAGGGTTATCTGCCCCCCACAATAGGTTTCATCCTGGTCTTTAATAATCAGATATTGAGCCCTGAAATACAAGGTTTAACATCCCTTTCAAAATTTGTTACAAAGAGGTTATCCATTGATATGGATATAAAGAGCATCTATAGTTGTCATAAATGTATCTTAAATTCTTGCTGTCAGTTCTACAGTATAATCACACAGTGTGAGAAAGTATTTCCATTGATTGATGTTGAATTTCTCACCTTTTAATTTCATTGAATGTCCCCTTCATGAGTTATGAGATCAGGAGCATCTGTTCTCCCTGTCAACCTTCTTTATACCATCTGTTATTTTTAAGCTTGAAAGGATTAGATTTTTTTAATCATTAAGTGTCAGTAAACTTAAATGTCACCATACACACACAAAAATGGACTAAAAATATTTCCATCAATATTAATTGAAATTTACAGATAAGCAAAGAAAGAAAAAAAATGCTGATTGAAAACTTAAGAGTTCAATATAAGGATATTTATTTTGACATGAGACGTTGACAATTTGTGTTAATTGTTATTAAAACATTAATTGTTTGAATCTGAATGTTGACTTTTACCCTCCCCCTGCCAATAATTTCTTGCAATTATGAAAATTTAAATTGGAAAAAATGCTTAAAGCCCATAATTTTGCTCACCTGAAAAATTTAAATCAAGTAAAAAGAATTTCAAACAAACACTGATTATCCATCAAAACTATCAAACCGAAAATCAGATTTTACAAAGCCTAGTTATTTTACATACTTTTATCATATCCACTTCAATCACTCTCCTTTCTAAGATAACCAGTTCCAGTCTTTTCAATCACTGACACTACTGGCAGCATTATTCTGATAAAATTAAATATATTCTTCTGTTTTCCAATGGCAAAGGCTGCTTCCCCATTGCCCCCATATCACACACAACAAGGGAAGATGCAGGGTTAATGAACTGTTTCATCCTCAAAAGGCTAGAAAATAAGGAGAACTCAGGGAAGGGTTTGTTAACTAGATTGGAAATTCCCCATGAAGAACACACTGGTGTGTCAGGCTGTTCTCCTGGCCTGCATGAATGACATCTACTGAAGTTGAAAACCTTCCTTCTTTCGCCACAGCGGACACAGCGGAGTCCGTCAACTGTCAGTCAGTCAAAGAAAGGAGTAGCGTGGCAACTAAAAGACATCTTTCAATTCAGCTCAGTCTTTATAAAACCAGGGCATCTGATAACCCTAATGGGACTGGGATGAAGAGACAGGAGCATGGGAGATTCTGAAAAGGGTGCTTTTTACATTACCTTGCCAAATTTAAAACACCCAATATTTTATTCTGGCTTCATTTCTATATGGCTGTTTATAATTACAATTTTCTGTTCCGTAGCATTTTGGGCTTATGGCTTTAATGACTGCTCAGAAAGTATTGTCTACACTGTAGCATATTCCAAATACCTCAATGCCAGACAATCTAGATTTGTCACCAGTTTCTTCAATTAAATTAAATTATTAATGTAAATGTGGCTCGGAATGCCCAGAGACGACATACCACCCCATCTTGATTCTTATTACAGCAGTATGAGACTGGGGACAGTTTTTTCCACAAGATGGTGGAAATTTCATTTCAAGCTATTCTACACCCTGCAAATTTTACTCCCCCCCTCCCCACCAATTTTGCAATCAATAGCATGAAAATTTATATTTCAAACAGAATCTCGGTTGGCTTGGAATGGGCCTCATTTTCATGGAAAGGAGAAGGCAGAGTTGCCAACCATTCCAGGGAGATGGCCACTGCATGCTTCTTTTCCCATGCCTACATGTAATCACAGAATCTTTGATGACACAGGCAAGGTGTGGAGGATAAGGGAGTTGTGTACTTTTTTAAAAATAATACTTCACCTGTGTGATATTATCCTGCCTGACTGCATAAAGTTAGAGCAAAGAAGTCAGGGAAGTGGAAAACCAAGAGGAAGTGAAAGAATGGCAATGATAAGGTGCTATCATAAGGAATACCTAGGATCTTTGGGGAAACAATAAAGAAGTTACTAAGCAGGAAAAACCCCTGGCCTGGCATTAGTTTGTCAAAATTTACTCTTCCCCAGCTGAACGTAGGGTCAAAGGGTATATTAAAACCTTCACAGTGCTAGCCTAGGCAGGAAGGAGGACAAGGGTGAGTGGGTTGTCAGCACTCTGACCGACACTCACACTGGGACATAGTCAGAGCATGCTGCAGAAGGCAGTCTCTCTTCCTGCCAGAGATGGCGGTAACTGGACTGAGGAGAACTTACACTTTAATCTTTTCATGGCAACTTTTGTAAATAAAGGGAGATAGTGTAAAGTCCTTTTCTTGTCTTATACCTTAGCTCTGTGCCCTTTGGTGAAATAATAATAATGCTTTGTCTTGAAGAAACTGTGTCTGAGTCACTATTCAGCTCCTTGGTCATAGGCTCCCAGAGGTAAAGGTCTTATGGGTGCCAAACACAGTTGGGCCTGTCAGGTAAAATAGGGGGCTGCAGTTTAAGAGATCCAGTTTAGAGTGATAGGACTATTGGTTCCACCTTTGATGGAGGTGAAGGCAGCCAAACCTGGCACCTGACGGGTGCACTTGAGGGACTGAAAGGGGTCTAAAGTGCAGCTGGCTCTGTAACTGTGATACAGCTTCTCCCAAATATTACACACTGCCCCCTCACCAATGATAAGCAGTGGCATGGAAGAGCTACAAGAAAGGATTTTTGGTTACTTTTTCTTTTTTTCCCTCTTTCTTTCTTTTTTAAATGGCTGGGACCTGTCTCCCTTTCTCTGGCCTAACCCATGCCCATTCTTAAGACGAATACAACACCTGCAGACTGCATATATCCCCTGCATGGGAGCGTGACAGAGGAAGGCGGGACCAGTAGAGGAAGGTGCAGTGCATTTCTGCAAGCTTCTCCCCACCCCGTACAGAGCAAACCGATAACTCCCAATACATAGGCTAAAGATTTCTGTGTGGTACAGTAATTGGAAATGCTCCAAAGAAGTCACCAGGAGAATACTGCAGTTAAGTAATTTTCCTCATTGTCTAACAAAATTTTAGGTATTTTAAAAGTCTTCTTAATTTGAGAAGTTATGAATCTCAGACTGAGTGCAAAGGGGGTTAGGGAAGGGAATAAAGCTAAAAGTTTTGTACAAGTCTTCTGAAGAGGATCATAAAGAAGAAAATATAATCCTGTTTATCCCCAGTGAAGGTATTTGAGCCTTACTAAGAGCCAGAAACCTGGAATCTTAAATACATGCATAATCTCATCGAGTGCAGATATTGCATCATCATGCTACAGTGGTAAGTAAGCAACAGCATTTAGTGGCCCCCAGAGGTACACAAACTTTTTCAGTGTTCGTCATTGTGTCTTAAAACCTGCTGGAGGTTGTGTCTTGGAATGGCTCTTTCCCCCCCATCATGTACTAATGCAGTGAAGAGAGCCTTAAATACCAGTTTAAGTAGGCTGGCCCTGCTTCTCTCACACGCATCACAGAGTATTTGACAGACTCCCAGTTTGGTTTGTTGGGTTGTGGTTATGCAGTTAGATTTTTTTTTTAAGTTGTTTTAGCAACTTGCTCTCTTTGGTTAATTTATTTTCTTCAGTGATCAGAGGCAATCACTGCCAGTGAATGAAAAAGTAGCTTTGTCCATTAGAGAGTGACAGAAGTCATGTCTTTGATGGAATTTGAGAAAAGTGGCCACCCAATTTAAAATTAAAGTAGCGTGGTGTCTATGCTAGTTTGTAGAATCCCTGGTTCCCCTCATCGACTCAGAGGAAAGTGCTTGCTCAGTATTGCAAAGCACACATTCCTCCCCACCCCTGCGAGTCATACTGTATTTCCTTAAAGCCCCAGCTTCTGGAGTCCTGCAATTAGATGGGAATCTCAGCTTTCACATTTTTTAAATTACGTTGAAAAAACGCATTCATGGTTGCAATGAAAAACTTGAAAAACGCAACCTGGGTGCACCCTAAAGGTCCCAGAAATAGAATTCAGATTTAGGTTTTTTTAAAACAAACCTCAAAATTTGTAAGTCAGTCTCATGATTTTGGAGACCTGACTCCTGATTTTTGAATACCTGAGGTTGACAATACTGTCCAAAGAAATAAAAAAGGATAGGGTAGAATTCACTTCATCCAGATAAAACTCAACTATTCTGGCTCTATGTGGCTGAAGTGTCAGTAGGCTGAGAAATACACTCCCTGCTCACCCTCGGGTGCAGTGCTGCAATCCAGACCCTGAACTACTTTGCTAAAATTCAGAAGTAGATTCATATTGAACAGAAATTATATTTGTTCATTACAATAAAAATCCCAAATCCGATAAACAAAACAAGAAATCCAATTTGCCCCCACTGCCAAGGCCAGATTTCCACCATTAAACGTTAGTGCTTGTCCCATACTAGCATCTGCCTTTAGGGTAAGTGTTCCTAGAATCATAATGAGACAGGTCACGATCCAAGGCAGAATTTCATGCATTACAGGTATGAATGTCTTTTCATCATTGTACTGATGTACTGTAACTTCAGTAATATCTCTTTCATGAATCCTGCCTCATCATCACATAATTCAGGCCTATCAAAGTACTGGAATACTTGCACTACATGAAAAAAAAAATGGACAGGAAGTGGGAGCTCCAAGCATTAAATAAGTCTACCAGCTATGACTGCACAGATGTTTGCTATTTGGTTTATTTAATATAATGACCTTCTGCCTATTTATTTGCACTCTTTTCGAGCAAGGAAACACCATGTGTGTCAAAGTAATTAAAGAAATTAGGATATATAGCAATGTGGCTTCCATGAAGGAAGGAGAAGAGGGAGAAACAGAGGGGGAAACAGACAGATGAATTATATTTATACACATTTGTTGTATACTGCTGGTCATTATGGCTGTGCAGGTGTTTTGATATAGTTATGCCTCTAAAGATAGTGCTGGGGATTTTTTTGGGGAAGCTTTGCTATAAAAAAGTACGCTGTCAGACATATTGGTCCAGAAAGTAGATTGTATTTTGGGGGGGGTGGGGGGTAATTTAAGTGTAGGAATTCTCCCCCTAGAGGCATAGCATTGTTCTTGGTAAGATATACCTCTGGAGAGGGATTCTCTTTTTTTAAGAAAGAACTATAGTCTAAACTGGTAACTTTCTTTAGGGTAGTGTTTCTAGCATTACAACACAATGGTGAAAGGCTGAAATTCACTTTTGTAGCACAAGAAAATTTCTACCATAGACCTGTGGCACTATTATTCTATCTTTACATCCTAATGGCAGAGTCTATTATGGCACCATATATTAACATTGTAATGGTAGAAATCTGGTTTTGACAGCAAAAATACAATATTTTTATTATTGGGATTTCCTCCCTTGGAAAAAACTTGTATCTAAAGCTATTAAAGTGAATCCAAATCTGTGTAATTTAGCCATAACCATTATAACTATCAATATTAACGCTAAGACGACCGTTTCACTCTCTGCCTAAACAACAGAAGCATTTTCAGCTCACCACAGGTAACATTTTATTCTGCCATGATGACTAAGGCAGTTTAATAAAATGTGCCATTGCTTATTTGGAGCAACTTTAAGAAAGTATTCATTTTGAGGGAGAGTACGAAAAGCTAGCCTCCTACTCCTTACATTTGAGGCTAGTCTATGAGAAGTAGGAGGCCGGCATCCAGCAGCAATAAACTGTCAGGTCATGATGATTTACACTGTAAATCAGCAGAGGAAGCTACCTTATATCAGAATTAATGGCATCATTCCTTTCCAAAATTGAGATACTATCTGCAGGAAGGTTTGACTGTGAGCTAGAACTTCATTTTACCTCATCACATCATGCTGCTTTCCTTTATCTACCATCACTGGTTTTACAGAATTCAAGAAATTACAATAGGTGTTTTGGAGTGGACAGAGTCAAAATATAAAATAAAGTGAATCCATGTTGCATGTGGGATATAAAATATCTCAGGGATGAAATTTATGAAAATCTCATGTATATGCTGATTATTCAACATAGCCCTGAAGAGAATTATTCTCAGATTCTTCAGTACAAATTGCATGGCAAGAATAAGCATATGATCAAAAATGAGTCAGCCTGGCAAACTCTGGCTGGACCTGGATATTACTTGGAGGCCTCCATACATGTATCGCTATTGGCTTGCTCCAGCTAATTCCCAAATGTAAGAATCCCAGAACTACTGTTTAGAATAATCGAGTAGTTCCTTTACATGGAGGTCTGAACAGAAGAGATTTTAAAAACTGTCTCCATCCATTTATAGGTGTTTACAATTCTCATGGCTTTATCTCATGTGGAGGTGTACAGTTCAAATTGCTTACCCTGTCACTATTCTCACTCCTTTTTTTGTTTTTGTTCCTACTGGCGTTTTCAGGATACCCTACAGGCTCACCTCTTTAAATATATCCAAATCTACTAATATCATCCTAACATATGTATCAATTGTACAAATAGTATTTTTCAAGACCCAGTGCTATCATCAAACAATTCACTAACTTATATGGTATTACATTTAAGGATTTGTCAACCCCAAAAGTTGTTCCATTAAATTAATAGTTTAGAACCACTCTTGAATTTGTATTACTAATTTCTCCAAAGGAACATTACTGGCAATAACCAAAAATACAAGGTCTATTTTCTTACTGGAAAAGGAAACTGGAGAAAAGTGTGCTGTTTCAGTGAAAAAAGGTTTGATCAACTACTATACATAACCATCTCTATGCTGTATTCAGAAAGTCAGGAGTCTGACTGCAGAAAAGGTTAAGTTCACTGGACTAACAAGTGATCAGCATCAAAAAAAGATGTCAGAATAAGTGAGCTAACTGATCTCTGATTTGGCAAGACTTCCTTAATCTTCCTTTTCTGAAACTTCAGTTTTGTTTTAGATTGTAAACCTAAGATAGATCCAGATCTGCAAATAGGATTGTTTAACCTCATGTATTTTACTAATTTTTTGTTGTATATTTTAACATTTTAGACTTCTGTAAAGTAGATACTAAAAACTCAGCAGAGTGAGTTTTAATGTGGTTTGATGCAGAAATGGTGTTAGCAAACTTAATTATTTCTGACCAGGAGTTCACAAAAACAAGAATACTCCTTTTAAAGGTCAAATTTACAGTAGGTAGAAACCCTTGTCTACAAGCAAAAAATGGGTGCATAACTGCTTACACATGCATCTGCATTTGTGTCATTAGTTGCCATAATTTATTGTGTAGCTGTCTAAATCTCAATCAGGGTACACACAGTTACTAGAACTGCAAAATGTGGGAACAAAATAGCATCCACACAAACCAGAGCCTCTACACACCCAAAAACTGACTTTAAATTGCAAATCCACTGGTCACTTCTCATCCTTCTCCAGTACATCCCTTCCCCACACTCACCCTAGCTATTCTATGCAGAACTGGAATGGAATCCAGTGCTGCCACTGGCAGTCTGCAGTGCAGCCCATTCAGGCCCAAGGACTGGATCGGTTATATTCACTATGCATCCATATTGATCTCACTAGGACATATATTCTCCACTTTCTAGTTTGTTTAAAGTACTATAGGAAAATGAAAAAATGCTCAGCATTAGTAGCACTGTAATTAATGAGGAACTACCAAAAAGATGGGGTAATTACAGTACTCTCAGGGACACATTTAATGAGACAATCCAAAGTGCATTCAAGGTGTTTAATCCCTTGGACCTCATTTTACATCTGCTTCATTAGAGGAGTGATATCTGACAATTTGAGCGCTGGTCTTGCCTTCATTGTTCAGGAAATAGAGCTTGTAATTATCTCCATAAAACAGGGAAGTATTTAAATATTTTGCCTACTATGTGTAGTAATTGCGATTCACAACATAAATAATGCAGTAGACTACAGTAATCGGAAGATTAAAAGAAAATTGCTAAATAATATGATTATTGCATGGTAGTGCTAGTTATAAAATATTATGTTCTTAAAAGTAAAAAATAACCATTTCCTGTAAAAAAAAATTCTCTTTTCAGTTTCAGGGAAGCCAGCATTATAAATCAGACAGCAGGAGACAAAAGCTATTATAGATTCACTGTGTGAAAAGTGACCTCATTGAAATTGGTTTTAGCATTGTGGATGAATGCCCAATGGCTTGAAACAGATCTAGTTCAGTCAACCTTATCTTCTTCAGCAGAAGATATTATGAAATATATTAGTTATAAAGTCAGCATTGCAAGGTCAAAAACATGTACTGTCATGTTTCATATGCAGTATTTTCAAACTCAATAAATAGAAGCAAATAAGGTAGCATTCACCAGCTGAACAGCTGGGGAACACTTAAGAGATGGCTCAGAACAAGCTGATGGGTAGGTAAATTAAAAAAAAAAAGCAAGCTTTAAGTAATTGAAAATAAAAATGAACATGACTACATCTTGCCCAAAAATATTGGCATGACCAGAAAACGGATGACTCCAGCACCAGAAACGATGTTTCAACCTAGCCTGCCTTTCTAGAGGTCTTGTAGATAGCTGAACCAATATCAGGCGACTGCTTTAGGTGTTTCATATAGTAGACTCACCCACACTGCTTCAGTTTCAGCTGTACACTCTACTGGATTGTACATCTGTAAACCAGAGACAGCTGGATTAGCTGGTGACCAATGGACCAGTTACTGAGGAATGGCTGATTGTTGTAGGATGAAGGTTGGAAGAGGGAGCCCCTTATTTTCTCAGGTAGCATCTAGCTGAAAACAGTGTGAAAACCAATTTCAATGAAGGCCGTTTCCTTTCACTACGAGTTTCTAGGCTCCCTTCACCTAGGCGCACAGCACCATTCAGATTATTACCAAGTGTTTGAACTACAAAAATAAGGGAAGAAAAGAAAGCATGGTATCCTCACTACTCCAGGAAAGAGCTAGAAAAACAGACCTACCAAAATTTAGAAGAAAAGAGGGGGAGAAATGAAATAAGTAGTTATGTAACAGTCATTCTGTTCACATCACACGTTCAGGGCAGAGATTATACAACTAAATGGAAACTTCAGTGCAGGGTTTTGGGGGTCAGGGATCTGGTCAGAGAAAGAATGTAGATCCCTTCTTGAAGCTCTCTCTAAAACATAGCAAGAAAGGAATAGGGAAAATGGACTGTTCTTTGCCACAGAAGTTCCATGACAGTTTCCAGAAGACCTAAGAATTACAAAGGTTTAATAAAGAGGACAGACCACCATATCATGTGACCATCTCAAAATATATATTCTACTTTCAAAATATCTTTGCTATATTCTTTTTGACAGAAATCTGCCACTACTTCAATATAAACAGAAGTCTTTGGCAGGTATTTACTACTGTGTATATTATGTTGCGGCCATAATATACACAGTAGTAAATACCTGCCAAAGACTTCTGTTTATATTGATAAATGCAAAGTAATGTACATTGGAAAAACAATCCCAACTATACACATAAAATGATGGGGTCTAAATTAGCTGTTACCACTCAAGAAAAAGATCTTGGAGTCTTTGTGGACAGTTCTCTGAGAACATCCACTCAATGTGCAGCAGCAGTCAAAAAAGCAAACAATGTTGCAAATCATTAAGAAAGGGATAGACACTAAGACTGAAAATATCATATTGTCTCTATATAAATCCATGGTACACCCACATCTTGAATATTGTGTGCACATGTGGTCACCACCCCTCAAAAAAGACATACTGGAATTGGAAAAGGTTCAGAAAGGGGCAACAAAAATGATTAGGGATATGGAACAGCTTCCGTATGAGGAGCAATTAAAAAGACTGGGACTTTTCGGCTTGGAAAAGAGACAACCAATGGGGTATATGAAAGCGATCTATAAAATCATGATGGATGTGGAGAAAAAATGAATAAGGAAGTGTTATTTACTCCTTCTCAAACACAAGAACTAGGGGTCACCAAATGAAATTAATAGGCAGCAGGTTTAAAAACAAACAAAAGGAAGTATTTTGTCAACAATGCACAGTCAACCTGTGGAACTCTTTGCCAGAGGATGTCATGAAGGCTAAGACTATAACAGGGTTCAAAAAAGAACTAGATAAATTCATGGAGGACAGGTCCATCAATGACTATTAGCCACCATGGGCAGGGATGGTGTTTCTAGCTTCCGTTTGCCAGAAGCGATGAATGGGCAACAGGGAATGGATCACTTGATCACTACCTGTTCTGTTCATTCCCTCTGGGGCACCAGGCATTGGCCACTGTCAGAAGACAGGATACTTTGTCTGCCCCAATATGGCCATTCTCATGTTGATTTCAATGGGTTTTGAATCAGGGCCTTGGCAAGCTAAGCAGAGAGGAAAAACTGGTGAGTTAGTAAGGAAGCCCACAAAATGAAAAAACACAAAGAATACAGGAGCTGACGTAGCCACACTTTCCATACCTTTTCTTCATTAAATATAATTCACAAACTAAAACACCACTAACTGTACATTTTATGTGATACAAGAGGAAGAGTAACATTTGAGGGTCTTAGGTAATTTCCTATCCTCCAACTGTAAAGCGGTCATCAAGATATTGAAGAATCACTTTGCTGTTAAAACTGAATTTCAACTAAGTAATGAGGCAGTATTTTATTCATTATGCTCCACCATAGAAGATCTGCTAAAATTATGCTCTTGCATTCTTAGAAGGAAGCAAGAAGCCCCAGGGCCTTGTTCTCATTCTGATGTCTGGATCATAGCACTCATGCTCTCCCACTAGGATTTCCCCTTATTCAGGAGATTAGTGCCATCTTAGAGTGAGGAGACAAATAAGTAGCAAGAGCTGCTGACAGCACTAATAAGCAATCAAATTAAAGGAGTGTCAACTGACAAAGTGTTGCTTTTTAATGCTAGCTAAGACACAGGAACAAGTTGGAACAAGGCAGACCCCTTTTCCATCCCACATTCACAAGGGTCTTTTTGCAAGGGTTCTGCCCTTGGGACAGGTATTCCCAAAGGAGTGCAAAAAATAATCTCCCTTCCCAAGAATTCCCTTGAATGAAGATTGTGCATTCAACTCTATCAGAGCAGGTTAGCCTACCCTACTTTGTAATGCTGAGAGGTTTACAAGGGGAAATTGGTATCCTGAATATGAGGGGCTATACTTGCGATACCATGAACAGTAGAATAAGGCTAAATATACTTCAACATATTTACATGTGGCTTCATAACCTATATGAATGTCCTGAAATTCTAAACTAACATACCCCCCAAGGAATTGCAACTGTCTGTTACGAAGCAAAACACGGACTGAATCACAAGGAAAGTCAAGGAAAGCGTGGGCCCTTTACTGAATGAGGGAGGCAACCTAGTGACAGAGGATGTGGAAAATGCTAATGTACTCAATGCTTTTTTTGCCTCTGTCTTCATGAACAAGGTCACCTCCCAGAGTACTGCACTGGGCAGCACAGCATGGGGAGGAGGTGGGCAGCCCTCTGTGGAGAAAGAAGTGATTCAGGACTGTTTAGAAAAGCTGGAGGAGCACAAGTCCATTAGACCGGATGTGCTGCATCCGAGAGTGCTAAAGGAGTTGGGGGATGTGGCTGCAGAGCCACTGGCCATTATCTTTGAAAATTCATGGCGATCGGGGGAGGTCCCAGATGACTGGAAAAAGGCTAATGTAGGGCCCATCTTTAAAAAAGGGGAGGAGGAGGATCCGGGGAACTACAGGCCAGTCAGCCTCACCTCAGTCCCTGGAAAAATCATGGAGCAGGTCCTCAAGGACTCAATTCTGAAGCACTTAGAAGAGAGGAAAGTGATCAGAAACAGTCAGCATGTTGCCAAGAAGGACAATGGCATTTTGGGATGTATAAGTAGGGGCATTGCCAGCAGATCAAGGGACGTGATCGTTCCCCTCTATTCGACATTGGTGAGGCCTCATCTGGAGTACTGTGTCCAGTTTTGGGCCGCACACTACAAGAAGGATGTGAAAAAAATTGGTAAACATCCAGCAGAGGGCAACAAAAATGATTAGGGGACTAGAACACATGACTTACGAGGGGAGGCTGAGGGAACTGGGATTGTTTAGTCTGCGGAAGAGAAGAATGAGAGGGGATTTAATAGCAGCTTTCAACTACCTGAAAGGGGGTTCCAAAGAGGATGGATCTAGTCTGTTCTCAGTGGTAGCAGATGACAGAATGAGGACTAATGGTCTCAAGGTGCAGTGGGGTCGGTTTAGGTTGGATATTAGGAAAAACTTTCACTAGGAGGGTAGTGAAGCACTGGAATGCGTTACCTAGGGAGGTGGTGGAATCTCCTTCCTTTGAAGTTTTTAAGGTCAGGCTTGACAAAGCCCTGGCTGGGATGATTTAGTTGGGGATTGGTCCTGCTTTGAGCAGGGGGTTGGACTAGATGACCCCCTGAGGTCTTTTCCAACCCTCATATTCTATGATTCAATGATTCTATGATTCAACATATGAAAACAGGAAAATACCAGAAAGACCCCACCTTAATAGGTGTTCAGTCAACCATCCCTTCCACTAAAATTCACCAAACCTTGAATTCAGTGAGCCCAGGCATATATTAACCCCAGGTTTAATAATTTGTTAAACAACGGAAGTCTCCCATACCATTTTGCATTCTTATATAAAATAAATTATGTGGCAGGCTTGGAAAAGCTATTCATGCTTAAAAGAGTTTAAGAGGAAAACAGAGAGTCCATTAATTAGAACATTTGCCTGGAAAGAAGCAAATCGATATTTGTTGGGCTACAATTTGGATAGCACTCAAGTGTATATTTGAGTCTCATTGGAGACTCTCCTGAACAGGGATGGACTTAGCCTGTGCTTGCCTGAACTGGGGCCTCTGTACTTATTGTCAAACCTACAGTTTGACTTCTCAGACACTAATACTTCTACTGTACTTTTAGTCTTCAATACAGTTTATGAACAGTAACTAATCCTCACAGCAGCGCAGTGAGGAAAGTACATGGTATTTCCATTTTTCAAAGAATCAGAAGTTAAGTGACTTGCCTAGCCACAAAAGAGGTCGGTGTCAGTCAATTAGAACTGTGAAATCACTGGTTATCAGTATTTTGTTCACACTTCTAGACCATGATTCTCTCATGTCTGTTTTCAACTGTTTTAGGGGACTTAAACATTTCTGAATATTTTACCCTGTGCCCTGTGAATAGATGAGTTATCCTATCTTTAAGGGGGAAAAAATAAATTAGAAAAAAGGGAGACAGAATTATGTATGGAACAGAATATTAGTTATGTCTGCAGATCTTTAACATCTAATCCAAGTGTCTAAAAATACCTTAAAAATCCTTTTGAGTGGCTGAAATTTCCCCCAAATAACACCACTCATGTTTTGCTTTTGCTTTCTCCATTGAAAGCCTTGTTTCCTTACGCCATTTCTAGAGAGATGAGTCAGCAGGTTGAATATGTGTAGAGTATAGCAATATTAGTGAACAGGGAATTGCAAATTGCAATGAGGAATGTTACTGGATATGAACACTGGGTCTATTCCTTTACAGCCTAATGATAATGCCAACATAATTGTTTTAAGCATGCATTATCTATTGTTACCTCCATGTGCCAAGAAAATGCATTCACAGTAGCATCGCTGCATTTTGAGCATGACATTGCTATGAAGACATTGCAGGGTTGTAAAAATAATGTTACATTCATAGCACCTAAGATCCTGAAGGATCCAAATGCTTCATAAACCCTATACTTACATTGCAGCACCAGCAAAACGCAGTCACTCCTAAAATGGAGGACAGCAGCCTGTTTGTGTGGAAAAACAAACAGTGGCAGGAGCTGAAGACAAGACATCAGAATAGCACCCCTTTCTTACAGAAATGTCTCTGGTTTTGAGACCTCCTTTAAAACACCACAGCCAGAGTCTGTCATGGAACTCAACTTATTTAAGTCAGAAGAGGCCAACATGTCCACCTAAAGAAAATTTCACATCTTATAAGAACACAGACTGCCATACTGGGGCAGACCAATGGTTCATCTACTTAGTATCCTGCTTCCAATAGTGGTCATTACCAAAGATTCAGAGCAACTGAACAAAACAGGGCAATTTGGGGTGGCTCTCCATCCTCCCCTTCCAGTTCCTGGCAGTCAGAGATACAGGGTCATTCTGAGCATGGGATTACATCCTGGACTACATGGGCTAATAGCCATTGATAGACCTATCCTCTATGAACTTATCTAGTTTATTGTAAACCCACTTAGACTTTTGATCATCACAACATCCCATGGCAATGAGTTCCACAGGTTAGTGGTGTGAAAAAGTGGGGAATTGTAAGCACCTACAGGATTATAGGGTAATAAGAAATAGCCAGCATGGATTTGTCAACAAAAATATCATGCCAAACCAACCTAATTTCCTTCTTTGACGGGGCTACTGGCCTAGCAGGGAGGGGTAAGCAGCAGATGTGATATATCTTGATTTTGGTAACCTTTTGACACAGTCCCACGTTACATTTTCATAAGAAAACTAGGGAATTGTGACCTAAACGTAATTACTATAAGGTGGCTTCAAAACTGGCTGAAAGCTCATACGCAAACAGTAGTTATTAATGGTTCTCTATCAAACTGGGAGGGCGTATCTAATGGGGTCCAGCAAGGATCAGTCCTGGGTCCAATATTAATTAATATTTTCATTAATGACTTGGATAATAGAGTAGAGCGTATGCTTATAAAATGTGTAGATGACACCAAGCTGGGAGGAGTTGCCAGCACTTTGGAGGACAGGATTGGAAGTCAAAACAACCTTGATGAATTGGTCTGAAATCAACAAGATGAAATTCATGAAGACTAGTGCAAAGTACTTCAATTCGGAAGGAAAAATCAAACAACTACAATATGGATAATAACTGGATGTGGGTCACAAACTGAACGTGTGTCAAAAATGTGACAATTGCAAAAAAGACTAACATTCCTAGGTACATTAACAGGAGTATTGTATTAAGACATGGAAGGTAGTTGTCCCACTCTCCTTGACACTGGTGAGGCCTCAGCTGAAGCTGGAGTATTGTGTCCAATGCTGGGCACCACGCTTTAAGAAAGATGTGAACAAACTGAACAGCATTCACAGAAGAACAAAAACGATAAAAAGTTTGGAAAATCTGCCTGAGGAAAGGTTAAAAAATTGGTCATTGGTTAGTGTTGAAAAAAGACGACTGAGGGGGGGACACCCGATAACAGCCTTTAAATATGGCAAGGCTGTTATATTGAGGACTTTGATCTATTGTTCGCCAAATCCACTGAAAGTAGGACAAGTAGCAACGGGCTTAATCTGCAGCCAGGGAGATTTAGGTTAGCTATTAGGAAAGACCTTCTAACTGTAAGGGAAGTGAAGCTCTGGAATAGGCTTCCAAGGGAGGTTGTGGGACTCCCATTATTGGAAGTTTAAGAACAGGTTGGACAAACACCTGTCAGGGATAGTCTAGGTTTACTTGATCCTGCCTTAGTAGAGGAAGCTGGACCTGTTTTCTTGTTGTCTTAATTCTCTGATCCTGCAACAGGATCTGATCAGACAATCTTAAACCTAGATAGTGTCCTATTGACTTGGGACTCCATACGGACATAGGGATCTAACCCACCTGGATTCAATTGCATCATCAGTTCTTAGACTAAACTCTTGAAAAGAAGAAAAATCTATTTATATTGTGAATGCCATGGACATACAAGGCTTTGCAAAAACATTAATAAACCCACTGAAATCAGGATAGACATCAACAAAACAGTCCAAAATTAAGAAAATTTAAATATCGTAACAAGCTAAACGTATGAAAAAAAGCTTAAATTGATGTACACACCCAGAAAAACTGGGAGATTCTAGTCTTGGACTTCATTGTGAAAACCACCAGCACAGCAGTGATCATCAGGGTAACTGAACAGAAGGAAAAGGGACACCATGACTCAAGGGGCTGCTGGCGGAGAAGTTGCAGAGTGAAAGCATGTCAGGCTTCTAAACAGAGGTCAGTTGCTCAAAAGTTATCCTCTGCTAGGTGCTGTATCCTGCAGAGCTTCCCTTCCTTTTAGAAGTCTGGATACCATGGTGATGGGCGCTCTATTAAAAACACTGATAGAAGAAACTTTCATCCCCTTCTCTCTCCTGTAACAGTTGGTGGTTTAATTTAAACAGGCCAAGTCCATGGAGCACTAATAGCCAGACAGGGGTGAGGTTTTGTTTAAAAAAAGATTAGAAGCTACTTTTAATCAGTTGTGAAGTGCTAATGGGAAAAAATAAAATGAAAATCATAGCAGCTACATAGTGTATTGTAATGAAAGACATGAGGATTTAGAACAGGGACTTGGACCTAGGTCAGAGCAGTGCCTTAACCGTTAGACTATATAGTCCCAGTCTCTCTCTCTGCCCTGCTCTTCCGTGCTTTCCCCTGCCTTCTCCCCATTTCACACAAACTTCTGTATAGTCTTGTTTTCTTCCCGTATTGGAATGAAAACAAACTGAAACCTCAGTGTTATGCATAACTGGAATTGTTGGTTTACAGCCACCCCCAACTGTCAAGTTATCTATGAAATTCAATATCTTCCATTGCTGAATGCAGTGTTGTAGGCATGTCGGTCCCAGGATATTAGAGATAAAAGATATGGCCTCACCCACCTTGCATTGGGCCAACTTATATTGGTGAGAGAAGCTTTCAAGCTTATACTGAGCTCTCTCTAGCATCAATGATTAAGGCACATGTTATCAAGTGACTTGTTAACACTTTTCAATAAAAGAAATAAGGCTTAGTTTTTCTTTGTTTAGTTTGAGGGGAAAAAAGATTAGGAATCATCTAACATATTAAGCTGTACATTATTCCTTTTAGTTCAAGCGCAAGCTATAAAATGCTGCATTAGAAGTCTGAACAATATCAACACCCTCTACTGTATGTCTGATTCCATGCAAATATACAGACAATGCAGATATGGCTATCATTTGTCTATAATCTCTAGACTGTAGAGGCTCCCATAGTCTTGATCTGCACATGAGAAACAGAATTATTGGACTGTGACTATGTGCTCTGCTCAGCAAGACCCAATGAATTTTCTGTTGGATTGATTAAAATTGTAATTATACAATCTCTGTGATCCAAAGAACAATTAGTAGTTTTTCAGAGAGAAACACTTAACAATTGGACAGACTCAAAACTGTCTGCCTCACGGCATTTGTAGCTGCTTCTAACATTGCCACTAAAATCAAAGGCATGTATTTTGACCCTCCACATAATGCACCCTAATAAAAAGGGCTACAACAAAAGAATTCTGTTGATGGAATTAAGAACCAGTTTTCAGAAAGAGAAAAATATTTGAACACAAAAGCCACCTTGTGTTCATAAAGTACTAAGCCAGAAATGTCTGAAAATAGATAAATCAGCAATTATGTTGTTAAAACTGTTTATTTGCTATAATTTATGCTGCATTGATATTCTATTTGTTAGAAAGGCAGAGATTTCTAGGATGGGGTTGTGAAGTTCCCAACAGTGATGCAATAGCATGAATATCAACCTCAGGACAGACGGTTAAAAATCAGGGCACAAACCTGACATGGGTTGTGAGTTCTTGCCACACAGATGAGCATATTTCTGTGATAGATGGCCCCTTACACCACGGATCACAGCAATAGTCAAATTACTCCTGATCCCAAAGGACAAATCACTTATTCCAAGTCAATTGTGCTTTAGGTCTCACACCAAAGACAATGCTTGTAGCCAATTCTATAATAAATGATATGAAGATTTAATACATAGGAAAAGGAAGTTAGAAATAATTTACAAAGTTAAACCAAGTAGAGACACAAATGAGTTAAAGTCTTCAGTTTCAAACTATAATCTACAAACTCTCTTTGTCCTTTAGGTGTAACCTAGGCGGAGAAAGCACCTGGAGATGTGTGGCTTAGGCTTAGAAACACCTTGACCCACCCAGAGTCCAAGCAGCATAGAGATCCTCAGTTCTTTTGGTTCCCCCACTCCCTCTTCAGTCTTACCATATGCTCTGAGCCGCAAACTCAGCTGATGAGTCATGCAAGTGGACTCCTCCCATCTTCACAGGGAGGAAAGTGAAACAATAAATGAGCAACAATTTTAGTCACTGGTATTTTTAGTAAAAGTCATGGACAGGTCACGGGCAATAAACAAAAAGTCATGGCCCTGTGACCTCCCCATGACTTTTACTAAAAATAACAGTGATTAAAGCTCACCTGCTGGGAGAGGGGGTGCTCATGAAGACTGCTGCCAGGGAAGAGGCAGCCTGGGACCATCCTGCCACTGGTTCCAGATGGCTGCTCCAGGGCAGTGCTGGGGATCAGCTGCCTGGGCCTGCCAGAGCAGTGACCAGTGCAGCTCCTCCCAGGGCTTCCCCAGCTGCTGGGGTGGTCCTGGGGTCAGCTGCACCAGTGCTGCACAGTTCAGAGGTCATGGAAAGTCACGGAAGCCATGACTGCCGTGACCTCCGTGAATGATTCACGGCCTTAATAATGAGTCTTTTGTTCTTCAGTTGATGGCTTCTCAATCCAGATGTAGGGAGTTTCCAGTTGCAAGATCCAACCATAATCCACCAGGTATAAATGGGTCTCCTCTTTTGGGAGGGGGTGTAACAATTTCTGCGGAAAAGCAGTTCTTCACACTAATTAATGTCCCTCTACTGTATGGCGATTCCTACAGTCACAGAGGCTAACACAACCTTTCAAATATAACGTTACAATATGGAAAATAGAGATTACAAGTGAGATTAATGCATGTAGCAACTGTCAAGCATTCCATAGAGTCTAAACACTTGCTTATAATTCTAATACCTATTTCATCAATATTAACCCACAAGTGAGCCAGACAGATGCCAGCTATGTAACTGTCAGTGTCCAGTTAACACATAGGGACCTTGGCAGGAACTGGCACCTAGCCTGCCAGCATTACAGGGTGTGTAAGAACACATCCATACAAATACATAGAGAGAAATCAGCAGGGATCACCTGCAAATTACAACAGTGGGGGAAAATACAAAATTTAATTGCTTCCATTTAATTTTTTATGGCAGCTAAAACTGTACAAGAAGGCTTGATAATCCACTTTCCCATGGCTAATTAGAAGCTTTCCCAAGTGAGAGGCATCAATCTCTGCAGAATCTCAAATTTAACAAGGTTTCTAGCCCTTTTGGTTATGAAGACAGCCTAAGTGTGAACCAAGTGCAAATCAATACTGTGCTTAATTACTAAGTCTGCTAGACAACACCAGTGCCTCTGCCGCTGCTCATAGTCTTGCCAAGTTGAAAACTCTTTCAAGTCCTGATGGTTTTAATGCTGCTGTTGAGAATCAAAACAAGGAATTGTGAAGCTGACAATTTTTTGCGGGTCAATTTTACTCCACTGTTGTTTGAGAAAGTTCTTTAATACACCAAAGCAAAGGACTGGACCTATTTACTGGAAAGGACACCCCTTCCCCTAAAAGGGGACAAGAAGGTAGAGTAGCAGAGACCCTACACATACATAGCCATCCTAGCAGCCAGAGCGGATTTTCTGGAGTGGCTTCAAATTTATCAGACACCTATTAACTGGAGATTGAGAAAAGACTGACACCTGAATGGGGTGTGGGGGGGAGAGAGAGCACGTGCGCGCGCGCACCATGGAAGGAATACCCGAAGTTTAGTGTAGGAGAAGAGGCTGTTTATCCCCTGGCTATTGCTCCTGGGAAGCAGAGTTCCCCCTCTTCCTCCATATCTTTCACCTCAGGCGGTTCATGTCGGTTTTATTTCGCAGTCATGAGTAACTGGTCTAATGCCATATTACTGGCTCTTCACTTTGGATTACTGAGGCAGTTTATAACTCTGGCCACAAGCACTCCCATTAACTGAATTCAAAGTTTGCTCAATTCGCCTGAACTACAAAAAGGATCTTTATATCAGAAATATGAAGAGGTTTACTTAAGTAGGTTTGTGATAATTTCCAAAGAGTTTCAGACCTTTCCACAGGGTTCACTACTTCTGCTAGTGAAGTCAGGGAAAGAAAGTTTCCCACTTTGGCCCCAATCCAGCAAAGCACTTAAGTGAATGTGTCACTTCATGTGACCAATTACATTGAAGTCAATGGGACTACTTGGAAGCTTAAAGTTATGCACATGCGTAAGAGTTTTGCTGGACAAGAGCCTTTAACAGCATTATACAGAATTACTCTAAAAAGGGGATTGCATTTTTTTTACCCCAAAGAGAAAAAAGAGAAAATAGTAGGTCTACAGGTAGCATTCTTTAAATGATTTTCCCTCCCTCCCCCCCACCCCCCGGCCTCCTTTCCCACAACTCCCATCCACTTTTTGGGAGTGGGTATGGGGGGGAACAAAGTAGAACAAACCATCAATTTGAATTAAAAAAAAATCTCCCCCTAAAAAATATATGACTGCTCCTAAATCAATCTTTTTGTGAGGGTGGAAAATGTGCACTTCACTAATTTTCCATATTCAGGAATCTAGACATTTCCTGGTTTTGGAAAGTGGAACAACTGTACTGATAGAACATGAACTCAACTGTTCTTGTGCAAGTTCCCAATTGGGTAGAACCCTGAAGTACCTGAAATCGCAATATAGTGTTTATTCTTACACAATGTTTTGCTAAACTTCCAGACCAAAGATGATCAGAGAAATTCAAATATGCCTCTGAACTTCTGGATGCTTATCCAAACCAACATTTCGTACTTTGTATGCGGAAGCTGTACATTATTTACCTACACAATTTCAAATGTGTGTGCATAATAAGCATCAAAAGCTCTTCTTCACGAGGCACCAAGCAATACAGCATTAATATGTATAGCAATAGACTAAATGGAGATAGACTAGACAGAGATAAAACAGTTTTTTGGGCCAGATCCTTCACTCTTACTTAGCCCACTTGAGACAGAATACCAGAGCAAAGGGTAACTTAACCAGCTTCCTGAGGATTTGGTCAGTTTAGAGGAAATCTCATGGGGTATGTCTACACTGCATTATAAAGCTGGGTCCCACGCTTGTGGGCTTAGTTTCCAAGTCCATGCTTGAGCATCCACACTGCATTGTAACTATTACTAGACCCTGGTTTCACAGCCATGCTAAAGTGTCCATATTGCACTACAGAGACCTTTTGACTCAGGCCTGCTGTTTGACCTGCATCCACACTGCAACATGACAAGACTGGGACCTGAGTCATAGAAGGATTTGGACTCCGATGCACTCCTCCAGCAGGGTCCTAGGTGCTGCGTGCTTGCTGACCTAAGTCAGGCTGATGTATGTGTGGATGGAAAGGGGCCTTGGGCTCAAACCGGAGTCAGAGCCTGGGCTTAGTGTGCAATGTAGATATAGCCCTATGTGTCCTAGGGCTGACACTTTATATATCCCAGGGTGTCACAGGGCAGACATTGGTTGCTGCTGGGGAAGGAGGATGAAGTCCCGGTGCCCCAGATCTCCCAAATGCCCTCCATTCAGCCTCAGATTCAAAGAGCTACATTGGTGGAATAGAGTCAAATGAGCACAACATCTTCTGATGCTGTACAGAGTGGAGTTGGACTGCACCACGGGACCCAGCTCATTCTATCTATAAATACATGCAACACTCAGGCACTTGTCAGGCTACAAACATTGCCCAATATAAACACAAACTACATTCAAAAACAGCTGAGTTAGTCTGTATTCGCAAAAAGAAAAGGAGTACTTGTGGCACCTTAGAGACTAACCAATTTATTTGAGCATAAGCTTTCGTGAGCTACAGCTCGCTTCAAGCGAGCTGTAGCTCACGAAAGCTTATGCTCAAATAAATTGGTTAGTCTCTAAGGTGCCACAAGTACTCCTTTTCTTTTTACATTCAAAGAGTTGAAGTTGGGATACAAGAAAATGGAAGGAAGGAGATTCAGAGAGAGAGAGAGAGAGAGAGAGTGCACGAGCGCTCGAGAACTCCAACTTCAGCTCAGGTATATTGGCTTATAATTAGAACATTTGGTTCAGTTTTCAGATGCTACACCTATTGCTCAAGTGGCATCAACAAGCCAAGCCACTGCCATCTGTGACTCAATTTATTTTACTGGTGTTCTGAGGGGAAACCGTCGCAGTGAGCATCAAAGACCTCTTTTTTTTCCCCATCCTCTACTTGCTCATCTGTGCACTTCTCCATTTCTTCCAAAGGGATAAGAGAACAACGCAAGAGCTGTTTCATGCTAACAAGAACTAATTCATATACAGCAGGTGGTGCCATTCTGTTCCCAATTATGCCAGTACACATCCACCTCCCAACAGAGAAGAGAGTGGTTGTGTTTTAATCACCGTGTGTGTGTGTGTGTGTATTATTTTACTATATAGTCTGTTTAGATGCCAGCCCATTCTACTCCGCATGCCCTTATAAATTAGTATCACAACACATAGCATTCAGACCTTCAAATTAATGTAGCCAGCTGATACTGTAATGCAACAAAATACCTCCCTCATCCCACCCACAATACCATATCCTCAGCCCTCTGCCAAGGCCTAGCTCTAAATGTCAACAGATCCAGGAGCAAGTTCCAGACTAAAGGTCTATCACGGAGGAACACTCAAATGGCAACTGCTACTTCCTTAAGGAGAAGGCTCCAATTCAAGCCCCTTTACATACCACAGCTGCAGCAGTAGGGAACAGGGAGAGAGGAGGTGGTCTTTCAGATAGGGCCCAAGACCTTGACTTTAAACCACAACCAAGACTTTAAAATTCAACCTGGAAAGCAGCAGGCCCTAGTCATGTATGACAAGTTCTCAGAAACACCTAGTAAGTGGCACACTGCTTTCTGCACCAGATTCCAGATGCAGTTAAATCCTCTCAGTTTCCTTCCCCCATTGTCTCTCTCCACGCTAGGTTCACTGTAAGTGCAGAATTAGAACTGCATTCACCACATATCTGCATATGCCCCTGCCATCATGGAATTGTTGATAATGAATGTCATGTTATCTTCTAGTACTCCATGATGGGCTGAGGAAGGGAACTCTTAAGGGAAATTTGTCACCACAACTGGGAGTCAGACACTGATCTTAGAAGTCATATTGGCCATTCATAGGGATACCAGTAAGGTAGAAATGTCCCACAGGTGATGTTTAGTGTTTGGATGTAAAAGGAGACTGCCCGACAGGTTTTTGTTTGCCCTATATGTAGGTAGTAAATGTTCTGGATTCAAATCTCATTCAGTTACGTAGCAATGAATACATAAGGGATACTTGCCAGCCTGTGGCCTCAGGTAGCTCAGTACTTGTTTTACTTTACTCACCGGAATTCCTTCATGGAAAGTCTCTCCTGTGATTCCCATAATTCTAGAAGTTTTCCTGGGTGCCTTCAGCTCCTGTAGAAATTAACAGTTTCCTGAGAACAGACTCTTATAACAAAAGACGTTTATTAACATACCAACTGCTGTTATTTCTGAGGAATCTCCTATTGATCAAACTCAAATGGACCCCTTGGAAGAGATGCTGAGAGAGAACTTGCTGAAATCTTCAGCTCTGCGTTTATTTACTGTTCTTTCTGATGCTCTCTAACAATAACTAATACCTAGTCTTTCCCTGTCCCTTTCTTTGTGTCTGAGAGCAAGCTGACAGCTGAAGGGACATTGTTACTTTCCCTCACATCAAGAAAAATGAAGCCTAATTTCAGGTACAGGAGAATGGTCAGGAGAAAGGTCATTAGCACTTCCTTCTTGTGTGGCCCTGGTTCTTTGAAAAGAAACACCTCACCAAGAATGGTGAACTGTGAAAAAGGTTTTTTCAGTCTTGCAGTGTATTGGAGTTCTGCTAGTGTGTCAGCACTAAAGTCTTCCTCAAGTGAGGAAGGTTTCCATGTGACAGCAAAGAAGAGAATTCTGAGACTGAGAAAATGGCAGTCATGAAATTGGAAGAGCTTACTGTCAGACTCACTTTTCCATCCCAGCTGAACATCTCCAAACACAGCCACTGGCCACCAAAGACCACTCTTGGAAGCCTCAGTCACATAAATAGTGTGTATGTACATGAATAGTCTGTATGCAGTGGGACTACTCATGCAAGTAATTCTCCTCACACAAGAGTGAGGCAAAACTGGGCCCTCAATTACTGAAGGAAATCTGCAAGGGTAAACAAGCCACAAAGCAATTTATACTTAATATCAATTACTTGTTTACATGTCAAAAATAAAATGATGGGGTCTAAATTAGCCATTACCACTCAAAAGAGAGATCTTGGATTCATTGTGGCTAGTTCTCTGAAAACTTCCACTCTGTGTGCAGCTGCAGTCAAAAAAAGTGAACAGAATGTTGAGACTCATTAAGAAAGGAGTAGATAAGAAGACAGAATATATATTTCCTATATATAAATCCATGATACGCCCACATCTTGAATACTGCATGCAGATGTGGTCACCACATCTCAAAAAAGATATATTGGAATTGGAAAAGGTTCAGAAAAGGGCAACACAAATATAGCGGTTTGGAACGCCTTCCATACGAAGAGAGATTAAAAAGACTGGGACTTTTCAGCTTGGAAAGGAGATGACTAAGGGGAGATATGAAAGATCTATAAAATCATGCCTGGTGTGGAGAAAGTAAATAAGGAAGTGTTATTTACTCCTTCTCATAAACATAAGAACTAGAGGTCACCAAATTAAATGGCTAGGCAGCAGGTTTAAAAACAAAACAAAAAAGAGTATTTCTTCACACAATGCACAGTCAACTTGTGGAACTCTTTGCCAAAGGATGTTGTGAAGGCCAAGACTATAACAGGATTCAAAAAAACTAGATAAATTCATGAAGGACAGGTCCATCAATGGCTATTAGCCAGGATGGGCAGGGATGGTGTCTCTAGCCTCAGTTTGCCAGAAGCTGGGAATGGGCGACAGGGGATGGATCACTTGATTACCTGTTTTGTTCATTCCCTCTGGGGAACCTGGCATTGGCCACTGTCGGAAGACAGGATACTGGGCTAGATGGTCCTTTGGTCTGACCCAGTATGGCCATTCTTATGTGTTCCATCATCCACCATGCTATCAGCTTATGCTATATACACTAACTAGGAGGGACAGCTTTGGGGGCCAAAGTAAGTTTATATGACATCCTTCATACACAGGGTACAGCCATGACAATAAGATGGAGGAGACAAAATGCTCTCTCTCAGGTATTTATATGGTCCCCCAACTACTGAGCGCCATCTTTAATGTATTTATCCTCAACACCCTTACACAGTAGAGAGATGCCTCAGTTCCCTATCTGTACAGAGAAACTAAGTGACTTGGCAAAGGACATACAGCAAGCCTATGGTGGAGCAGAGACTTGAATACATCACCTCTCAAGACACTTCTTGGATCCACAGGTTCAAATAAAGTGGATCCTGGGAGGTATCATAACTCTCCCTCCTCTGTTTAAAGCAGAACGGGAGCTCCCCTTCCTCTCCTAGCTTGGGGATAGTACTTGTCTACAAATCCCCTTTGTCTTTGGCCTGTGCACTGAGAGGAGTCACTCTTTAGCTACTGTTTGAAGCTACTAAAGAGAACAGTTCTTATGAAAATGCTAGCCCTAACTAGAAGGCCAGCATTAACAGTGTAAGTCAGTGTTCTCTGAGAAAGTTATTCTGGAAAAAGAGCTGGTGTGTTATAGGGAAAAAAAAGACAGAAGTGAGCATATTGAAGTACTTAAAAGACCTGACTCGTCTCACTACTGTATTGTTTTGAATCTTGTATCGATTTACACAAAGCGTAGTAGCTAAAATGCAATAAAATCCCTGCTACCTAGAAAAATGTTTAGGATTCATTTTTTTTTTAAAAAAACTCAGTTCTAATACACATCACCCACATGAACTTTAAGAATTCCTTTCAGAGATCACGACTTTCAAGGATTCAAGAAAAGAAAGAAATCCTATCTCAAATGGACAGGTTGATTTCTTTTTGCAAAACAGAGCATGAATTACCTTGATCTGGGAAAAAAAACAAACAAACCCATCACCACGATGGTTTTCCTTGCACGTGCTGCTTTTCTGAAAATCTGATTAAGTTATTGATTTTTTTTTTTATGACTATTGCAAGAGAGTATGGGTTTGTCAGAAATGTCTATATGCAGAGGGAAATCAGGTCTATCTTCAGCTCTAGAGCCTTTTGGTTCTTCTCTTAGAGTATGAATGGTTACATGCTTTCAATCACTGTACAATATGAAAAAATTAACAGGTCACTTGCAGTTGTTTCTGGTGCCTTCGTCAATTTTTGAGACCTGCAATTTTCCTAGTAGACAAGTCAATTTAGGACAAAGTTATCTTATTTATCCAGAGAAGTCTTTTAAGTCTTCAGAAACAGAGCCCCGAAGGTTGTCTTTTTTTTCCTGAGAGCAAGACTTAGCCTTTGAGAGGTCACTCAGCTTTCTTAATCTATTTTTTTAAGATAAAAACTTATCAGCATTTTGAGCTTCCTTTTAAATACTGCAGCGTTGACTGTGACAAGCATGGTGTCCCGTAAACTTGGATGTGAAGAACAATATCCACAGACATTTCATTTTTGTTTGAGAATTCAGTGAGGAATATTTGTGTTCCCAGGGGTTGGGGGAAACTGCAGTGCAGAAGTGCAGGATCTTTAAAGAAAGCAATGGCTCTTCTTCATTTTGGATCCACAAGTACTAGAACAAGGTCTGCTGTCTGAAAGCGTGGAAAAGAGCCTGGCTTTAAAAGCTGATTTGGCTTCCACATAGACATCCCACTAAATGTACTAAACAAGTGGTTTCAAGGGGTCCGCCAAAATAAACCAGAAAGCAGGGCCAGCATTAGACTCACTGGGGCCCTGGGCTGAAGCTGAAACCTGAGCAATTTAGCTTCGTAGGGCCCCCTGTGGCATGGAATGCGGACCCTGGCTTTTAATCTACTGGATATGCAGAACAAGTTGTGGCAGGACAGGTAGGTGGACAATGGAGATTTTGTAGCATGTAGTTGAAGGGGGCTCAGAAAGACCTGCCCAGAACTCAGGCTCTCTTTGAAATTTCCACAGCAGCTTGCCAGGCAAGGTTCCATTGGAAACTCTTTCATCAGAAAATTTCTGACTAGCTAACAGACACTTTTTAGGAATTTAAGGAAATCCAGGTGCATGACATGCAATACACACACACACACACACACACACACACACACACACCCCCTCTCTGCATCAAAGGCACAATCCTTCTGTTGAAGTAATGGCAAAATTACCATTCACTTCACATGTAGCAATAAATCAGAAAAAAAGCACCCAGAAATTGTGCTCAGCTTCCATTATAGTGACCATTAGTTTTTCCATGCACCTCTTGAATTACAACCAAAATGCAGATTTAGTCTGGATAAGAGTTAATCTCTGGTTTAAATTCTGCCTCATTGTTTTCCTCTGCCACTTATACAGCTGAAATGAGAAGATGAGTGTACAAAAAATTCATGCCTGCATTTATGATTAATCTCATTGCCAAGAAAAAAAGACAGAGCAATTGTATAGGTCAGGGCATGGAACCTGGTACAGCCAAGAAACAGATTATAAGATTTTCCTAACTGGATATCCAATTTATTTCTATTTTAATAGTTCAGTAAGTATATCTGAATGTGTTTTCAGTAATTTATCATTACCAAAAGCCTCTTGAATTTTATTATGTACTGTATATCCTCAACTTCAGCTATAGAATATTAATTTTATCTTTGAATAGGAACAAAAGCATTTTTATCACTCATATAAACCTCTCATTGAACTGACTTCTTACACACTGTAGTACTGATCCCACAACGAACAATGAGCAGGCAGACCCATGCAGGGCCTGACCGCAGTTATTGGGTCTCTGCCAACGTACAGCTCATTGCTAGATCAAGACTTAAGCCTAGATGTAGTAAGTGTGATCCTAGGTTCTCTAATCACGCTAGAGCGGTATGAACAATTCTGATCATTTTCCAATACCAGATCAGGTTTACAGAAAATAAAATCATTTTGTGGCAATTCTCATTACAGACATTCGTTTTCTCTGTAGAAATAGTAAATTTCTATCTGGGAGAGAAATTCATGATTTTATTCAGAGGAGAAAGTTAGAAATATTCACTACTAAAATAATTCTGTTTCTGGAAGTTATAGCAAAGTTGGGCCAGAGATTAAGTTAGTTGTGCATGTGCAGAATTATCAGTTTTCACACACATACTTGAACAGTGAAATGAAGCTGTACAAAGTTTTAGTGTATCTACTGTAACAGAAACTAGTTGTCATTGGACAAAAAAGCACACGGCATAATGTAGATTCAATATCAAATATTGAACATTTACAGAGAGCAGTTTATGATCAATCCTCAGCATTACAAATTTCACAGACAGACAATTTACATTAATGGATTTATTAGAGAAAAAATTGTAATCTGGCTGTGGTACCAGAAATTAAATACAGACCCAAATGAGAGCCATTTATTCAAATCTCTGGAGCTTTGGGGTTCAGATAAAACATAAGCGAGGTAAAAAACATGTCAGGGTCTGACTTTAGTTTTACTTCTCTCTCTCTCTCTCGCACGCACGCACACACCCCCCACCCCTGTTTTTTCTTTTAAGGTCTTTCACAGCACAGTTTAATTAAATAAAAAAACCCACTCTGGCCCAAGTTTTCAATGTTGCATGCCTAACAGTCATTTAAATCCCAGCAAAGATCCCACTGCATTAGAAGAGTTCCTACCACTGAGAGCTCACAGGACCATGCATAACAAGAGGGTTTAACATATTGTTGAGGAAATGGGACAGCAGAAGGGGAGGATGGCAGTTGTAGAAACACTTGGTGTCTGACAATTAAGTACAAAATAAACCAGTTAACAGTATCAGTGATGTGCCTTCCACAAACTGCTCATAAAATAATTTTTTTTACTCAAAGCTAACTATGTTACCTACTCTTCACCTGCAAAATCCCATCTCTAAATGCAAATGTGACTTTTTGGCGGGGGGGGGGGGGGTGTACAGGTGCTCACTAGCTTTCAAAAAAATCAGACTGCTTATGTAGATGCATTTCATTTCTAAGTGTTAGCCTAGCAACATTGTACACTTTGAAAAGATAAGAGGATAAAGAGAGAACCTTTTAGCAGAACAAGAGCAAAAGGAGGAAGAGATTTTTAAACTGAGAAAAGTTAGAAATCCTCCAACTACAGCACCTTTTTAAATAAATGCACAGTAGCTACACACTTCTCAGATAGTTCTATGGATGGATCCTTTGTTCTGCTACAGTGTTGTGGCAAAAAGGGTATCCAAAAGAATAAGGTTTAATCAGATTTTCTAAGAAATTTAATGCAGCCAGAGCCAACATACAGCAGCACCTGCCTTCCCTCAAGTGGGGGACAGATGGCTTTATCCCCTGAAAGAACACTGTTTCAATTTGCATTCCCCAAGTCTCTCCCCATATCTGGGATATGAATCATCACTTGCTCACGTCCTTTTATGTCATTTTAGAAAGTGCAGCCAATGCAGTTATGATAAAATAATCTCTTCCATCTGCATGTATTTGTTTCAATGAGGTTAAAACAGTATGGAGAATAGATCTCTAAAATATCCTTTCATTCTATACTGCTAAAACAATTTTAGTACGATTACTTCTATTCATAGACATGCTAACAGGTAGACACCTATGTTTAAAATGAAACAATCTTAAACGAATCTTTCTAAAGTGTCACAGGAGATGCATAATATACATTTTACATTAAGCTGTTCAAATAATTATGTAGGTAATATAACTTAATGCATAGCCTTGACGTTTTAACAGAAGGGACAGATAATAGAAGTTTTCCAAGTCTGCTGATTCACATACTGGTTAAAGTGACTGTTTTTGTTAGACATGCACTTGGCATGGTATCTGATCACACTGAAATCCACTCTCCCAAACATAGCACAGACACTACAGGCCACCTCATTGTAAGGATCAGTTTTGACTGTTTGGATCAGTGCTGGCAATATTTAATTGAAAACCAAACTTGCCATTTACCCTCTAGGGCAAAAGTGACAGCTCTATTCTTCTGTACTGGGTTTTCACATGGAATTCAGATGCATCCTCAAGCATGCATTTTTGCTTAGAAATGCTGTATAATACAAAATAATCTACACTTCCTGGTGATCACACTGTTCTGTTTACAATCTTTTCTTGGTACTTAAATCTGGGGCCAAATTCTCAACGTACTTCCAAAACTAAAGACTAAATATGTGCGTGCAAAACTGTTTTAGCATGCAAATGAGTACAGGCAAATGTACATTCAAATTCTTTAGGCAGAGAGCTAATGATAGTACCTAATTTTCACATAAACATGCAAATGCATACAATCACATCATTTTTAGAGGCCTGCTGAAAATTCACCTTTCAGTGACCTCAAAATATGTATCAAAGAAGTGTCACCATAAATTGCAGTTAATTTTAGTGCTCTTAAAAATGTGCTAGATAAAGAAAAGGAGTACTTGTGGCACCTTAGAGACTAACCAATTTATTTGAGCATAAGCTTTCGTGAGCTACAGCTCACTTCATCGGAGCTGTAGCTCACGAAAGCTTATGCTCAAATAAATTGGTTAGTCTAAGGTGCCACAGGTACTCCTTTTCTTTTTTACAAACACAGACTAACATGGCTGCTACTCTGAAACCTAGATAAAGAACTTTACCCTCTGTTTAGTACGTACAAATCCTGGGAATATAGCAACTGTAGGGCAAGCTTCTCCCACATTGGTATACCAACATGCTTCCCTCTGCATGTGAGACAGTAGGCCACATTCTGTGCCTTTTGTCTCTATAAGTGACATCTTCTTGCTCCTCCTCATGCTTCTTTCTTCCTGTCCATCTTTTGAAGCTGGTACTGAATACCAGTGACAAAATTCCTAGCCCATATTATTTCATGATTTCTAAATAATTTATTCTAATGCCGCGTCACTAAGCTATCACAACCAAGGACTGGAGTAGATTAGGACATGTATGAAAGGCCAGCAAGAAAGGAGGGGTTGTGGGTGAGAGGAAAACACAATATAATGCATTAAGCGGTTGGCAGTCTATCCTTTGAGTCAATATTTATTCTGACACTGTGCCAGTGGGATTTTTCAGGGGGAGGAGATGTAAACTTCAGGTTCTGATGGCTGGCATACAATTCTTTTGTACATGTTATTAAAACCTGGTCATCAGCCACATGTATTTAGCAACATACAAAACCAATTTGGGTAATTATTTCCTTTCCACTGAAAATTTCCACTACAGTTTAAATTACCTAGGATATTCTCTTCCCTCCATCCTAAACTAATGTGTAGCGTTGCTTTACTCTGGACAGAGATGGTGGGAAATAGATTGCTGTATAAAAGATTATCTCCTAGACACAAACGTGTATTTCCCCTCCCCAGCTGAAATGTGTGTGTGGGGGAAGAGAACAGGCTGTGTGTGTGTACATGCACGCACTCACACCAAGATTAGTGCCAGCAGTCTGTAGGGTACAGCATGCTGAAAGGCTCTATATACATGGAATTATTACTAGTCTGCAAGTGCTGGGAATTTTGAGTGTTTCACCTCTAGATGTCAAGGACAATAGTTAATTTGTGCAAAGTAGATAAATGAGGTGGAAACTAATCAGAAGCAGGTTTGTTTATCTGCTCTCTGTGATATATTACACTGCAATAATAAAACAGTAACTTGGTGTTCTATCTGGCTGAGAATAACTTCTAACATCATTTCTCATTTTTACCCATCAGATTTGAAAACATCTCCCAGTCTTTGAAGTTCAGTGAAATTCAAACCCAGTCATTAAGCCCAAACCAACTGGTAATGTGGGATTTTGACAAGATAATTAAACTTCTGAGAGAGTCTGTAATATATTACTTATCTCAACTAATTTGTACATGCGTGTTCTCCCCGTCTTCTAAATTTAATTGTGGCATTGTAAGGAATACATTGATCATCAGGATTGGAGTTTATGGTACATATGTATTCCCTTTTCTGTAACTGTGCTGCTCATCTCCAGATGTGCACGTATCTTTTTAATGAAACCACCAAATGGATTTTGTTAGCACATCATCCTACAAACCAGGAAAAACACTTCTGGATTCATTTCCTAGTTTTCAGTACACTAATAATTTCATTCATTCACTTGTTTGAAAGTGCCATTATTAGCCCATACTTTCTGGGAGGCTTTTAAAAGGAAGGGTTCTGTCTTGTGTAGGAGTCCAAAGTTTAAAAAATTTAGATCGTTGGTAAAACAGAAAAATGTAACTGAGCTTCCTGATAGGGCAGAGATGGCTGTGGAAGATTCTGTAACCGAATTTTTGAATTCACAACTTCAGTTTACCTGGCAGAAGACAAGAACCTCTCCTCTCCTCCTTTTGATCATCACTGACATGGAAGTGTTTTATGCTTGATTTTGCTGCAACTCAGACTATTAGCTCTGTCTTTGCCCTCCAAAGGACAAAAGTTACAGAATGGTAGCAATGTGTCAGAACACAAAGTGCTTCATTCCCCTCTCCAATTACTCTACATTTCTAGCTAGTTTTCCTTAAAGACACCAGTTACAAGCTGTGTGTAAAGCTGTACACGCTGGAAGGAGTTGAGGAGCTACTATTTCTGACAGCAGCTTTATCAACATAAAATGATAAAATAAATTAAGACTAGATAGGAAACGGGAATAATTAAATGTATGTTGTGAGAATAGCTAAGAACTTGATTTAACAGATTTTAAAACACCTTCTATATGGGGTTTTTCCATGCATACAATGCAAAGAAATAAATGGAACTATATTGTACCTTTCTCCACCCTCTCTCTTTTACAAAAATGTTAAAAATGCCAGCAACCAAAAAATATTCACATAGACTTTTACTTGAAAGGTTCTCAAAGTGTCTGAATTATTACTATGCAACAATCACGAAACCTACCTCCTATTCATAAAGCTATATTCCCTTTCACAAAGCACTTTATAAATGTTAAATTATACACAGAATAACCACCTCACCTGTCATGGTAAGCAACTATCTCTGGGGTGGATCACGGCAGCATTTTAACAGCTCAGAGCAGCACTCCGAGTATTCTTTGTACCCTAACCTAAAAAATCCTATCAGGCCTAATTCAAGCTGCAGGGATAGTTCTGGTACACCACAAACCATTAAATGTAGTTGATATGAGGCGGCAATGCATTCTTCCCAAATCAGAACAGCAAGCAATTTTGGTCAGATTCCAAATTATTTGATTGAGACTGCAATATCAAATATGTGGGATCTGATGTGTGTGTAAATTTACCCATAGTGGTGATGATTCAAGTGCAAATAGCCAGCCACATACCCAAGTTGAGCACACAACTGTACTTGCTTTTTAAGAATGTGCAAGTGCAGGCACATATTAGTGAATTCATGTTCTTGAAAGAACAGACCTGTTACCCATTAAAAGATAATATGCCACACACGGTAACAAAAATTAGGCATTTTAAGGTAGAGACCTACCCATAAAACAGACTGTCCAGGAATAAAAACGGTTTTCCAGCTGGGAAAAAGCATCACCTGTATTGGATTATGTAGCTATTGCAGTGATATTAAGTAGATATTTGTGCACACATCTGAAAATAGCAGTTCTATATTGTAGTTTGTTAGAATGTTTTATTTGCACTGTAGCTTGCCTGCTAACAAAACCCATTTCACACCTCCCATTTTTGTTTCCCTCCCCCCCCGCATTTCTTCTTAGCAGAAAGAAAGGATGGACCATGCTTTCCTCCCAGATGTAAGGGTGACTCACGAGGTAGTTTGTGGAACTCTGTTTCCCTTAGATTTTTAGTGGGTGGCTTGCAAGTCCCTCAGAGCGCCCTAATCACTCTCAAACATTCCCAAGAGTCAAGTGGAGAGCACTCTACTCCCATGAAAACTAGAGGTTTAATGAAAAATGCTGGCTGACTAATTAGCAGCAGCACAAATGGGTGCTATCATAATAAATCTCTTTCCTAAACACAGATGAAACACAAAACTAATTAGTAGCTTCATCAAAGCTGTCAAGAAGCAAAGCTGGTCAAAAAGATTAAAGGAAAAGCACCACTCTATTTAAGGCTAAAACTATAGTATATTGGGGAGAGGGGAGGGATAAAGGCTACAGACAATGGGAATATATTACTAATATTTTTATTGAGAAGTGAAGATTTACAAAATGTTCCCATTAACACTGCAAAATACACTAACAACAACAAACTCTGTTCCTACTGTGTCCAAATCTTAATTGTTCATGGGAAATAGATTGTAAAGGATACATGGTAAGACACCAAGAACCTTGCGATAGGGTTGTGTTTATAATTAAATGCCAAACTTACAAGCATTTTTTCCTTCCACCATTTATTATCCATTTTCCTAACTTTGTACAAGAACAATCCGTGGTCTGACAATGCAATGACATACCTCTCCAAGATTGGTGTACTGAAAACAAGCCAAGATACCAATCAGATTTCATGTTTTCTGTTTACTGTATCATTCGTGTGGTATTTGCAGTCCTCTTAATTATACTTTCCCACCTCCCAAAAACACAGTTAACAACCCTAGAAATGTTAGATTCCAGTTTCAAATACATTCATCTACATTTTACTCCTTGCTTTTTAAACTTCCTCTTTGAACTGCTTTACTGTATCCTCACTGCAGCAGCTTATGTCCAGGTACAGGTAGTTGAAACAAAGAATCCTATGTGCCTATATTTTTCCATAATGAACAGGACATACAGATAAACTGGCATGATCACTTAAAATGTACCTGAAACACAGTATATTGGTCATATTCTTTATATTTTTTACTTCCATGAAAAACAAAAATCTGGGGTCAGATTTACAAAACTATTTAGGTGCCTGAAGATACAAATGAGCACCTAGATGCTCTTGAAAATAGCACTAATTCCCACTGAAGTCTAGGTGCTTTTGTAAACCTTCTTGGCACCTATCTGCACCTTTAGGAGTCTAAATACCTTTGTAAATCTGGTCCCCAGGTTAGATTCTGTCACAAGTTATGAACATGTAACTGTGCTTTGTGAGGAATATGTAGTGCTGAGTAAATATGCCAAAAATGTGTGTGTACGTTCAAATAAAAACCTCGGATTCACTGCTGTGTTATTTGTGACCCTTTTTGATTTTAGTGAGTATCTGCATGATTGATTTTTGTTTATTTGTTTGAGAGGATGTTCATGACAGTAATAATCTCATGAATGCTCAGGTAAATACGGTTCATATTTTGTTTGTACACATGCCATCTGGAAATCTCTAATTTCCCTAGTTTATAAAAGCTACAGTAACAAATTCTAAGAGCATAAATGTGAGTCATATGACTCAGGTGAATGATCACACATCATAAAATAATGAATAGTGAATAGCAAAGTCAATAGTTTAGCAACAGCTGAAAGACGGAAATAAGTCTGTAAAAAAAAGGAGTACTTGTGGCACCTTAGAGACTAACCAATTTATTTGAGCATGAGCTTTCGTGAGCTACAGCTCACTTCATCAGATGCATACCGTGGAAACTGCAGCAGACTTTATATATACACAGAGAATATAAAACAATACCTCCTCCCACCCCACTGTCCTGCTGGTAATAGCTTATCTAAAGTAATCATCAGGTTAGGCCATTTCCAGCACAAATCCAGGTTTTCTCACCCTCCACCCCCCCACACAAATTCACTCTCCTGCTGGTGATAGCCCATCCAAAGTGACAACTCTTTACACAATGTGCATGATAATCAAGTTAGGCCATTTCCTGCACTTCAATCCATCGGTGATCTTCCTGATAACACCATCCTGGCCACTATGGATGTAGAAGCCCTCTACACCAACATTCCACACAAAGATGGACTACAAGCCGTCAGGAACACTATCCACGATAATGTCACGGCTAACCTGGTGGCTGAACTTTGTGACTTTGTCCTTACCCATAACTATTTCACATTTGGGGACAATGTATACCTTCAGATCAGCGGCACTGCTATGGGTACCCACATGGCCCCACAGTATGCCAACATTTTTATGGCTGATTTAGAACAAGGCTTCCTCAGCTCTTGTCCCCTAAAGCCCCTACTCTACTTGCGCTATATTGATGACATCTTCATCATCTGGACCCATGGAAAAGAAGCCCTTGAGGAATTCCACCATGATTTCAACAATTTCCATCCCACCACCAACCTCAGCCTGGTCCAGTCCACACAAGAGATCCACTTCCTGGACACTACAGTGCTAATAAACAATGGTCACATAAACACCACCCTATACCGGAAACCTACTGACCGCTATTCCTACCTGCATGCCTCCAGCTTTCACCCTGACCACACCACACGATCCATCGTCTACAGCCAAGCTCTGCGATACAACCGCATTTGCTCCAACCCCTCAGACAGAGGCAAACACCTACAAGATCTCTGTCAAGCTTTCTTACAACTACAATACCCACCTGCGGAAGTAAAGAAACAGATTGATAGAGCCAGAAGAGTTCCCTAGAAGTACCTACTACAGGACAGGCCTAACAAAGAAAATAACAGAACGCCACTAGCCGTCACCTTCAGCCCCCAACTAAAACCCCTCCAACGCATTATTAAGGATCTACAACCTATCCTAAAGGATGACCCAACACTCTCACAAATCTTGGGAGACAGGCCAGTCCTTGCCTACAGACAGCCCCACAACCTGAAGCAAATACTCACCAACAACCACATACCACACAACAGAACCACTAACCCAGGAACTTATCCTTGCAACAAAGCCCGTTGCCAATTGTGCCCACTTATCTATTCAGGGGACACCATCACAGGGCCTAATCACATCAGCCACACTATCAGAGGCTCGTTCACCTGCACATCCACCAATGTGATTTATGCCATCATGTGCCAGCAATGTCCCTCTGCCATGTACATTGGTCAAACTGGACAGTCTCTACGTAAAAGAATAAATGGACACAAATCAGATGTCAAGAATTATAACATTCATAAACCAGTCGGAGAACACTTCAATCTCTCTGGTCACGCAATCACAGACATGAAGGTCGCTATCTTAAAACAAAAAAACTTCAAATCCAGACTCCAGCGAGAAACTGCTGAATTGGAATTCATTTGCAAATTGGATACTATTAATTTAGGCTTAAATAGAGACTGGGAGTGGCTAAGTCATTTTGCAAGGTAGCCTATTTCCTCTTGTTTTTTCCTACCCCTCCCCCCCCCCCAGATGTTCTGGTTTAACTTGGATTTAAACTTGGAGAGTGGTCAGTTTGGATGAGCTATTACCAGCAGGAGAGTGAGTTTGTGTGTATGGGGGTGGGTTTTTGGAGGGGGGTGAGGGAGTGAGAGAACCTGGATTTGTGCAGGAAATGGCCTAACTTGATTATCATGCACATTGTATAAAGAGTTGTCACTTTGGATGGGCTATCACCAGCAGGAGAGTGAATGTGTGTGGGGGGGTGGAGGGTGAGAAAACCTGGATTTGTGCTGGAAATGGCCTAACCTGATGATTACTTTAGATAAGCTATTACCAGCAGGACAGTGGGGTGGGAGGAGGTATTGTTTCATATTCTCTGTGTATATATAAAGTTTGCTGCAGTTTCCACGGTATGCATCTGATGAAGTGAGCTGTAGCTCACGAAAGCTCATGCTCAAATAAATTGGTTAGTCTCTAAGGTGCCACAAGTACTCCTTTTCTTTTTGTGAATACAGACTAACAAGGCTGTTACTCTGAAATCTGTGTAAAAAGTATCCAGACTTTCATTATGGCCACTATGACAAAAACCAAAAAACTGTACTGTCCACACACTCCTTGCACATTTAAAATGTCAGAAATAATACTTCCCCTACTCGCAGCGTCATGTATCAGCGGTATTTTAAAGCTCCCAATAATCTATAGTACTACAAATTAGATAATACCAGGTTTGTGTGATATGGAGATAAATGTGAGAATAAGGGGGAGGTTTACAAAAAACAGGTGCCCAATTCCCACTGACAGTGAGGTGAGTTGGGTGCCAACCTATCGTGCTGGACTTTGGGGGGGGGGGGGGGAAGAAATCTTCCCCTGAAGCAACCAATAAGCTTTGCCAGTTTTATAAGGGTTAAGTAGCCCAGTATGAGTGGCCATGGTATAGTGTGTGAAAAATAAAAAACTCCCTTCAGGAAAAAAAACGTTGAGATATTTATCTATAAAAGCCCGCAATTCATCTTCAAACGTGGCACCTTGCAACCTTTTTGAATAAATACTCTGGATTAAGAACTAAAACATTTCACAAGCCTTATCAAACCTGTAAAATGAAAAATCAATATGTACTGTATCTTGCACAGCAAAATTGCTGAAGACATTACAGTGTGCAATTTGCTTCCTACAGATTGCTTTGGAAATCATTTGTGTATCATTTTCAAATTACGGCTTTCTGACCATTTAAAATTATTCTTCTCTGTACAAAAAAAAGAATGGGTAGAATTTCTCTCAGCTAAAGTTCTAACTGAGTCAGTTGCCCAGTATAACATTCAGTGACCTGCTTACTCAAAGCTAGAACTCGGAGCTCCCAGTAATGACAGTACGCAGCACAGATTGTGTAGTCTGGAAGCTAGGGGTCTCGGAACAATTACACAGTATGTGTGTCCAGCAACTTAAAATGAACGGTCCCCATTTATAACCACTGCAATAGAGTCATATTTGTTCTCTCCCATGAGCACTGCAGTACCAACCTCCGCGCCCCCCCCCTTAGCTTAACTGGTCCTCACAAATAGCGTTCAAACAAGATGCATCTTTGTATTTTTCGTTTCTCCTTGGTAAAACATTAAACCTAAGCTCTTAGGTAGAAGCAAAATATATCCAGTGAAATAATGGGTCTGAAGATTTCCTATATGTTTGAGGCTGTGAATGGTGAACCAGCTAGTGATTAATCCACTGATCCTGAATGAACCTACTGCAGAAATTCATTCTGCTGCTAAAAAGGAAGGATAAGAAATATGTCAACTGACAAATGGAGATTATGATGGCAGTCAAAAGTTCAGGGATATATTAACTTTGTAGAAGTAACTCTGTAGAACAATGGACTCTCCTTGATTTTATAGTTATATCTTTTGGACTGTCATTCAAAGTCATTCTGTACCACAGGCAGATTCAGTAACTACAGATGAACTGGACAGGATTGCCTTCATTTAGCGTGAACAGAGCCAGCCCTTGGATTTGTATGGCCTTATGCAGAGTAAGTAGCTCCCTTCACACCTGACTCCAGCTCTATATGCCCATGCTTTGGCACTCAACTGAACACCCCATGCCTACTTACAAAGTCTCTGAGATTAGAATTACCCTTCCACATGCACACTTGTTTGTGAGGCCTGACAACCCGTCAGCATAGTCTAGGACGCAAAGTGTCAGAACCAAAGGATACTTTTCTAGGTGAGAAGTAGATTAAGGTAGCTAAGGAATTCAATTTCTGCTACACTCCACTGGTGCCAGCCAAACAGGACTGTGGACAGGGAAGCAGGGTTTGTGCTCTGTTTGGTGGGTTGATCATGTGCATGCATAGAAGGCTCTAAGCACATAGGTAGTTCAGGCCTACAGCCACTAGTGACTATAACTACTATATAATGCTTCTGAAAATTGTGAGCGACTGGGGATCTGAAGCCCACAGCTATTTCTCAACCTCTGTTGAAGTTTATCTCTCAGAAGTAATATCTTAAAACAAACAATATCCAGACACCACACTGGATATTCTAGTGTTTGTACAATTGTACAAGTATACTCTTCTTGAAGTACCTCTGGGAAGATCATCAAGAGATAGTGGCCCAAAAAATTGAAGTGAGGCATTGTATTTTCGATGAGTAGCTCCACTATGGTTAAGGTTACAGTAGAGATACCTGGTGTCTCTCACTTCTATGCATTGATTGTATAAGCTTAGAAGTTGTGCACATTGGGCAGTGGAAAAAAGCAAATATAGATTACCTCATTACCAGAATTATGCTTGCCATAGCTAAAAGAAGACTGAGAACTTTACAACGACTTAACTATGAACCAAATGCAGTCTACAGTCACTATTTGCAAAACATTAATACATCTCTTTGCCCAGTACATGACATCAATCCTACTCCACAGGATAAAAAGTTCAAAGTGCATTGTCATCTTCAGTAAAAACCTCAGGGACCAGATTAAAACAAATAGCATCATGAAGCAACACATATAACCAGCAGGAACACTTGTGACTAATTTGTTTATTGATTTTCTAAAGAAACAGACAATGAAAAGTACAAAAACAAACTACTTACAGCTTGTATTTCTTTCCAAATTCCACATACCTCACAGGATCAGAAATAGAATTATCCCATTGTGCAATTTTACAGCTAGTCAAAGCTGCAAGATCAAAACATACAAAACCCGACAACACTACATAAAGATAACATGTTTGAGTTGGGGGGGGAGTAATGATAGGAGAAGACATACAAGGAGAAGGAAAGAGGGGAATGGAAGAAGTGAGGTTCTGCCATTCTTTGAGCCCTCAATTTTTTTTATAATCAAAATGAATCTAGAAATTCATGTATTTGCTCTCTAAGGTGATAAACCATTCTCTCAGAACACATCTTGATAGGATACTCTGCATTTGTATGGTGAATTCACCTACAGAGCTAAGCAAAATCAGGAGTGGGTTTGGGTTTATAAACGCAAACCTGAAACCAGGAGTGGTTCAGGTAAGTGATTACAGTATTGTCTTCTCTCTCAAAACAAACCTTCAATAAGAGGTTGCTTTTCTGTCTTACTACAGTGAAAGGCACTATAAAGTATCTAAAGCACTAAACACGTAAATAAAGATGCCAATATGCTGGCCATTATTTGAGCCATTGGGTATAACTATATTGAAAATGCATTAGTAACATACACTGGGATGGTTGGTAGAGGAAGGGAGATTTTAATTCCTTACATCAATAAATAAAAATTTATTAAAAGCCTTCGAATATCAGTTAACAGACCACCAGAAGCCAACCTCATAAGAGAGCAGTAATGTTGCAAGAAAACACAAACGGATTCAAATTGGTACTATTTCAAGCTCAGCTGCTCTTCCTTCTTCAATCCTCAGTACTTCAATTAAGTCTTAAAAATATAAATACATGTCTCTAGTCACAGAGCTATTAATCCACACTTCAATGACAAACATGCAGGTTGGATTCATGTTAATTAAAATACTCTATTTCACTGTTTGCTTATAACAGATGCAATATTGTGCACACATTTCTTGTATAGTTCAGCTCTTGCCAAAGATTTACCGTAAATCCTGAGAGAGCGTGTACTATTCCGAGAATGCCTCAGCTACACTCACTATGTTTTAGACACTTACAGTGGTCAGGCATAATTAAACCATCATTATCAATGACTGAATATTATCTTCTCTCCAGGGGGTTAGTCCAGGTCTGTTCTGCAGTATGAATATGAAATTAGTTATGGCCATAATCTAATCCTAAAAAAATATAGGAGGGGTGAAAATTGCTAGTCTGGCTCACTTTGGTTTACTGTAATTCTATGCTTGTGACAAATGCCGCATTGCTCAGGACAAACCACTGAAGAAATTTAAGCTGCCTAGGAATCTTCATGCCTTTTCACTCACTTAACTCAGAGCATTTCTGAAAAAAACAAAGGGTCGAATAAGATGGAAAGGGAGAGGCATATAAAGGAGAGAAGAAGAGGGAGCAGAAAAGTGAAGAGAAGACATTGGCAGGGGCAACATCAGTGGGAGAAAGTGGTAACAAAGAAAGAAAAGCAATGAGAGATGGGGAAAAGAAGGACTTTAACAAGCAAAAGTGTCCCTTGAAATAAAAACCAAGTACTTCTGAGGTTTATTTTTAAAATAACTAAGCCTCTCTATAGGATTTCCAGCTACATACTTCCATTTGACAGTTTATGTACAAATAGTGGATGTGCACAGTGAAGTGGTTAACTGACCATATATGTATGCACAAATTCCTGATGTGGCATTGGGTAAACACATGGTATAGTTGCATACATAAAAACACAAGTAAATATAGGTAGGCATTTTCACATGGCAATCTTCAAAAACTCTGGCTTTTTATACTTGTTTGTATTTGTCTAGGGGAGAACATTCCTGCAGGTTCTCTGGAATGATGCTGCTAATAAGAGACTCATCAGGCATATTATTGTGCAGAAATGGCACAGAATCTATAAAAATTTTTGTTAAACCCTCTTGTTCTTACAGCAGAAATGGGCACTTGAGTGCTGCAGAATTCCAGGGGCCTTGGCCATAATCATCGAGAGCAGGCCATTTTCAGATCAGTAATATAGATAAACCCCTGCTACATCACTCATTTAAAAAGCCACTAGCACACCACTACTGCTATTAAGACATTGATAGGCCATTTCTGTAGAAAGTGTATTAGCATTATATTGGCCTGTACCAATCTGCCTCAGTTCTATTAGACTTCACTTCTGTTTTTTCAAGGCAAGCCAGCTCCCATTGCCATCCTAAGTGCTAGATGGAAGGTCATATGGTTCATTGTTACTACAGTAAACAGGAATTATATTTCAGAAATGGACTTTTCATTTTTATTATTCTCTTGGATGCAGGCAGTGTTAATTTAGATTGTGTATTATGCAAATACACAGACTCAGAATTTAAGGCCAGAAGGGACTATCATGATCATCTAGTCTGACCAACTGCATATTGCAGGCCACAGAATCTCACCCACCCACTCCTGGAATAGCCCCATAACCTCTGGTTGAGTTACTGATGCCCTCAAATCTTAATTATATGATTTTGAGTTACATAGAATCCACCATGTATTTATTCTAGTTCAAAACAGCAAGTGACTGATGTACCACTGCAGAGGAAGGTGAAAAATCTCCAGGGTCTCTGCCAATCTGTCATATTTGGAGCTGGGAAAGAATTTTCCCCCATGTTAATCAGTTAGACCCCAAGCACGTCAACAGAACCCACTAGCCAGACAATTCCCTGTAGTAACTCAGAGCCCTCGCTATCTAATGCCCCTTCCCCAGCAGTTGGAAATATTTGCTAATAGTAGACATGGATGTACCATATGGCATTGTAGGCAGCTTCCTCATACCATCCCCTCCAAAGCCAGAAATTTTGAATTCAGGTTATCTTGCATCCTAGAATAGGTGCTATTGAATGCAAAATTTGTTTTTCAGAGACTATTATACTTCTTGTTCTTACAGGTACAATAAAATCATTTTTGCACTGGGTCCATGGAAATCCTTGTCCTTTTTATTTATTTAGAAAAAGGAATTTTGTGCAAAGTCAAATTTCCTGGCTTAAATCAGACATACACCAGCAGCACAAAGCTCATTCTATGGAATTAAGTTCACTATTGCAAGAAAAATTCAGAAAGCACATCATGAATTGATTGTAAAAATACTAACAAACAGCATGGGAATGATTGTTACAGGCTTGAGCAGGAGATTAAATGACTTATTTCAATTTCTTTAAAAAAAAACTATAGGGCTTTTATGGGAATGGGCAGAGTATTTGAAAAACCTGTGCCGGGTTGTCAGTGGAGTCTTGACTGTACAGTAAGTTACAAAGCAGGTTTTCAATATGTAAACCAAGATCTCAGGATAGAGGAAAGTGAAAAACAGTCAATGTGAAAACTGGGGTGACATACAGTTCATACAGGAAAAAAGAGTCGGAAAGTTAGCATAATAGAGAGCTATTTTTTTAATTATGTAAGGAACACTTCCCAGCCCTGCCATTGTTACAGACAAAAAAAATCCTCTACTTGTACCTAGCTGAATGTCATCACAGCAGATTCAGAACAAAGATGAAAATTCTTTTGCATGTCCAGCTTACAGGCATATGTCTCAGAACCTCTTCACGTCAAATCTTGTAGTCCACTGGGAAATGTAGAAGATTTCCAACTATCTCATTCAGTTCAATAAAGCTCTTCAAGAAGCCAACAAACCTGTCACTTTACGATCTGAAATGCATAAGCATGTCTGAAGGAAAGTCATTAATAGCATAAAATGTTTGTCATAATAGGCTGATAAATGAGCTTTCATGCATACTACTCAGGATTCACTGCATTTCAATATGCCTTTTTTAATTACTGAATGTAAATGAATTGACCTTGGGCATGACTTGAATGCTGGCTCAAGATTCCTCAGACAAAGACTTAGTTAATACAGCAATGTCACTTGGGTTCTGTGAAAAATTAAACCTAGGTGGACAGTAAAAGCATTTTTGTTTAGCAATGTTTTTGGCTCATAGATGTTACCTTTTTTCTGTGTTCTCCTTATATTCTGCATATGCACACTATAGATACTGCACTCATCATACACATGCAAATTAACACACCTTGTCCACTAACAGATACTGAAAAATAAAGAGAGCAATGGTCTGCAATTGTCTAAGCAGAGGCTCAAAAAGGTAACTGATTCATAGTCTAACAATTGTCATTTCACTTGGCATAAACAAAAGGTTTACTGTAGCAAAGGTTTTTAACTGCATGGTATTTCATTATGTTTAATCTTCCTGTCTACAGGACACATTATGGAAAAAAAAAAAAAAAAACAAAACACAAACCCTTAATCTTGTGTGTGTTGTAAGAATACCCAAATCAACATGAGAACAGCCACAAATATACTTTACTCCTCCCCAGATCTCCTTTGCTGCAGATCTTCAGCTTTATGGCCTTGATCAGGAAGGCACTTGAGTACATGCCTAACTTCAAGCAGACGAACAGCCCCACTAAGTGAATGAAGTTGTAATGAATGTGTTTTCATTATGTTCTCTCACACACTGTATTTTAAAGATCCAATCCCATAATTGTGCAACCAAATCTCCCATTGACTTCAGGAGAAATACATGCATGTAAAGTCTGCCAGATCTTGAACAGAATGAGGGGCCAGATTTGAATTAAGTTTTCTGAAAATTCCAGGCATCCATGATAGATTGGGATGTATAAGACCTTCCACTGAGGTTGAGCAGAGTCAGGAAGTATCCTTTTGAGAGCACAGCAAATGGATTTCATGGTTTCCATGTTGAATTTTGACTTTAAGTCTAAGAAGTCCAAGATTCAAAACAGATCTCTAGGGAAGTAATATGACTGAATAGGTTTCCAGACCACAATCCTGCTTCAGGAATGATTCTATTCCTCCAGTAGCTAAAAGATGTTAACTTGCTACCACCATCTGAGAGTTAGGTCGGATTGAGGAATGGAGAAGGGAAAAAAATACTGCAAGAGGCTTTACTGAATTCTGTGGCATAGCCTTTTACTATTGCAGTTACCCATCTGTTAGAGATCAAAGATATGTGCTGGAGTCAAAAATTGAGCCCCAAACAGGGAGAAATATTGAAACCCTAATATATTTTCTTAAATGTACACAAGTTAGAAAAACAAACTAAAAATATTACAGCTGCTTTGTTGACAAGAGAAGAATTTTAAATTAAAAACTGCTAGGAAATCAGCTAATGTGATAAATTTCAGATGTGTCACTTTACGTTCTATAACTGACCTATTTCAAGTGTTCTTGAAATACCCACTTCTAATATGTTTCTGTGGTGCACATCTGGTTTTGGAACAAGGCCATGTATTTTATGAAGTAATTTTCTGATCTTCTGCATTCATTACAGCCACAGTTCTGACAGTTTGTACCTCACCTTGATCATTTGATACTTATACATGACTAAGGGAATTTTCTGTATGAAACTGCCACCACAATCCTGGATAATGTTGCTTAATTCTACAATAAGATTCTTGAAGTGAAAACACTTGTAATCTGTATCTCTCTTGAAATTTTAATCTCACAGGAAAAAAATAGAATGGGAGAAGGAGAGACAAAGGGAGAGCCATCTGGCAAACAAATGGAAAAGAGACTAGTCAATTGTCATAACAAAACGAATATGAAGCCTGCATAATGAAGTCAACCTTGCTGGTATTAAAAAAGTGTGGGTTGCCATTTCAAACTACTACTGCATCCAGTTAAAAGTCTTCTATCGAAATCCTGTTCAGTCAGTTCAGTCACATATTATATATACACACACAGCTTTAACAGAAATAGCCTAAACATTTAGGTGAGTGCTGTGTGCATGATTTCCCTCCCATTGACAGCAAAGGGCTACATGCATGTAACATCTCAGGTTCACTGAGCCACCACCAAATCAGGACACAGCAGCTTAGACTAATACAGTGTTTAGCTTTTCATGGTCTCCAAGGAGAAACTTATGTTTATTACAATAAAATCCTTCTACACCTTCATATTATTGTGCAAGCCCTAGGACCAATTCTGACTGCTGAATACTGGTATGTGTCCTTGTTAATTTTATTCTGTTGGAGTTACTCTACATTTACTGAGATCAGATTGTGGTCCACTATTTGTAATACTTATTATTATTATTGGGAATTGGAGCACGCTTGCATTGGTACCCCCTCCCCCACCCTTCCAGCCAAAAACTACAGTCCCTGCCCCAAGAATTCACAATCTAACCCCCTAAATTTATAACAGTTCCAACATAACCGATAGCTGCATACACCTTAGCAGGAAGATATTTTATGGACTTTAATAGATCAGCCCTTTCAAAATTCCTGTCAGTCAACTATTGTTTATATACATTACATGCCAAAAGCATATCAATAATTCTTGTGTGCTAAAAATAATTGCATAAAAACAACAAGGTTAATAGAAACACATACTATGAAAATAAAACTATTAGCAGCTCTTCAGCTGGCTAGTGCTGCTACATATTTTAATAATAAAGCATAAAGAAAGTGGCTGGAAGAAACAAGAGTTTGAAGGCCAAACCAACTATTAGTTTCCAGCTGTATCACAATTATGAAACGTCTGGCAACATGGCTTTGGCTGATCTAGGATCTGTTTTTTTGAATCCAAACTTTGTATAGATATATGAAGATGTGCTGTAAAAGACTTGCATAGGCAACCATAATTCTATCATTTTGTAATTTTTGGGTTCTTAAATTTGCTTAATGGTCTTTTAACTTAGTTTTGTGAGATTATACACGCTCGCGTGTGTGTACTATACACATACTATACATGTATATTTTACAACTATTTTAAGAAATTGAGAGTTTCTAGTGTTAAAATATACTTAGATCAGGAAAAGCAAAAAGTTAGCAAGGAGTTGGCTTGGTAATTGTAATGAAGACTGCATATGAAAAAGCTATAAACACTACATAGGGCCTTTAAAAAATTAGCAAGTTACCCAATAAGTCTACTTCCAAGAGCTTTACTTTTGTAAATCAAATAATTTATTACTAGCCTTCATTTCAAATGGTATTTTTGTGGATATTAGGTTTGGAAAGCAGCTGAAATATAGTAGTCGTTGGTGAAGAGCCTGGCAGAAAGTCAAACTTTTCTAACCTTTCTTGCATGCATTGAACAAGAATGATGTCAATTCATGAGACATGCCTGTTTCTATGAATGTGCACAACAGCTTGCTGTTTTTTCAAAGCTATTTTACTTACGTTATGGATTATTTATCTTAAAAGCAGCGTCAATTCTTGTAAACAAGAAAAAAATTGTAAAATTATCCTCACTCCCACCAACCATATTATAAGATTTATCTATGAAAGCTAAATGGTTTCAAGGTACATTTTTTAATGTAAACAATACAATGCTAAATATTAATTGGTTGCCATAGAAATGTTAATTAAATGTGCCAAGATCAAATGTATCGCCAAAAGGCATACTGTACTAATCCCAAATCCATTAAGGTTTAAATTCATTTCATTCACTCTGAAAAAGCATAAAGGAAGAGGTTATGGACCACAATGCAAATAATCAAGTTAACATTCTGCAGACTTTACTCTACACCCTAGCATTTTGAGACACAGTATTACCATTATCAAGCAACAGATAATAAATCGGGGTAAGATATACTTGTTACACTGGAAGTGCCCTTTGTTCATATACAAATCTTAAATCTTGGTATTGTATTAAAATAGAAATGAAAATTTTATCACAAAATTGTTGTATCTATACAAGTTGAACATAATTTCTGAAGCATTGCTCATGTCATATGAGCAGCAGAACACAGAGCATATTGCCAGTACATTTACAAATACACACTCAAATCATTCCTGCCTTATACACAACTTCAATAGACAAACAGACAACGGGTAGGAGAAAGGAAGTGTGTCATTCCCATTTGAACGATGGTTAACGGATAGTGGGGGACACAGAAATTAAGGGTCAGATTTTCAAATGTATTTAGGAGCCGATAAGCACCCAGTGGGGTTTTCTAGTGAAGTTAGAACTAATTGGACATTTTCCAAAAGAACAGTTTTCCATTGGAAAATGCTGATTCGAAGTTGAAATGGTCCATGGGAAATTCTATCCAAATTCTGACAAACTCCAAGCACATTTCACTCTGTACTAATTAGAGTAGCAGCTATTTTTAATAACCTTGTGTTCTCCTAAATAAATGGATTCCAGGTTATTAAAAATAGCATCTCTTCTAATTAGTATAGTGCTTTTTGTTGTTCAAAATGTCAGTTTCATAACAGGAGAATCTTTGCACAAAATGAAATAAGATGGTTTACTCAGCATTTATTAGAGTAGCAGCCATTTTACATAATCTTTTTAAAAAGTGAAATTTAAATACAAAAATTTACACTTTATTTTATAAAGTAAAATATTTTAAAGGAAAAATACATTTTAAAGTAGAAATGTTGAACTATTTTGAATTCAAAAAACTGAAAATGTTTAGTTTTGAGATTTTCAAAATGAAATAATTCAGTTTTTCAAAATGATTTCTTTCAGAATTCCCATTCCACAGGATGTGTTAAAATTTCTAATTTTAAAATTTGTGTTCCCCAGAGAATAGGAATTTCAAGTTCAAAAAACTCTACACTGGTTTCAATGTGAATTAGGTGCACAGCAGCTTTTGAAAAATCCTTCTATGTACATAAATATCTTTGAAAATTCCTTCCTTAAGTGACTTACCCAAGGTCAAAAGGGTCGGTTGTGGGAAAAGCAATAATTTATACCAGATCTCTCAAGTTTCAGTCAAGGACCTTGAGAACAAAAACACTTCCATAAGGAAGTTTAGCTCTTCTGGTTCCACTGCTGAAATCTTGGTTTTAAATTCAAACTTTTAAAGAATTGGAAATAATTTATTCCTATCACAAATGTGTATCACTAATTCTAAGGTAAAACACACATTTTCTTTATCATTAATCATAAGCAACAGAATTATTACTTTCAGAAATGGAATACTCTCCATTATTTCTACAGCTCTTCCCATGCTTGGAAGATAATTTGCTACAGAAAGCTTTCTTCTGGGGGTGGAGGGAGGAGAGCCACTTAATACTTTAAGAAAACTATTTCTATTGTGGAACCATCAGACAATCAGTAGAGACTGACTGAGTGAACAGCAAAATAATCAAGCAACAACTTCAGTCACTCAGTTTTATTTATTCTTTGACCACATTTAAGAAACACTGCAAAGCCTCCCTCTGACAGTTTTTCCACTGTAAGAATGACATTTATAATATTGACACCCCCAATCTCCTGGAAGAAAATCAAACAAAACCCACAGCCCACCACAAATAAGAACTTTACCCCCAAAAGGGAGATGTGCCAGAGAAGCCATTAATTCCACTAGCAATTTGGCTATTATGATTGATTTCACATGGAAGGTGGGCAGATACTATGGTGAGGAGTGGTAGTACAAAACACTAAGATAAATAGATATATAATAAAAAGAAAAGGAGTACTTGTGGCACCTTAGAGACTAACAAATTTATTTGAGCATAAGCTTTCGTGAGCTACAGCTCACTTCATCGGATGCATAAAGTCGAAAGTACAATGAGAAATTTTTATATATACACACACAGACCATGAAAAAAATATACATTGTAAGGAGAGTGATCACTTAAGAGGAGCTATTACCAGCAGGAGTGTGGGGTGGGGGGAGAGAACCTTTTGAAGTGATAATCAAGGTGGGCCATTTCCAGGAGTTAACAAGAACATCTGAGGAACAGTGGGGGGGGGGGGAGAGGAGGAGGGGGAGAGGGAGGAAATAAACAAGGGGAAATAGAAAAGGAGTACTTGTGGCACCTTAGAGACTAACCAATTTATTTGAGCATGAGCTTTCGTGAGCTACAGCTCACTTCATCGGATGCATACCGTGGAAACTGCAGCAGACTTTATATATACACACAGAGAATATGAAACAATACCTCCTCCCACCCCACTGTCCTACTGGTAATAGCTTATCTAAAGTGATCATCAGGTTGGGCCATTTCCTGCACAAATCCAGGTTCTCTCACCCCCTAACTCCCCTCCCAAAAACCACACACACAAACTCGCTATCCTGCTGGTAATAGCTCATCCAAAGTGACCATTCTCCCTACAATGTGCATGATAATCAAGGTGGGCCATTTCCAGCACAAATCCAGGTTTTCTCACAACTCACTCCCAGTCTCTATTCAAGCCTAAGTTAATTGTATCCAATTTGCAAATTAATTCCAATTCAGCAGTCTCTCGGAGTCTGTTTTTGAAGTTTTTTTTGTTGAAGGATAGTCACTTTGAGATCAGAAATTGAGTGACCAGAGAGCTTCAAGTGTTCTCCGACTGGCTTTTGAATGTTATAATTCTTGACATCTGATTTGTGTCCATTTATTCTTTTACGTAGAGACTGTCCAGTTTGACCAATGTACAATGGCAAAGGGGCATTGCTGGCACATGATGGCATATATCACATTGGTAGATGTGCAGGTGAACGAGCCTCTGACAGTGTGGCTGATGTGATTAGGCCCTATGATGGTGTCCCCTGAATAGATATGTGGGCACAGTTGGCAACGGGCTTTGTTGCAAGGATACATTCCTGGGTTAGTGGTTCTGTTGTGTGGTGCGTGGTTGCTGGTGAGTATTTGCTTCAGGTTGAGGGGCTGTCTGTAAGCAAGGACTGGCCTGTCTCCCAAGATCTGTGAGAGTGATGCGTCATCCTTCAGGATAGGTTGTAGATCCTTGATAATGCGTTGGAGAGGTTTTAGTTGGGGGCTGAAAGTGACGGCTAGTGGCGTTCTGTTATTTTCTTTGTTGGGCCTGTCCTGTAGTAGGTGACTTCTGGGTACTCTTCTGGCTCTGTCAGTCTGTTTCCTCATTTCAGCAGGTAGGTATTGTAGTTGTAAGAATGCTTGATAGAGATCTTGTAGGCGTTTGTCTCTGTCTGAGGGGTTGGAGCAAATGCGGTTGTATCGTAAAACTTGGCTGTAGATAATGGAGCGTGTGGTGTGGTCTGGGTGAAAGCTAGGAGGCATGTAGGTAGGAATAGCGGTCAGTAGGTTTCCAGGATAGGGTGGTGTTTATGTGACCATTGCTTACTAGCGATTATTTAGTGTCCAGGAAGTGGATCTCTTGTGTGGACTGGTCCAGGCTGAGGTTGAAGGTGGGATGGAAATTTTTGAAATCATGGTGGAATTCCTGAAGGGCTTCTTTTCCATGGGTCCAGATGATGAAGATCTCATCAATCTAGCGCAAGTAGAGTAGGGGCATTAGGGGACGAGAGCTGAGGAAGTGTTGTTCTAAGTCAGCCATAAAAATGTTAGCATACTGTGGGGCCATGTGGGTACCCATAGCAGTGCCGCTGATTTGAAGGTATACATTGTCCCCAAATGTGAAATAGTTACGGGTGAGGACAAAGTCGCTACTCTGAAACCTGAGATATATAATATACATTGCAAGAGCAAGATTAAGATATTCTAATATAGCATGATGGCTTAAGTTTCAGACTAAGCATAAGAAATATTTAAAATATGCATAACCACATAAAAAGCCCTATATTGAAGCCGGACTGTACAGCTTGCACTCTGTTCCCTTTTACCATGAATATTCAAAATGCATTCTTACAGTAAGCCTTCCTAAGCACTTCGAGGCTGCTTTACCATCATAGCCTGAGGGGACCATATTTGCTAAGGCAAAAGTATAATTCACTTACTTCTCAAGTATATGTCTCCTTTATCAAATAAAAGTTCACATTAAATAAGACATTGTAACTCTACTCCTTTTAGTATTCTTGAGAGAGACTCCTTGGGTTCAGCTGTTTAATAGAAAGACTTTAGGAAGAAGATTTCTGTTGGAATTTGACAAGTCTGAAGCACACTGCAGAAGGAGTCAAATTGTATCTATGATTTTCTACACTAATATGTCTGTGGTGCAATCTCTAATTTCCAATCACTCGTTCTCATTATGTAGTAGAAATAAAACAATTATTGGCTGATTAGCTTGTGTTTACATTTTTACTTTATTGCAAAGAGTTACGATTTTGCTACCACTCCAACTGCATAGCAATTCTACCTTATCCAGACACCTATCACTCTAGAGAACCTTAAACTGCAGGAAGTTAAAACCAATCAGTGGCTGAACATGCAGCTTCTTTAGACAGAGCACTCAACTCGAACAGTTTACAGACCTAGAGAAAGGATGCAATTTTCATAACTGTGGTACTGAAAACTCCCTTCAGTTTCCCAAACATTTAAAAACAAGCACTGACGTTACCTGGCTGGTGGGCACCCAAATTTCCCCTGTGAAGAGCTGGACTCAAGCAACCATTAGCACTTTAAAAAACAACTGAATTAAAACTAAGTCATATATATAATAATTTTAAAAAAAACAAAACAAAACACACATTTTTGCATGCCAGTCATGGGCAAACTTTCTATTGACAATTCCTATTCCACAGGAAATTAAACAATAGATGAAGATGCAATTTCAAAGTTTTGGCAGAATAAGGAAGAATCATTCATTTTAACCTTTCTGAAATGTTACAGAGTCTTCTCAAACTACCCAGAGCCCCAGCAACCTGAGGGCTTGTCTACATTACCTGCTGGATCGACAGGCAGCAATTGATCCAGTGGGGGTCGATTTATCGCGGCTAATCAATATGTGCACGGCAGTCGATTAATCACTCTCCCATTGATCCGGTACTCCACCAGCGCAAGAGATGCAGGCAGACTTACTGCAGTGAAGACACCACTGTTAGAAGATCTAAGTATGTCGACTACATTATTCACGTAGCTAAAGTTGCTTAACTTGATCAATTTCCCCCTCCTTTACAAAAGGACAGCAAAGCAATATTTGCAGCTTGTCTGTTATATTAGAAAGCCCTGTTAAACGAGTCCGTTACAACAACATGGCTTAAATCTGCAATTTCATTTTGAATTCTTCCACAGCAAAACATGTTTGTAATCAGAAGACTGTTAGGCAGGACACTTGAGAACATGAGGATGGCAGGGGCAATTTTCAGCACACTTTGAAGATACAGGAAGAGAAGCAAAATAGTCTAGTAATAAGAATTTGCAACAGTAAGAAATGAAATGTTGCATAGCGTCTACATAGCCTGAGACCAGAGGAGTGAGGTGCAGAAGAGATCTAAAGAAACCCACACCTCATTTATGCATGAACAATAAATTGCACTTAAGTACCAGTGAGGCACACAAAAATCTTGTTGTACACTATCATACATACACAAGTGTCAGAATTCACACCTTCCCACCTCTCCCTAATTTCCAAGTGTGAACTGATTGCAAATGGATTTTACATGTGTAAGTATCTTTCATATCCACAAATAATGCGTAAAAATTCCACATGCAAAAAGGTGCCTGCACATGGCAAGTGGAGACTGGATTGAAAGCTCTGTGAAAGTCTAGCCCCAAATGTAGTAAACAAAGTTTACACTGACACTAGTTTCCTGTATGAGGAAACTTGTGAGAGAGATGTCACAGGAAAAAGCAACTGCACTTAAAAAAAAAAAAAGTGAGATTTATTAGCAGTGACCATTGGAACTCTATATTCTGGCTGCTTAATAAAATGCGACCATTCAGAAAGCTCTCCTGACTTACATGTATGTTCACTCACACACTAAATGAGCTAATAAATGAAGACTATTTAAGTGCTAAACCATCTTAACTGTATCAGGGTAGACCATAATGCCCACAAAGACATCCTGTGTAATATTGCTAGAAGCTATGGGATACCAAACAAACTAAGCTTCATAATCAGGAGTAATATGATGCACAGCAAGAACAGATACAGGCCTGTGTGAATGGTTCAATATCGTGACTGGAGTTAGACAAGGGTGTTTTGTTTTGTTTTTAAATCACCAATCTCTTTGCATTAACAATATAGACTGGGTGATGAAGTAGGCAACAAAAGATCATGGATGGGTAAAATGGATTAGTGGAGATGAGTGGCATGATCTTGACTGAAGACATTGCTTTACTAAGCAGGATGTGAAACAGAATGATTGTGTGTTCTTATGATTGCCCTTACAAGGTAGAAACAGCAAGAATTATATTGAAAGTCAATTCAGAGAAAACCAAGATTATGAAGGTAGGAAACTGGACTACATGGATGGAAAAAAATATCAAACAAACAGATAGAAGAGATCTGCTATCTTGGGGTAGAGATCACATTTGAAGGTGGCTGCCATCAAGATATTCATATGAGATTAGGAAAATCAAATACAACTTTTGGTAGGATGAACAACATCCTGTCAACCAGAGGTCTCCATACCACACTCACAAACCATGAAATTGTACCGAGCACGCTCTTGTATGGAGCAGAGACTTGGCCAATGACAGTGGCTAACCAAAAGTTTGGCGGCTGCCTATGACAAATGGCTGAGGAAGACATTACACTGTTCAAGGAAAAAAACAAACAAACAAATTCAAGAGTAAAGGAGCTGACAGACCAGGACATGTAATTAAATATTAAAGAAAGAAGGCTCACGTGGGTTGGGATATGGCAGATGGGACACATGCTAAGTAAACATTGAATTGGGTACTTGAGAAAGCAAGAAAGGCAAAAGAAGAACGGGCAGAAGACTGTGACAGAGGATATTGAATGCACTGGCATCACCTGGAAAGTACCAAACTAATGACTGAACATAATCAATGGAGAAACTAGTCTGCTTAATGTGTCAGCAGTACAGGATACACTAAGGTATCAGGGTGGCAGGTTCCAGGACCCTGCATAGGGATGCAGAGTTCCTCCACCGAGACATCTTAAACTCAGGTGTTATAATCCTGAGTTCCTGAAGTGGATTCATGTGTGCCCAATTAGCTCACTCCAATCTAAGTGAATGAGGGGTGACTCTCTCAGAGGCAGAGCGAACTGGAGGCATCACTGCTGGGAAAACTTTAGGACAGCCAAGATAGATAGCAGGCTTGGCCTTATGTTTATGTTCTGTTATTTAAGTTATCCCTCTTCCTGGGCGGTTGGCTTTAAAGTTAAGTGTGTTTCTTTTGATAGTGTGTGTGTGTGTGTGGGGGGGGGGTGGGAACAGTGTCTATAGCACCTGTTTAAAACCACGTTAGGTAAAAAACCCTTAGATGGAAGCAGCTTCCCTTTCCAGTAGCCCTAGCAAAATGAAATGTATACAACTGATCTAATCTGCAGGTGACTAGAAATGCATTTAACAGGTTACTATCCCATCCATATGGGAGTAGATAAATGCTTTCATAAGGACTGAGCTTTTTGCCAGGTATTGACAGCCAGTTGATTGAAGAAAGCATGTATTATAAGTACTGTACTCATGGAATATTATGACTTACCATGTCATTCTGTTTTAGAATCCAGTTAATTAACATTCCTGTATTCTTATCTACAGAATTATATATACTTATGGAAAATTAAAGTAAAGTATATATATGGGGGGGAGACACAGACAGACCAGCAAGGCTAGTGTTTAAATCTGTGCACCAACTTTCTAGTTTCTTTTGACTGACAGTGAAATTACCAACTGATAGCGGATGTACTTTGTAAATCAGTGCTCTCCATTGATGTAGATTGTATATGTCTTTTTATATAGGCTCCTCTATCAATGCAGCATTAAAAAAAAGTGAGGCGATAGATACCTATGATCACATGTGACCATTATTATCTCAAATGAACATACTACCTCCTGAAAAGCTACAGAATCATTGTGATAGATATAATCCCTCTGACAGTTTGTGCTTACACTTTGGTAACAAATACTGCATTGCAGGTAGTTGAATGCAGAAAAATATATAGGAAAGAAACGTGTTTTAAATATGCAGTCGCTCTTTCAAATGCTTTAGTATTTGCAGTTTTCTAGTTCATTAGTTTTCACTTGGCCAAAGAACAAAGAATTTACTTTCTGCTCTGTGACTCACCTTTCTCATAGAAAATTCTTGTTGGGTGGCACAGTAGCTGTAAATTGGATTCCTTTCCTCCCTGTCTCTCAACACCAGTAAATGAGTAGAATCTGTTGTCTCCTTTGAATTTGCCATGTTGGCTGAATTGCTCTCATCCAAATCTTTGCTCACTGACAGACGTTTTTCATGACTATTTAATAAAAAGGGCTGTTTCATCCATGAGTTGGAGAAAAGAATTGGAATTTTGATAGGAGTTGCATACTGAAAGCTATTGAAAAAAAATCTTCATTGGATGTATTCCATGCAGAGAATCCTAATATTCAGTTTGGAGAATCAGTATTAAAATATATTAGTTCTGGAAGGAATTATGAGTCAGACACATGCGGATTGCCTTGTTAGCTACTCCACTGAGAAATAAAAGATCTGTAGCACTTTTCCATCAGTGACCCAGTGAGTTCATAGCTGACCTAGGAACAAGACACAGGAATCCTAACTCCTGCACAGAGGTCTATCAGCACAACCAAGTTGCCCTACCATGGAAATGAACACAACTCTGAAGGAGAGAGTTAACAGATTTCTGTGAAGACAGAGGGAACTCTATTACACTGGAAATCAAACCTGTTGAAAATATTAGCATAACCCACTAAACTTGGATTACACAAATACCCACTATAATTCCATTTTACTGCAGGAATAATGAGTGGGTTCAGCCTGTTTTGACAATGGAACTCCCACCTGTGGATAACAGATAAATTTGCACAGTCTTGGATGCCCATACCCTGAGTTGCTCCAGTTTGGAAGAAAGTCTCCACAACACAGTAAAGTTGCTCAAACTAAAGAAAAGAATCTTTAGGTTTATAAGAGGACAATTTGAGGGCTAACAGACTCCTGATAAATCTAAAACACAATATCATATTACAGCAATACAGCAAATACGATGCAAAAAAACGAACAGATTTCTTCAGTACCAAATGTTACACATGCCAGAATGAGTAGTGTATGTTTTAAATGCATAGAATTTGTGCCATTAATATCCCCACACTGCCCTGACCTAAACAAGCAGTAAGCACCAGTTCTTCAAATAACCACAAGGAGACTGTTACGAGGCTATCATCTTGCTGCAATTAGTAAACGCAGGCCTATCAGCATCATAGAATCATAGAATATTAGGGTTGGAAGAGACCTCATGAGGTCATCTAGTCCAGTCCCCTGCTCAAAGCAGGGCCAAGACCAACTAAATCATCCCAGCCAAGGCTTTGATCTGGCTGAAATAACTGAAGAGTTCGGTGCCTTTTTAGTTTATACTTGGGAGTGGAATTGGCCCCACCCTCTGAGATGCCCTATTGAGCATGCTCCAAAGGCTCATGAACTTTTTCCTTTCTTCACCTGCTAGCCTCACACTTGGAGTCCGTGGGCAGCTGCTTCACTCTTCTGGCAGTAAAACAATTTCTTTTAAAAATAGACTACTACTGTTTAAAAGGAATAGCAACCAAAGTACAGGTTATATTAGCAATAGCTTGATTTTTTTCAAATGAGATGATCATACAAATAGGTTCACTCTTATTAACACAAATCAATGAAGCAAAATATTGTTGTTTACAAAAGAAAACACTAAGATCCACTATAAATTGGAATGATTCTCTATACCACATGATTCCCCCAAAGCAAGAAATATTAATCTGCAAGGAAGAAATGAAATAAGACATATGTGGAAGAAAAGCCACTTTTGTGACCATCTTGTGGATAATTTTTAACTCTTCTTTTTAAACTGCTATTGGGACATTGTTTGCAATGGTGATGAACAATGGAAACATCCTGAAAGTACCTAAAAAATTAGCAAAAAACCCTCATCAGCTACCAAACAAACTCAAAGAATGTTTGAGTATTTTATACCAAAATAGGTCCTGCCCCACATTACTCTGGTACTAACCCATCAACTTTGCATAGTAATGAACAGGAGAATTGGGCCCAAAATGACTGATTTTGTTAGAACAAGTTTAAAAAGGGTCAGGAGGACAGTCAGAAAAAATAAGATACAGAAGAGGCTTAATCTATAGTTTATTCACTGTAGATTAAATTAACCATTACAGACCCCTGCTCCACTCAAGTCCCAAGTGATTTCTGAGGGTTTAAGTGGGATTTAAGTGCAATACATAGACCTTATCTTGGCCTCCTACACAGGGGTAAAATTTCACACAAAACAAATGGGCTGGTTTGGTTCTTCCCCCTCCTCTCCCTCCCACCATGAGCCTTCCCAGCTGGTATTAGGTGAAAGAAAGAACAGGAGGACTTGTGGCACCTTGGAGACTAACAAATTTGAGCATAAGCTTTTGTGAGCTACAGCTCACTTCATCGGATGCATGCAGTGGAAAATACAGCAAGGAGATTTTATATACACAGAAAACATGAAACAATGGGTGTTATCATACACACTGGAACGAGAGTGATCAGGTAAGGTGAGATATTACCAGCAGGAGAGCGAGGGGACGGGACCTTTTGTAGTGATAATCAAGATGGGCCATTTCCAGCAGTTGACAAGAACATGTGAGGAACAGCCGGGGGGGGGGGGTGGGAATAAGGGGAAACAGTTTTACTTTGTGTAATGACACATCCACTCCCAGTCTTTATTCAAGCCTAAGTTAATTGTATACAGTTTGCAAATTAATTCCAATTCAGCAGCCTCTTGGAGTCTGTTTTTGAAGTTTTGTTGAAGAATTGCCACTTTTAGGTCTGTAATCGAGTGATCAAAGAGATTGAAGTGTTCTCCGACTGGTTTTTGAATGTTATAATTCTTGACATCTCATTTGTGTCCGATGTACGTGGCAGAGGGGCATTGCTGGCACATGATGGCGTATATCACATTGGTAGATGTGCAGGTGAATGAGCCTCTGATAGCGTGGCTGATGTGATTAGGCCCTGTGATGGTGTCCCCTGAATACTGTGGGGCCATGCGGGTGCCCATAGCAGTGCTGCTGATTTGAAGGTATACATGGTCCCCAAATGTGAATTAGTTATGGGTGAGGACAAAGTCACAGAGTTCAGCCACCAGGTTATCCTTACAATAAAGCCAGTTGCCAACTGTGTCCACATATCTATTCAGGGGACACCATCACAGGCTCACAAAAGCTTATGCTCAAATAAATTTGTTAGGCTCTAAGGTGCCACAAGTACTCCTTTTCTTTTTGCAGATACAGAAAAACATGAATGCTACTCTGAAACCTGTGAAAGAGAGTCATTCCTAGAAGTCAACAAATCCACAGGATATCAGGACAAATGTTATATTTCCTTATCTGGGGCAGCTGGTGCCTGCAATGTTGCCAGTGTTACACCTTCAACAGCAAGGCGCAAGTTTATGAAGGAGAACTTTACCTATTCTTGGATTTCTAACCTTGGCAGCATTTTTCAGGCCAAGTCCTCCCCAGTGCCCAGCTACCTGCTGACAACACATATGCACAGTTTAGAGGCCCGTGCAGGAGCTCTCCCCAAGTGCCTAGGGTTACCACTGACATCCCCACCACACCAGACATTCCACTACTTCTGGGAACGGTGTGAGCCTGTCACCTCAGACACCCAGTGCATGCAAAGTCACACTGCAAGGAGGAGACCACCCACTTGTCAGTGTGACCTTGCATGGCCTGCACTCTTCAAAATGGCTTCCTTCGTGTTTGATACCAGAAAAAACCCACATCTGGTTTTGTCTCAGTACCGGACAGGGGACAATGGCTAAAACCACTGCTGTCCAGCTTAAAACCAGACAAGTGGTCTACCTTCAAATGCCCTTCCTCTGTTCTTAAAGTGGCATTTCCCAATTCTCTCATTACATAACAAATAACTAACAAAAATATAAATACAAAACAATAAATATTCAAAAATATTCTAAGTTACTACTTAATATAAATACCAACCTATTTCTAAAAGCTGCCTATTCCAAAGTCCTCACACCAACTCATGATTTTATCAGGAGTCTCAAACTGTCATTTTTCTTACAACCTACAGGCATCAGATCATTACCTGAGAATCTCAGCTTTCCATTCCTGATGGTGGAGGAAAGAAGCTTGAAAACATGAACCCTAGAAAAATCACAAGGCAAATAAACCCTCTTCCCCTCCCAATGTGTTTAGACTTATGATTTTAAAACCAATTTCTCAGCATAGCTGCTAGAGCAAGAAGGGAAAAAAAGAGCATGAGTTGAGAGGGGAAAAAAATGCATAGTTACAGCAAAAAGTTTTTGCTGTGGATGTTTCACCTAAAGGATTTCTCATCCCAACCCTTCCTAAATAAACAATTGCCATTTCACATTTATTATAGCATCACACAGCAGGTGGAAAACTTACATGACAAAAGTCAGAAACAGTATTGTCTTTGGTTATTCTATTTCCTCTTCGCTATTAACCGCAGCTTTGTTCTCTGATTCTGTTGCGCTAAAATCTAGGATACTCATCTATAGAAATTCAAAAATGGCATGAAAGTTGTATACTAGGCTTCGTTAATATTAAAGGATATATGCTGTATGAAACAGAACACAGCTCATCATTTAGCCTTATGGAACATTCCCCTTAATGTAGTGCTCTGTTGTCTTGCTGAGAGTCAGGATATGGAGTGCCTTTTGTCCCTGCATTCTGACGTTTAAATGTGTCAGACATTGCTTTTCCGCAACTAACACGGACTTCAGCAGAGATGATACCCAAGGTTAAAGAAGTGGTAGTGAGGACAAGAACAGAATATGAGGAAACTCAAAGGGATATCTTATAATGGTTTCAAAGTGAAAAATACTCTCTCAGACTGACTTCTGCCGCTTTACTGTGAACAACTTTGAACTTCCTCCCAGAAAGGTTTAAGAAAAACTGATCTGCTATAAATAGTAGCAGGAAATTATTTAATTAGGAATTAGGTAAGTGTGTGGTTGTAGCACTGGAGAAAATATCTAACTGTCTACAATAATCTGCATCTCCAGCAGCCACAGTAAAATCTTTAGAGACTCTAGATACTTTAGACATTCAGGAAACTAGCATTTTACAAAAGAACTTCCCTTCCTTCCCCACAGCTACCACACCCATGCAGAGTGTGATTTTGAAAAAGCACTCAGCATTGACCTCTCTCTGCTTCCCTCCCACTCTTACTCAGAAAGATGGAGGACACGAAAAAAGGTCAAGCAAAATGGAGAGTTTGCAACAGCTATTTTTATAAGTATATTCATAGATGGTTCCTTGTCCGCAGTCCCATTGTTTTCAAATATGAATGGTTCTCTTGTCTAGAATATTAGTTCCCAGTCTAGCAATAAGTGTGTAAAGAGCTTAATATGCTTTGGGATTCTAAATAAATAGGGTTGCCAACTTTCTACTTGTACAAAACCGAACACCTTGCCCCAGCCCTCCTCTGCCCCAACTCCCTGAGGCCCCACACCCTCCCTCCCGCTCACCGGGCTGGGGCGAGCATTGGTAGGGGGTGCGGGCTTCAGCTGGGGGTGCAGGTTCTGTGCTGGGGCTAAGGATGAGGTGTTTGGGGGTGCAGATGGGTTCAGAGTACAGGAGGGAGTGCAGGCTTTGGCTGGGGACGTGAGCTCTGGGGTGCTGCAGGGGATGAGAGGTTTGGGGTGCATGAGGGAGCTCCAGGCTGGGGCATGGGTTAGGGGGCAGGAGGGGTTTAGGGTATGGGGTCCCAGTGGCATTTACTGCGACTCCCAGGACCCTGCAGTGCAGCCTCTAGGCACATGGGTGGCCAGGGAGGCTCTGCAAACTGTCCTTGTGCCTGCAGGCACCACCCCCACAGTTCCCTTTGTCTCGGTTCCTGGCCAATGGGAGGGGCGGAGCCAACAGTAGGGGCAAGGGCAGCACACAGAGCCTCCCCGGCTGCCAATTCGCTTAGAGTGTGCAAGAATCTGGCGGCCACTTCTGGGAGCTGCATAGAGCTAGGGCAGGCAGGGAGCCTTTCTTAGCCCCAGGACCCTACTGCACCGCCGACCAGACATTTAATGGCCCGGTAGACAAGGAAGACTGGAGCCTCCAGGGTCCCTTTTCAACAAAGGCATTCTGGTCAAAAACTGGACATCTGGCAACCCTCCATATAAATAAATGAATGATGCTAATGTGTTTCAAAAGCACAGTCCAGGCCAGAAGATGCTTTGACATCAAGAACTCCCATTTAAATAGCGAAGTGATCTTGTATAAACTAAATTTGTATTTCATTGCTTCACTACTTCTATACTAAAATGAAAAATACTCTTACTGATCTTATTTTTACAAGTGAGAAGCTGAACATTGGGGTGGAGGGGTCATAAAAGCATCATTTAGAGATAAATGTCTTTTTTTGAATGCAGGAACAACATTTTGTGGCATGCTTAAACAAGCAAGTTACCACAATCAGCACTCTGGGTACTGGACCCAAATTTAAATGTTCTATGCATTGCACTCCCATTGAAATCAGCACACACAAAAATGTGCCAAACTGAGCTCTTTATTTTCCTTTGGTCTCACATGGAACATAACTCAAATTGTGGGGAAGTTGCTATTTAAAACCTGTTTAACTGTGGTACTTGAGAACGTAGGGAACAACTGTTCATTGTCAGGGGGATGGACTAGATCTTCAAAGAGTTCCACCTCCCCCCTCCTCTAATTTCTATGCTTTAAAATTCTATTACACATAGCAACTAAGTGCTAGAAAAACCCTGCTAGGTGCTACAGTGCACAACAGAAGATATTCAGCCCAGCCCTAGATCCTGAAATACCAGAGCACTTTTTTTTTTAAAATAGAGACCAATAAAAGTCATGGGGTGGGGGGGGAAAATGTAGCATGGTCAATGTTTATGCAAGTAGATAACTCAGTGTAGTAATGGCCTTTAAGCCTAATCAGCCACAATTGACTCCTATTTCAAGAAAGAATAGAGTGCATAAGCATTTGGTACTTTTGCAAGACTCCTCAGAATCAGAATATGGGTGCATATTAATGCTGCTCTTGTGGTGCTTATGTATCCCTGACCAGACTCCCTAATTAACCAGAATCTGATGCTAGCTATGACAGCATAAAATTCCTACATTCTGTTACAGTACTAGATCTGCTTGGGATTTTAATAGAACATTTCCCCTAAAGTTGAAAAAGACTTTTCTAGACTTTTTCCATGCTTTTAAACAAGTGTCAAAAAGCAAGACCATTCATTTTCTGAGTTATGGATTTGACTGTACTAAGATATGTGGATCTTGTCATTTATTTTCTGTTATGGACGGACTGTTCTTTGCTATTGAAGACATTGACTGGCTGTATCCATTTCAATAGGACTCATTTCTTTTCTTTTTTTTTTTTTTTAAAAAAGAGTTTACATTGGTAGTGGAAACAGTTTGAAGCTCTGTTTACATTTCTGATATGAACTTATTTTGATTTTCTTGATTCTTATAATGTGCCAAGGCTGAAACACCTATTATTCCCTTTCTCCTCCAGTATTTTACCTCCCCCCCACTGCAACAAAACCTCTCTTCCAGAGGTAATTTTCATTTCCAATTTTGCTGTGTCACATTTGGTTGCATTATTTACAATGTTCATGTCTGTTTTTCCTGCTGATGATTTTGTAGTGTTGTCATTCAGCCTTAATGAAGGTCGTTCATGGTTGGTATGATTGTGTTTCAAAGTTCAGTATGGTCAAAGATGAATTGTTATTACCATTTTCAGAGTGTCTATTAAATGTTCATCTCTGTGATTTTTTCCTTTTGTCTGTGTTCAACTCTGTTCTGTCATTGGTGCATCATTTCAGGTGTGTGCATATATTGTACTTCCTTTTATCATGTAGATAGTTTGTGATGACAGTAGCAAAACTAATTCAGGGATGTTTTAGTAAATCTATTACTATAATGCTGTATTTATGAATTTCTGTGGTATGGATGTGGGGGTGTCTGTACATTGACTCCAGTTTATGAAATATTTTTGCCACGCATAATGCAGTTACACAAAGCAGATTCAATGTATTACTAAAGGTTAGACTAGATTAATAAAGCAATCCAAGTCTCGTATTTTCTCTGGAGCCCTATGCTACATCAGGTCTTCTGAAACTGGACTTAGTTTCTGCCCTCTCCCGCCGCCCCACCCCCAACATGTGTGTTAAAATCAGGTACTTAGTTTATGACACAGCTTTAAACTTTCACATTAAATACTAGAAGATCACCCAAAAATCAATCCTAGTGCATCAAGTAATCAATAGAAGCTGTTTGATGCAATATGTGCTTGGAAACAAAAATACACACATGCTTTTAAAAAAAATCTGGGACACTTAACACACCTAAGGAAGTTGAAAGAAAAGGAGACTTGTGGCACCTTAAAGGCTAACAAATTTGAGCATAAGCTTCCGTGAGCTACAGCTCACTTCATCGTATGCATTCAGTGGAAAAATACAGTGGGGAGATTTATCTACACTGAGAACATGAAACAATGGGTGTTACCATACACACTGTAACGAGAGTGCTGGTAATAGCTCACCTTACCTGATCAAAGGAGCGGTGGGGAGGGGTGTGTGTGGGGGAGACCTTTTGTAGTGACAATCAAGGTGGGCCATTTCCGGCAGTTGACAAGAACAGGTGAGGAACAGCGGGGGGAGGGGAAGAATAAACGAGGGGAAACAGTTTTACTTTGTGTAATGACACATCCACTCCCAGTCTCTATTCAAGCCTAAGTTAATTGTATCCAATTTGCAAATTAATTCCAATTCAGCAGTCTCTTTGGAGTCTGTTTTTGAAGTTTTTTTGTTGAAGGATAGTCACTTTGAGATCAGAAATTGAGTGACCAGAGAGCTTCAAGTGTTCTCCGACTGACTTTTGAATGTTATAATTCTTTACATCTGATTTGTGTCCATTTATTCTTTTACGTAGAGACTGTCCAGTTTGACCAATGTACAATGGCAAAGGGGCATTGCTGGCACATGATGGCATATATCACATTGGTAGATGTGCAGGTGAACGAGCCTCTGATAGTGTGGCTGATGTGATTAGGCCCAGTCGGAAAACACTTCAATCTCTTTGGTCACTCAATTACAGACCTAAAAGTGGCATTTCTTCAACACCACAACTCCCCCCCTCCTCGCTGTTCCTCACATGTTCTTGTCAACTGCTGGAAATGGCCCACATTGACTGTCACTACAAAAGGTCTCCACCTCGCTCCTCTCCTGCTGGTAATAGGTCACCTTACACACTGATCACTCTCGTTACAGTGTGTATGGTAACACCCATTGTTTCATGTTCTCAGTGTAGATAAATCTCCCCACTGTATTTTCCACTGAATGCATCCAATGAAGTGAGCTGTAGCTCACGAAAGCTTATGCTCAAATAAGTTTGTTAGTCTCTAAGGTGCCACAAGTCCTCCTTTTCTTTTTGTGGATACAGACTAACACGGCTGCTACTCTGAAACCTAAGGAAGTTGAGAATCCTTTGTTTCTGTTTTTTACACATCTATGCACAGAGGATGTAAAATGATCAATTTTGCTCTTGTAAAAAACCACTGCCATAGCAGAATGATTATGTTTTAGATTCACCCTGAGACATCCAGCATCTCTGCACTGGTGTAAAGAGAGAAGAGAATCAATCCTGTGCTTATACCATGTTGGAAAGTACACACTGAATGCCAGTGGTTCAGAAGTGACAACGAGTATTTCTCCTCTTCACAAATTTTGCATTTGCAAATATTCAGGATCAGGAAAAGTACTTTTTTTTTACATTTAAAAATTGTAATAGCCCCACGACTGTGCCGCCTCCCTTACCTGTCCTATACTTCTTGATGTTGGGTTTGGAAGTTAGTGTCTGTTAACCGTAAAGATGACTAATTATTGCTTGTTTCTGACACACAGAGAAATGCCCAATCCAGGACAATTCACAACACAAAAAAGAAGAAGAGTTAGAAAAAGAGCAATTAAGACAGAGAGCTGTGACAGATATGGAGAAAATAAGGGTAGAAAAAGGCTAAATGTTTAAGGACCCAGATTCCTTAAGGAACTGCATGCAAGTGGACTCCTTTACCCCTTGTCTGCAACATGACTGCACAGATGCAGGAGTCCACTTGAATGGAGCAGCTTGGAAGATCAGGCCTAACTGATCAAATTAGAACACAATTAAGATCTGACAGTTGTCATCCTGGCCAAAATACTAGGTCTTGAACCAGGGCCCTCCAGAGCTAAAGGCATAAGCTTGAGCTAAAGAGCCACAGTTTCTCAGCTGGGGCTGCAACAGACTAATATGTGGAGCAGGTACAAAGGTGGACTTGTAACACCCACTCACCAGTAGATGACTGGAAGTTAGCTAGTTTAATGGCAATTTTTAAAAAGGACTCTAGAGATTATGCTAGTAATTACAGGCTGAGAAGTGTAACTTCAAGACAAGGGAAACTGGTAGAAACTGTAGTAAAGAACAGAATGATCAGACACAGATAGCTATTTGCTGGGGAATAGCAACACAGCTTTTGAAAATGGAAGTCCTGCTGCACCAATCTTTAAAGAATTTTTGAGGGAGCCAACAAACATATGGATAAGGGTGATCCAGTCAATATAGTGTAGATTTTCAGAAAGACTTTGCCAAGGTCCCTCAAAGGCTCTTAAGAAACTAAGTAGCCATGGGATAAGAGGGTAGGTCATCTCACAGATCAGCAGCCGGTTGAAGATAGGAAACTAAGTGTAGGATTAAATGGTCAGTTTTCACAATGGAGAGAGGTAAATGATGGAGTCATCCAGGGATCATATTGGAATTTATGCTGTTCAACATATTCATTAATCTGGAAAAAGAGATCAATCAGTCAAGTGGCAAAGTTTGCAGATAATACAAAATGAATCAAGATAGTAATATCCAAAGCAGACTGAGCAGTTACAGAGGGATCTCACAAAACTCGGTGACTGGGCAACAAAATGTCAGATGAAATTCAACATCAACAGATGCACAGTGGAAAAAATAATCCCAACTATAAATATATGACGGGCTCTAAAATTAGTTACCATGGATAGTTTTCTGAAAACCCCTGCTCAACGCACAGCAGCAGTCAAAAGTCTCACAATGTTAGGAATTATTAGGAAGGGGGGAGGGGAAATAAAGACAGAAATATCACAATGCCACTATATAAATTGCTGGTGCACACACACCTTGAATAAGATGTCCAGTTCTGGTCACCATCTCAAAAAGGAGATAGCGGAACTGGAAGAGGTTTAGAGAAGGACAAAGATGATCAAGGGTATAGCACAGCTTCAATATGAGGAGAGACTACAGATTTTCATCTTAGAAAAGAGAGACAACTATGGGGGAAATATGATAGAAGTCTATAAAATCAAGTATGGTTGGAAAGCGTGAATAGAGAAATGTTATTTAGCCTTCCACTAAAAAACCAGGGGTCACCTAATGAAATTAATGGGCAGCTGGTTAAAGTACTCTCCTGTCATAAATATAAAGGGAAGGGTAAACCCCTTTGAAATCCCTCCTGGCCAGGGGAAAGCTCCTCTCACCTGTAAAGGGTTAAGAAGCTAAAGGTAACCTCACTGGCACCTGACCAAAATGACCAATGAGGAGACAAGATACTTAAAAAGCTGGGAGGAGGGAGAGAAACAAAGGGTCTGTGTGTCTGTCTATAGTCTGTCTTTGTCGGGGATAGACCAGGAATGGAGTCTTAGAACTTTTAGTAAGTAATCTAGCTAGGTATGTGTTAGATTATGATTTCTTTAAATGGCTGAGAAAAGAATTGTGCTGAATAGAATGACTATTTCTGTCTGTGTATCTTTTTTGTAACTTAAGGTTTTGCCTAGAGGGGTTCTCTATGTTTTTGAATCTAATTACCCTGTAAGATATCTACCATCCTGATTTTACAGGGGGATTTCTTTATTTTTATTTACTTCTATTTTTATTAAAAGTCTTCTTGTAAGAAACTGAATGCTTTTTCATTGTTCTCAGATCCAAGGGTTTGGGTCTGTGGTCACCTATGCAAATTGGTGAGGCTTTTTATCCAACATTTCCCAGGAAAGAGGGGGGTGCAAGTGTTGGGAGGATTGTTCATTGTTCTTAAGATCCAAGAGTCTGGGTCTGTAGTCACCTAGGCAAATTGGTGAGGCTTTTTACCAAACCTTGTCCAGGAAGTGGGGTGCAAGGTTTTGGGAAGTATTTTGGGGGAGAAAGACGCATCCAAACAGCTCTTCCCCAGTAACCAGTATTAGTTTGGTGGTGGTAGCGGCCAATCCAAGGACAAAGGGTGGAATATTTTGTACCTTGGGGAAGTTTTGACCTAAGCTGGTAAAGATAAGCTTAGGAGGTTTTTCATGCAGGTCCCCACATCTGTACCCTAGAGTTCAGAGTGGGGGAGGAACCTTGACAAAAAACCAGGGGGCACCTAATGAAATTAATGGGCAGCTGGTTAAAGTACTCTCCTCTTTGTATTTTCACACACTGTACAACTAGCCTGTGGAACGGATTGCCATGGGATACTGTGATAGCCAAATGTATATGTGGATTCAAAAAAGGAACTAGGTAAGTTCATGGAGCGTAAATCCATCAATGGCTATAGTAATGACTGTCAGGAGTGAAACCCCATGCTTGGGGTGACTTCCGACTACTAGAAACCAGGAGTGGAAGATGGGGTGGACAACTCCATAATTGCGCTGTTCTGTACACTGCCCCAGCACTCTGATACAGGCCCCTGGAAGACAGACCATGGTCTATGGCAGCTGTTATGTTCTTACAGAGGCATTTGCTGTAGGCTATTTGACTTCACTTAAAAGAAGTGGGAAAATCTTGAAAGGATTCCCCTGTAAAGAGAGTATATTGGTAGCTTTGTATCCAACAGATCAATATTTTCTATTGAATATTAGGAGGAATGTCTGCTCCACTCTCCCTTCCTTTTGGTTTTTAGCCTCACAGACACAATGCAATTCACTGTGTTTCATTTTGGCCATTCTTTCACCCCCGAAGGATGAATAACTTCTACTCTAACTGCTTTATTAGCTGAGCTGACAACATTCAAAGTGGATCAGCCAGGTTTAGAGTGAGGAAAATAATGTTTCTGCCTCTTTTTCCCATGGGTTCAGATGCCCATCATTGGTGAGGTAGGGAAGGTTGATAGAGCTAATCAGTTTATGAAGAGCTCTTTTGAAAAGCAAGCCTGGACTATTCTCTGCACTAGAGTAAGGCTATTCTACATCTCAGCTTCCAACTGCAACGATTACAAAAGGTTGAAAGAAGCAGACTTCTGCTTTGCCACCAAAGGCAAAGTATTTAGTTTTTAATTTTACTTTTTAGGTTAAGTCAGTGTTTTTCCTTTAAGGTTTCTATTAGTATTCATTGTGTGCACATTATAGAAGTGTCTAGAGACCCTAACTGAGATTGGAGCCACATTGGCACTGAACAAACAGATAGCAAGAGACAGACCCTACCCAGAAGAGCCAACAATCTAAACAGAGAAGACAGGCACAAAAAGTGGAAGGGAAAGAGGTGAAGTGACTTACTGAAGGTGACATAGTAGGTCTGTGGCAAAGCAGAGACTAGAAACACAGTCTCCCTATTCCCAAAGCCAACATAGTTAAGAAAGTGACCTGGATTCATTACTACTACTTGTTTACTAAACTCCAGTTACAAGGCTGTAACGATGCTGGTTCTGGTAGGACCCAACTGAGAGTGATGATTCAGGACAAATTGCTTGAAGCAGGACAGTTACAGCCCAAGGCTGGGGTTTCTATGCACACCAAGGCAAAGCAAACCAGGCAAACAGAGAAGACTTTGGTTTTGCCCCACTGGCTAACCACAAGTCACACAAGCAATTCCCTTAGACACTCCAGTTTCCCAGTATCACCACCAGTGCCACTCGTTATGGGGACAAATGGTTATGAAAATCAATACCCCAGTAAAAGAAAAAAGGTTCTCTCGATCCCAAAGGACCAAGCCCCAGACCCAGGTCAATATACAAATCAGATCTTAGCAACAGCATGATTTGTGGGTAATCCTTTAGAATCTAAAATCTAAATGTTTATTCATAAAAAGGAAAGAGATATAGATGAAAGCTAGAATTGGTTAAATAGAATCAATTACATACAGTGCTGGCAAAGTTCTTGGTTCAGGCTTGTAGCAGTGATGGAATAGACTGCAGGTTCAAATCAAGTCTTTGGAGTACATCCACAGCTGGGATGGGTCTTTCAGTCCTTGGTTCAAAGCTTCAGTGTAGCAAAGCTCCTCCAGAGGTATGAAGCAGGATTGAAGACAAGATGGAGGAGTTGCAGCAGCTTTTTAATGTTCTCTTGCATTTGGTCTTCCTTTCTTTGTTCCAAAGACAAGCTGTCCATCACATAGCATGGAAAAACCTCAGAGTTTGTCCATAGGCATGTCCCTGCATACCTTGCTGAGTCACAAGGTGTGTCTGCCTTCATTCAATGGGTCAGTTGTATATCTGATGGTCCTTAATGGGCCATCAAGCAGGCTAGGCAGAGCTGACACCAACTTGTCTAGGATGTCACCCAGAAGCATAGCATAAGTTTGAAATACAGACAGTATAGAGCCAATATTCATAACTTCAGCTACAAAAAAATGATACACAGACAGCATAATCATAACCAGCAAACCATAACCTTGTCTTAGACACCTTATTTGACCCCTTTACACAGGATTTGGTGCCACTACAGGACCTTGGTTGCAACTATGTTCCATATGGTCCCAGTTCAAGTCAATAATGTGATAAAGGCCAATCAATCAGTCACACCTGCGCAAATCCATCCACAGATGATACCACATGCAGAGTTTGAAGATAATGGCATAGGTGCTGAAACTAGGGGTGTTGCCGCACACCCTGACTTGAAGTGGTTTCCATCATATACAGCAGGGATAGTGTATTTTTTTGTCAAGGTCCAAATTTCTTGGTCAAAGAACAGTCAAGGTCCAGACTCCAGAGAAATAATAATAAAAAAGATTTTGGCGTCCATTCAAGAGTGTCTGACAGTCCAGATTTGGCCTGTGGTCCACCTATTGACTGCTCCTGATATACAGCGTTTACAGTTTAGTTCAATGGCTCTCAGCACCCCCACTATACAAATTGTTCCAGCACCCTTGGATAACAGATGCACTAGCATAACTGAGGGTAGAGTCTTACCTGCTTGACTTTCAGATCTCAAATCAAGTTTGCAGGGATCATTTTAGAAAAAACACATTCTCAAGTAAACAGAGAAAGTTTGATAGGAAAATTATTGCAAGATAACCATGGAATTCCACAGTGCCACCTACAGAGTCCCAAGTCAGATGTACACAATACATAGGATTATTACAGAGTACACAAAATGCTATGAGGCAGTGACAAACCCTTTCCTAAAAGTTCCCTCTGCCTACTTCTACAACACTCAGTTTTGTGCCTTTTTTCATGTCACCCCTGTGGCTGGAGAGACTGTTCACATCTTGTGCCTCAAATGGCCTTTTCACTTTTGAATACTCCCTAACATACTTATTGCACTAGGTCACCAAACAGTGAAATCCTCATCAGCCATTATTGCAGCTCTTCTGGCTGCACTGTTTGGTGTATTGTACATGTCTGAATGATGACAGATTATATGTCCCTCACAGAAGTATACTTGTTCTTATGCATTTATAAAATGCTGCTGGTGGTGTACATAAGAATTAAGTGTCCAGTTCTGCCAACAAAAAAGGCTTTGCTTCATATTATCCGCACCCTGGCATTTGTTTCATGGGATGTTGACCATCCTGAGCAGCCAAAGTGTAAGACAATCTTCTTCCTTCTGGGAGCAGGTAGATGGAATATTAGCTTAAAGTGTCATTTGAAGCTTCCTATTCTACAAAAAGGCAACAGAAGGATTCCCAGCAAATAACAAAGGTTCATAAATCAATTTGTTCTTGCTTTATTAATGTGTATTACATGTGCTTCATGCACTGCAAAGTATCAAAGACATACAGCATTCCTATCAGCACTTGGATTCCAGAGATCAGAAACATTCTTCACAATACTGCTTTACAAAATGCATTCGCTCTAAGGATGATAGGTTTGAACCTATCCAACCACAACAAGGAGTTAACATTGAAGCCTTTGCAGGGTATTAATTCAGGGTTGATCCAATTTCTAGCTGACCTACTCTTCCCTCACAGAAGTTACCACCAGTTCACTGCTCTGAATATTAAAATACATTGATTGGGTCCAAGGTACAGAACTCAAAGCACAGATTACAATAATTAAAATCAATGAAAAAGTTAATCTCCAGTCAACTTTCTAATCCAAGGTATTGTTGATTCTCAGTCTCTCTTTGTCATGCATCATACTAGATGGAAATACACCAGGCATTTCATACTACTTTAAGTCCCTATGACATGTTTTGATACAATATCTCATGACAACATACAAATTAAAGTGTTAACAATAATCATTCTTTTGGACCAGGACTCGTCAAATTAAAATAAGATGCAGTACATGGCTAGCATTTATGCTGTTCATTATCAGATTTGGTGCCCATGTAAGAAGTAATTTAAAACTATACTTCTGAATAGCTTATTGGGAAGCTGTTTAATACAGACATGTTGGAGAATTTGACAATGGTTCAGCTTTTGCATAGCTCATTATCATAAGCTTACATGCCTGTAACAAGTTGCTACAGTATCTGCAGGTGCCTCCAAATTACTTTATGTTGTGGTTTACCTATAAGACTATGTTACTCAGGGTGAAATCCTGGCCCTATAGAAACCAATGTGAGTGTTTTCATTGAATTTAATAGAGCCAAGGCTTCATCCTTGCTTCAAGACACAGACATTAATACCTTGAGGAGGACAACAAGCTTTAAAGAATTTTCTAAAAAAAAAAAAAAAAGCTCTGGTGTTTTTTCATTGATTCCCCCCACCCCGCCTGGATACTGGGGAAGATGGGGGAGGGGGAAGAAACCTGTTCACCAGTACTTACTTGCACTTATATTACAGAATGCCCAAGATGGGCCATAAACTGTACATGTATTCATATTTCTTATCACTGTACCAAATGCTTGAATTACAACCAAAGTATTTCAAGTAGCTATATACATATATCAGAACAAAAATAAACATGAGTCATTTAACAGACCAATATTCTGTACACCTAAAATATCATAGTAACTCTCCCTCAATGATTAACTCTGAATCATAAGTGAATGGTTTTGTCAGATAGTCCCAAACCAGAAAGTTACGGGAAGCCTATACTAAGACTGAATTAAAACATTTCTGATTAGAATGACCCAGGGATACTCTGTCATAAGGGTATCATTACAAATGTTTGTACTCAATTATTTTGCTATAGCTACTGTGTTTTATAAGACCGTTTTCCAGCTATTTACAGCAATCAGCACAAACGGAACTCTTCTGCATACATCACAGCACCTAACTTTTAGGCACCTAGAAAAAAAAAATCAGTGCAATTCACAAAGTCTGAGTTAGGTACTTAAGTGCCTATATAAATGAATGGAGAGACCAGGTCTCTGAATAGCACCCACCAAAAACAGAAAATTGGGCAGGGAGCCACCTAAGTAACCAATGGGAGACAATGACAAGAGGAGTGTGTTCTAAGCCCCACCACTCTCACCAAGATAGGTACTTAAATCCAGGCTGGAGGGAGGTGCCTCTCTGCTTTTGAATCACAGCTTTGGAGTAAGGTGCCTATGTTGTTTTTGCAAGGTGGGGGAGGAAGAGGAGGACAACGACAACCATGACTTCCCTCATAACTTTTATCCAATGGTTTGGATACTCACCAGGAACGTGGAAGATGCCTGCTACAAATCCCCCTCTGATCCCACTGGGGGTTACCAAAAGAAACTACCCCTCAGACAGAGAGAAACACCTACAAGATCTCTATCAAGCATTCTTACAACTACAATACCTACCTGCTGAAGAGAAGAAACAGATTGACAGAGCCAGAAGAGTACCCAGAAGTCACCTACTACAGGACAGGCCCAACAAAGAAAATAACAGAACGCCACTAGCCGTCACTTTCAGCCCCCAACTAAAACCTCTCCAACGCATTATCAGGGATCTACAACCTATCCTGAAGGATGACCCATCACTCTCACAGATCTTGGGAGACAGGCCAGTCCTTGCTTACAGACAGCCCCTCAACCTGAAGCAAATACTCACCAGCAACCACGCACCACACAACAGAACCACTAACCCAGGAACCTATCCTTGCAACAAAGCCTGTTGCCAACTGTGCCCACATATCTATTCAGGGGACACCATCACAGGGCTTAATCACATCAACCACACTATCAGAGGCTCGTTCACCTGCACATCTACCAATGTGATATATGCCATCATGTGCCAGCAATGCCCCTTTGCCATTGTACATTGGTCAAACTGGACAGTCTCTATGTAAAAGAATAAATGGACACAAATCAGATGTCAAGAATTAGAACATTCAAAAGCCAGTCGGAGAACACTTCAAACTCTCTGGTCACTCGATTTCTGATCTCCAAGTGACTATCCTTCAACAAAAAAACTTCAAAAACAGACTCCAACGAGAGACTGCTGAATTGGAATTAATTTGCAAATTGGATACAAATAGAGACTGGGAGTGGTTGAGTCATTATATTAAGTAAAACTATTTCCCCTTGTTTATTCCTCCCCCCCTCACTGTTCCTCAGATGTTCTTGTTAACTCCTGGAAATGGCCCACCTTGATTATCACTTCAAAAGGTTCTCTCCCCCCACCCCCCTCTCCTGCTGGTAATAGCTCATCTTAAGTGATCACTCTCCTTACAATGTGTGTGTTTTCATGGTCTGTGTATATATAAAATCTCCTCACTGTACTCTCCACTTTATGCATCCGATGAAGCGAGCTGTAGCTCATGAAAGCTTATGCTCAAATAAATTGGTCAGTCTCTAAGATGCCACAAGTACTCCTTTTCTTTTTACAGATTTAAATGCCTCACCAGGTGAAGGGGAATCATCCTCACACACTCCAAGAACTTTGGGGAAACCAGGGTAGTAAAGCAGTTGTGTTTATTGAAGATGTCACTATTCAGGAAAATATGGACACAATCTGTATTTTCACCAAACACAAAGAGATGCATAAGGCCAAATACAAGCGGAGATGGGTGACTGATGCACACAACTGATCCAGCTGAGCATCCTGATTCCCACTTTGCAAATTAACTACACTGACCTGGTGAGAGCTATGATCTTTTCACCCCAGGAAAACTTTTGCAGGCAGTGCTTGCAGGAATTTTATCTACGTGATATACAAGTGTCAAGTACCAGCTCTCTCCCTCCCTTAGGGCCACATTCAGATACCCTGACTCACACTGAATAATGCCTTACTCTGCATAAAATCCATTAAAGTCAATGGGACTGTTCATGGAGTAAGATACTACTCAACCTGAGAGTTGAGTCTGCCTCCTAACAATTTAGTACCAATTACATCACTCTGCACAAACACTGGATACAAAGGGAAATAACCTTGTTATCACTCTTCATAATAGAAGAACGAACCATATGGACAGCAATCATCATCATTACAAATATCTAAAGACTCTTGGCTGGACTGAGAATAAATAAAAGCTTTTATACAAATAAGGATGGCCACATAATACCACAAACTACATGTTTCAGAGTAGCAGCCATGTTACTTGTGGCACCTTAGAGACTAACGTGCTGCTGCAGTATGGTTCATGCAGTTAGAGCTGCTGTCCTTGAAGCTCCAGCGTTGGCTGCACAAGCAGAGATTACAGCATGTTGATTCAACAGACCTTGATGTTACTCATAAAGGAAGACCAGAGGCTTGGTTTCATGGCAAAGGCGTTTGGCCAGTTTTGTTATTGACAAAGTACAGTACTAGTGCTTCATAGGAGCTACCAGGTACACTAACAGGTCTGCCCACAACAAGGTACAACCAACAGAATATGATGCTGTCCCCTACACCAGTATAAAGTTGCCCCTCCTTCCATTCATCTTCTATACATCAATGGAAACAAGTTATGTATTACATTTCATATGCTTTTCATTATTATCCTATATCTTGGACCTGCCAGTTCAAACAAAACATCCTCATCCATTATCCTGCCATTCCTTCCTTATCTTACAAGAGGTCTGTGTGTCCCTCTACCATCTCACAAGAATTTGTTGACACAGCTACTGGAGTCTAAGTTGATGTGTTCTTGGACCATCCTCTCCGGTCAGGAATGTGCTTACTTGATTAGTTAACGTCTAGCGTGTTACTATTCTGCCAAGGCCTACTCAGGTTCATAGTATTAACCATGCCTAGGGCTCTAGCAAGGCCTATAATACGTATGTATTTCTTTCTGGTGCTGGCTCAACGTGACTCAGTTACTTGTTCAAAGTATTAAAGAAACACATAAAAGCCATATTGGAACAGGCTGATTATTTGTCTAATCCAATGTCTCATCTCTGACAGTGGCTAGTGTCAGAGGAATATAAAAAATTCCTATAATTCACTCAGTTGTGCGAATAGGTGGCAATAGCTTCCTGAGCCCAGCTAGTGATTGGTAATACCCTAAAGATCCAGGAGTAGTAGCCCATGAAAAGTTATCCCAGCTACTGTAACCACAGATATTCTTTTTCCCCTATTCATTTTAATACCTAAAATAAAGGTTTGAAAATCTGGACCAAATCTGGGGTTTTTAATTGTTTTAAAAAAAAAATTCTAAGCCAAGCTCATTTTACCTTGTTTGGGTTGTTGTGAAAGTTTTGCCCAACTCTAATCTCAACCTTTTAAAAAAAAAATCAATACAAGATACATAGTGCCTCTTCATTTTTGTTGTTCCTAATATCTGGTTAGAAAACAGCATTTAACAGACTATTCTCTAAACCATGATGTCAGAAATGACCATTATTATGAATTAGACCATTTGCTGAACAACAAGTCTGATTTCACATTTCTTAGTTTATTCTGCTTTTATGCTGGAAATAATGATTCTAAGTTTAATGCAGAAATTGGGTACACTGTTGTGCTACTGTATTTCAGCTTTAGTTACAGAAGACCCTTTACACTAAAGAAATGAATTAGAAATTAGAGGATACACTTAAAGTATATTCTGACCTCATTTTTCCTCTACTTTTTCTGGAGCAATCCATTTCCCCTGTTCAGCAATAAAAAGGAAAGAAAGATCTTCAGATCATGAGTACCCTCATTGTTAGCACTACTGCCATATGACCTTTACAAATGAAGACTTTAGTGAGATAAGTCATTCATTTCCTTGGTGATATGAATTCCCCTAAGACTCTATTGTTTGTCAGTCTAGACAGCAAACTCTGTACAATTAACCTTTTAGTTATTTTCATAGCACAAAAAAGATAGCTGCATTTGGGGAAAAAATACAGGAAGGGGAAAGCTAAAAATGTTTGGTTTTATGAAGTTCCGTATTTTGGTCTAGACCCTAGTTTCCATCTACTGCATCAGAAGTTCCTGTGCAAGTATATACTATTTTGTAAAAAGATCACAAAAAAATATTCTTTTGTCATGTAATGCTTCATAATTGAGGCTCATTCACAAGAGCACATTCAGCATAAACCCCTACCTATCTGCACAAGCAAAGTAACTCTAAAGTTGGCTTCATCTGTGGGGGCGGGAAAATGGACTAACTGCACATAAACAAAGCACACAATCTCAATCTTATTGCAGATTAGTGTGGTATAATGTTATTTGGCTGTTACACAAAAAAGCAGGGATTTCTCATGAGGTATTGAGAAATATCTGAGGCACAGTTATTATTTGGCTATATATTAAGTGATTCTAAGCGTAATTATTAAAGACTCACCATGGCTACCATGCACTGTTCAAAGGAGATGTGTTTATTTGTACCACTGCATCATTCCCCCACAATCCCTGTGTACTGGAGAGCATGGATCAGTTACAGCACTGATTGTCCTGCTGTACAGTCCCCTCACTGGAACTGCACCAGTTTTATAGCATGACTGGTTTAAGGCCTTGTCTAGGCTAGGATTTAAGGGTGTGGTATTAGCAACACATGCTAAACATATTTTTAAAAGGTCTAGTATAGACAAGAAACAATGCCTTTATCATATCCTCAACTGGTCAAGTTAAGACCTAGTCTTCCTTCTTTATTATTTAAAGTGCTATCATGGGGCCTCCTAATGGACAAGGAAGACAACAAATCTTAACACTGACCATATTAAGGAGCTAGTGTTTCTAAGGGTGTGTCTACATGACTATTTAGTTCATGGTAAGCTGGGGTGTAAGTCTACCCTGTACTTGTTTGCTGCACACCGTTATCCATGTGGATCATGCTGACATGCACGAACACTTCCCTAATCTGCATTGGTTTAGCCTGCTTTGAAATGGGACTAGATCAAAGCACACTAAGGAATGTTAGTGCATATCAGCAGGGTTCACACAGACAGTTAATGCGTGGCAGGCTAGATTCACATTGCAGCTTCCTACAAACTAGCCGTTCATGTAGCCAAGCCCTAAGGCTCACCAGAAGAATCAGAGGCCCAGATTTAGAAATGGGGTGGGGGTGGGGGAGAAGTGCATGCACATTGTGTATACTCAAATCATGTCTATATATTTGTGCATGTAGTTACTGCAGTGTAAAGTACAATTGTGGTAGTGTGCAGGCATATGCATTATTTCACCCGCCTAATTGTAATAATTAGAGTGAGAGGGAGGAGATGCTAGATACAGCTAAGGGGGGGGGGGGAAATCACTGATTGAAGACTGATTTTAATTGTGAAACTATTAAAAGACTATATTAATGTATTATATCCCATTTTCAACATAATTTATAACATGAATGGATACATTTTGTGCCATATTCTGTTCTCATTATAGTTTGTCAAGGTAATGAGTTATTAGAATTTTAATATGAAATATATTCTGTAAAACAGGATGGTGTGCCTTTGCAACACACCATCCAGTACTTTGTTAGCAGGTTATAATTCTCCTATAGATGTGGGGTGGAATAGGTGGAAATAACCAATCAAATAATGTTTAAATAGTTCTATATGCTGGGAACCATTCTTCCATCATCAACTGAATATTACAGATCATTAACATTCTGATACTTCATTTTGTGGCAGAGAGATAGTAGCAAGCAAAGAAAATGGTACAAAATTAATCAATCTCAAGGGTATGCAATGGGAAATGGCATGCAATTAACCAGTTGTCATGACAATTTGATGATGACAGACTCCTAAAAGCATAAGAAAGGCTATTCTAGGCCAGGCCATTGGCCCATCTAGCCCATTATCTTGTCTAATAGTGGCCAGTGCCAGATGCTTCAGAAGGAATGAACAGACTAGGGCAATTTCAAGTGATCCATCCTGTCATCCAGTCCCAGCTTCTGGCAGCTGGAGATTTAGCAATACCCAGAGCATGCATCCCTGACCATCCTGGTTAATAGCCACTGATGGACCTATCCTCCATGAACTTTTACAATTCTTTTTGGAACCCAAATTATAATCTGCTGCCTATTAATTTCCATCTGGTGTCCCCCAAATTCTTATTATGTCAAGGGGTAAATGACACTTCCCTATTCACTTTCTCTACACCATTCATAATTTTATAGACCTCTATCATATCCCCCCCTTAGTAATCTCTTTTCTAAATTGAGCATGTCCTGTCTTTTTAAATTTCTCCTCATTAGAAGCTGTTCCAGACCTCTAATAATTTTTGTTGCCCTTCTCTGAACCTTTCAATTCTAATACATCTTTTTTTGAGATGAGGCAATTAAGGTTTTTGATTTCAAAAGGGCTGACTTTCAAAAATTAAGGAAATTAGTTAGGGAAGTGGATTGGACTGAAGAATTTATAGATCTAAAGGTAGAGGAGGCCTGGGATTATTTTAAATCAGAGCTGCAGAAGCTATTGGAAGCCTGCATCCCAAGAAAGGGGAAAAAATTCAAGGCAGGAGTTGTAGACCAAGCATCTCAGAGAGGTGATTAAGAAAGAGCAGAAAGCATACAGGGAGTGGAAGAAGGGAGGGATCAGCAAGGAAAGCTACCTTATTGAGGTCAGAACATGTAGGCATAAAGTGAGACAGGCTAAAAGTCAAGTAGAGTTGGACCTTGCAAAGGGAATTAAAACCAATAGTAAAAGGTTCTATAGCCATATAAATAAGAAGAAAAAAGAAAGAAAGAAGAAGAAGAAGAGGGACCGCTAAACACTGAGGATGGAGTGGAGGTCAAGGATAATCTAGGCATGGCCCAATATCTAAACAAATACTTTGCCTCAGTCTTTAATAGGACTAAAGAAGTTCTTAGGGATAATGGTAGCATGACAAATGGGAATGAGGATATGGCGGTACATATTGCCATATTTGAGGTAGAAGCGAAACTCAAACAGCTTCATGGGACTAAATTGGGGGGCCCAGATAATCTTCATCCAAGAATATTAAAGGAATTGTCACATGAAATTGCAAGCCCATTAGCAAGAATTTTTAATAAATCTGTAAACTCAGGGGTTGTACCATATGATTGGAGAATTGCTAACACAGTTCCTATTTTTAAGAAAGGGGAAAAAAAAGTGATCCGGGTAATTATAGGCCTGTTAGTTTGACATCTGTAGTATGCAAGGTCTTGGAAAAAAATTTTGAAAGAGAAGGTAGTTAAGGACATTGAAGTCCATGGTAAATGGGACAAAATACAACATGGTTTTACAAAAGGTAGATCGTGCCAAACCAACCTGATCTCCTTCTTTGAGAAAGGAGCAGATTTTTTAGACAAAGGAAACACAGTGGATCTAATTTACCTAGATTTTAGTAAGGCATTTGATACTGTGCCACATGGGGAATTATTAAATTGGATAAGATGATGGGGATCAATAGGAAAATTGAAAGGTGGATAAGGAATTGGTTAAAGGGGAGACTACAACAGGTCCTACTGAAAGGTGAACTGTCAGGCTGGAGGGAGGTTACCAGTGGAGTTCCTCAAGGATCGGTTTTGGGACCAATCTTTTTATTACTGACCTCAGCACAAAAAGTGGGAGTGTGCTAATAAAGTTTGCGGATGATACAAAGCTGGGAGGTATTGCCAATTTAGAGAAGGACAGGGATATCCTACAGGAGGATCTGGATGACCTTGTAAACTGGAGTAATAGTAACAGGATGAAAGTTAATAGTGAGAAGTGTAAGGTCATGCATTTAGGGATTAATAACAAGAATTTTAGTTATAAGCTAGGGACGCATCAATTAGAAGTAACGGAGGAGGAAAAGGACCTTGGAGTATTGGTTGATCATAGGATTACTATGAGCTGCCAATGTGATATGGCCATGAAAAAAAGCTAATGCAGTCTTGGGATGCATCAGGAGAGATTTCCAGTAGGGATAAGGAGCTTTTAGTACTGTTATACAAGGCACTGGTGAGACCTCACCTGGAATACTTTGTGCAGTTCTGGTTTCCCATGTTTAAGAAGGATGAATTCAAACTGGAACAGGTACAGAGAAGGGCTACTAGGATGATCAGAGGAATGGAAAACTTGTCTTATGAAAGGAGACTCAAGGAGCTTGGCTTGTGTAGCCTAACTAAAAGAAGGTTGAGGGAAGATATGATTGCTCTCTATAAATATATCAGAGGGATAAATACCAGAGAGGGAGAGGAATTATTTAAGCTCAGTACCAATGTGGACAAAAGAACAAATGGATATAAACTGGCCACCAGGAAATTTAGACTAGAAATTAGATGAAGGTTTCTAACCATCAGAGGAGTGAAGTTTTGGAATAGCCTTCCAAGGGAAGCAGTGGGGGCAAAAGATCTATCTGGCCTTAAGATTAAACTCTATAAGTTTATGGAGGAGATGGTATGATGGGATAACATGGTTTTGGTAATTAAATATTCATGGTAAATACGCCCTGTCATAAATATAAAGGGAAGGGTAAACCCCTTTGAAATCCTTCCTGGCCAGGGGAAAGCTCCTCTCACCTGTAAAGGGTTAAGAAGCTAAAGGTAACCTCGCTGGCACCTGACCAAAATGACCAATGAGGAGACAAGATACTTTCAAAAGCTGGGAGGAGGGAGAGAAACAAAGGGTCTGTGTGTCTGTCTATATGCTGGTCTTTACTGGGGATAGACCAGGAATGGAGTCTTAGAACTTTTAGTAAGTAATCTAGCTAGGTATGTGTTAGATTTCTTTAAATGGCTGAGAAAAGAATTGTGCTGAATAGAATAACTATTTCTGTCTGTGTATCTTTTTTGTAACTTAAGGTTTTGCCTAGAGGGGTTCTCTATGTTTTTGAATCTAATTACCCTGTAAGATATCTACCATCCTGATTTTACAGGGGGGATTTCTTTATTTCTATTTACTTCTATTTTTATTAAAAGTCTTCTTGTAAGAAAACTGAATGCTTTTTCATTGTTCTCAGATCCAAGGGTCTGGGTCTGTAGTCACCTAGGCAAATTGGTGAGGCTTTTTACCAAACCTTGTCCAGGAAGTGGGGTGCAGGGTTTTGGGAAGTATTTTGGGGGGAAGGACGCGTCCAAACAGCTCTTCCCCAGTAACCAGTATTAGTTTGGTGGTGGTAGCGGCCAGTCCAAGGACAACGGGTGGAATATTTTGTACCTTGGGGAAGTTTTGACCTAAGCTGGTAAAGATAAGCTTAGGAGGTTTTTCATGCAGGTCCCCACATCTGTACCCTAGAGTTCAGAGTGGGGGAGGAACCTTGACAGGCCCAATGGCCTGTGATGGGATATTAGATGGAGTGGGATCCGAGTTACCCAGGAAAGAATTTTCTGTAGTATCTGGCTGATGAATCTTGCCCATATGCTCAGGGTTTAGCTGATCGCCATATTTGGGGTCGGGAAGGAATTTTTCTCCAGGGCAGATTGGAAGAGGCCCTGGAGGCTTTTCGCCTTCCTCTGTAGCATGGGGCATGGGTCACTTGCTGGAGGATTCTCTGCTCCTTGAAGTCTTTAAACTACGATTTGAGGACTTCAATAGCACAGATATAGGTGTGAGGTTTTTTGCAGGAGTGGTGGGTGAAATTCTGTGGCCTGCGTTGTGCAGGAGGTCAGACTAGATGATCATAATGGTCCCTTCTGACCTAAATATCTATGAAAGGTGTGATCATACCAGGGATTATATAGCGGCATTAGGATATTTTCTGTTTTATTATCTATCCCTTTCCTAATGGTACATAGCATTCTATTAGGTTTTTTTTTTTTCCTTTTTTGGATTGGGGGTGAACGTGAAGTGACTGCTACTGCATATTGAGCAGATGTTTGGAGAGAACTGGTCATTATGACTCCAAGATTTCTTTCTTGAGTGGTAACAGCTAATATAGAACCCTTTCCTTTGTATGCATAGTTGGGGTTATTTTTTCCAACATGCATTATTTCACATTTAGCAACATTAAATTTAATCTGCCATTTTGTCACCCACTTTCCTGAGTTCCCTTTGTAACTCTTTGTAGTCAGCTTTGGATTTAACTGTCTTGAGTAATTTTGCATCATCTCAGACTTGTGTCTAGAACTTATAATTTATTTTGTGTATACACATATACACTTGGCTTAGAAGAAATGAAGTTATGAAATAATGAAGTCCCTACCAAATTGTGCCAACATAATTTACCAGATATAACTCCATATTATCTACAAAATCTGACAGCTAGTAAATACTGATGCTTAAGTAGTTTACAAATAAAAATATCTTCAGGTATCTGGGTGGGGGAGGAAACTAAGTGATGGATCACTTGATTACCTGTTCTGTTCATTCCCTCTGAAGTCCCTGGCATTGACCACTGTCAGAAGACAGGATACTGGGATAAATTGACCTTTGGTCTGACCCTGTATGGATGTTCTTGTAATTGGGTACATAACAAATGCCCCCCCCAATATATATACTGATTTTTTTTTTATCTAATATGTTGCCATATGTGAAAATTTAAAATTGGAAAACTAAATGGATCTCTGAAAATGTAGTATAACTTGATAATAAAATGAGAATCTTTGCTACTAGGGATAAGGTACCCAGTAATTAAACAAATTGGAGAGGATTTAGAGCAGTGGTCTGCTTTTGATCTCAATTTACATGGAAAGAGCAGTGTAATACAATGTTCATTAATTGTCCTTATTTTTAATATTTTTACCCCAGAAGTCTCCACACTTGGAGTGGTCTACTACTCTGGAGCCTTACAAGTCTAGCTGCGGTCATGTATTTTGACGTTCATTCTATAAATGAGGTCAAAGGTCTGATTTTCAAAAGTGCCTTGCATCCAACAGTTTGTTATTCTCTACGTGCCCAGATCGTCAATCTCCAGGGCAAAGGTGGATTCTACCATGGATAGCAAAATCAATCCCTTCCTTAACCTGCTGGCAGAATTTTAACAAGACCCTCACACCTGTTTATCTTTCATTCACAGCAACCCTCATCCCCTCAAAAACATGAAACTCGTATTTCTGTAAAGATAGGTATCATGGCACAGAATCCATTATGCCAATGAAACTCTGTATTGCTAGTAAGGGAATAGCTATGCTAACAATTGCATTAAACTTCTAAATATGCCCTGCAAAGCTCAGTCTTCTAGAATCAGTGTACTGACTGTTCATGTAGTTAATAAAAAGCACTATATCTTCCCTTTAATCAGCCTGATTCCTCAGTTGTTAGTAAAGACAGACTTGTTACTAACTTGAAACTCAAGCCAGGTTTGCAAACCACTGGAGTGAATCTAGGCTGATTTTGAGGGCTTGATGCTAAAATCATGCAAAGTTTGAAGTTTCATATTAATTCAACACGAAAACAGTTGCAATGCATTTTTCCTGAGATATTTTGGATTCTTGAAACTCATAATTGGTGCTCTGAAATTCAGAAAGGGAAACCGTTACATTTTGTACAACCCTAGCTCCAGCGCCAGACAGGTGGTGTAACAGCATCTCTTTCTGCAGGATTTCTCCAATAGTGGTCCTGCTCTACCCATTTGTCTTCACAATTGTTCTAGATGGAGGGGTCCTCCCCACCAGTTTTAAATGTTGAAAATCAGGAGGTTTGTATCCCAGTAAAATGTTACTTTTTAACAATATTCTCCTTGGTAGAATGCAAATTACTTACAACTACATATTAGAATTGTATTGTTAGCCTTAGAAATTGGAACATTTCCCAGAAACAGCAGAAAACAACTTTGTCTAACCCTGATGTACAGTGTGATAGTAACAGAAGTCAAGTATGTGCTACATAATTTATCAAAATCCAAATTAAAATAATGCAGGAACCTGTGCATTGATATATGTTTAGTAAAATCTACTATGACCACCATCATTAAATACTGATATACCTCAGTGTTTTAGAGAGCTGAATTTAGGCATAAAGCTCCTTTATAATAGTTTTGATGGAACTGTTGCATTTACCATATGTAATTATGTTCTAGAATTTTAAATATGTTCCAAATATATTCAGAAATAGCTGCAGCACTTCTATGGTTCATGTAATTCTGTTGATGTACAGGTCTAAGTAAGTTTCTTCCCTATTATCAGTTGCCACATTAGTGTCAATAATGTATAAGCAACTGAGGAATAGTAAGTTCTACTTGCTGGGTCAAAGAAAAAACATTGGATTTTAGTACCATTGTTTCTGCTGCTGAGGGCAGTTTAAGATCTCCTCATTATTAAAAGATTGTAACTTCAGGTGGGTATGCTTTACTGTATCTATAGTCTTTCATAGAACCTAAGGAATGATACAGCAGAGATTGCTTATAAGAAATGAATAATTAATCCACCCCACCAGGATACAAATAGCAGCAATATTTATTTAAGTGAATCAGCAAACCATGCACTCTCTCAATTCAGAAATATACTTATGGGAGAAAGCTTGTGATCACCATGAAGAGAACATGCCCAGCTTTTCATTTCCATTTCTATTTACCTCCAGGAACATGTACTACCAACCTTGGGTATCTAGGTGGCATTTTCCCTGACACATGGGCTAAATTACCAAAGCCCAAGCAAGGAGACCTGGAATGAAATCAGGGTCTTGCTGAAGTCAATGGTAAAACAATCACGGATTTTACTGGGGCCAGGATTCCACCCTGCTGTTCTACCCTTCTTCCTTGGATCATAATTTCGTCCTTTTAGACACCTTAGCTCATTTTTCAAGTGATCATCCAATTCTCTGCCTACATTCTCCAGATGGCATTTTCATCTGAGGTCAAAGCTAAAGTGAGACAGACAATGGAAATCCTGGAATAAGGCATGCACCCTCAGCCCTAGATCCAAAAAGCCTTGCCAGAGAACAGACTGCCAGATCTTCAGCTGGAATAACTTGACAGAACTCCACCAAAGTTAATAGAGCTCTGTCGATTTACACCAGCTGAAAATATCATCCAGCATCCTTAGGATGCTTCCAGGGGAAAGTCACTCAGACAGTAGCACATCGCACTTCCATGAATTGATATGGCCCGCTCTGGTTCATTTCCTCTTTTACCTTAAATGTGGTGCAAATTTAGGTCAGCCAATTTATAAGTAGCAACATAGAGTCTCACAGGACTTTGCCAACAATGCTTTTATTTCTAATATAGGACATAAATTAGGAATATTTGAAACCTCATAGGCATCCTACTAGATTAATGGTAGGAAGTAATAAAGCAGAAGCATTGTTTTTAGAAAAAAAAAAACTGTTTTCAGGCTCTTTGCCTTTCAGTAACCCTTAGAAGTTTATCCAACTTACATTTTTAAAATCGTAGTAATGTACTGGAGAAGGGGCGGGGGGGCGGAGGAGATAGAAAGACCTAATACAGTCATGTAGGAAGGAAACTTTAAAAATGCGGGGGGGGGGGGGGAGAGAAGAGAGGAAGGAAAATTGTAGATATGATCACTGTACTGCCAATATTTTGGATTCAAAACATGCAGCAAAATGTATTCCTTCAGATCACATCTCTTTCCTCTGCTCTCTCCTCCCATCACCACATTTAATTCTGAATTAGCATGTTTACAGCTTTTTAATGAGCTGAGACATTGGCTTTATTGACCTCAAAGCAGCCTCCAGTCACCACCATAACGGTTGCCTTCAGTAGGTGGGTCTACTGGAGATCTTGGACTTCCAAGATTATCACATCAGAGCAGGCAATGTTAACACTGCACTTGCTTTAGGAGCAACCCTAATTCTAAAAGAAAGTTAGAATCTATCAATAGAAAAAATACATTTCCATTCAGACATTCAAGATAGATATCTTTGATTTCTTAAGGGATTTGACCCAGCCTGACTGAAATGTCATCTGGAGGGAAACACCAAGCTTCTGTATTTACAAGTCAACACTGACAGATAGTGTTGGTAACTGAAATGCCTGTCAACATATAGCAGGGAAAAAACATTCGTCTAAATTAACCACACCCTGGAGAATACTTGCTGCCTTCAAGATACTACAGCAGAACATATTTTTCCCATCACTGAAGAAGTTACTGTAGGTTGTAGGAGAGAAAATTGAGACCATTAAAATTTAATACAGTTTCTAAAATGGCATGTGCCTCAGAATTATAAATTACATATCATATTACTATATGTCAATTGCTCTTTCAGTTCCAGCCACCATTTAGCTAATTGTCTGATCACAAGTAAAGTTTCTATAAAGGTCAGTTATAGACTTTCAGCAATATTTTGTACCTCGTGATGGGCAATACTGTAAATTGTCTAATTTCCAGTTCCAGAACATTTCAGTGTGTTTTCTCATATTAGAACTGCAGTGTGTGGATTGAATGCATTAGTCTAGAAATCACAATGAAGTTACTATAATTCAGCATATTCAGATGGTAACAGCTTCATTAGCAGCATGTACCCCCATCATCACGAGTTGTACTGGTTATATGAATTTGGCCAATCGTGAAGCTCAGACTCCCAAAACACAGATCCTTAGAGCTAAAACATCATCTGTTATTTGTTGTGGTATTAGGTCTTCTTTTGTAATGCCCACAAAAGAAATAAGGCAACATGGTCACACATGCTGATGCACATTCCACTCGGGTGGGGGGTGGGGGGAAGAAAGATACACACACCCCTACATATCCCTGAACAAATTCAAATGAAGAGTGAAGAATATTAGGAATATATCTGTCTGCATTAGAGATTCTCATGTATCCCATATAGAGAATAGAGGAGACTCTTATTCAGGCAGGCATATTGTACGAGACTACACCAGGGTCTCTCAACAGTAATCACAGCATATTATATTTATATATAAATATAAAAAAAGACCAAAAACAGCTGGTGCAACAGCAATTTGCAGCAAAATATCTTTATAGGTTGTGAGTATGATCCCACTAAAGCATTTGAGATTCTACACGAGATTCAGAGCAATGTAGTGCATGGGAGTAAAAGCAAACATGCTGGGCTTGTTTTGGTTTTAATATTAGCAAACTCTGAATTTAAGCACAACAGGCAGCAATAGCCTGCATAAAGTTCAAGACATATTTATGTACTCATTAGCCAGATCACAGTTAATAAACCCTAACCCCAGGCAGGCAAGGTGAGTCTCCATCAGAGTTATGTACTGTAATTTACAGGAAATTAGAATAACTTACAATAAAAAAGACAATATTTATGGCTACTGATGCACAGAAGAACACACTGATAAAGCACAGAAGTCTAAAACACCAAAGCTGCTTAAATGAAAACCTATCAACCCCTCCAGCTGTTATGTGGTACAAATAACCAGTATCATATAGTAAGAAATATTCATCTCTAATCCAAAGTTGACCAGAAGCCTCATAAAACCCCACAGCAAATACAGTCACACCTCAAAAAAACTAAAGCCCCAATTCAAAGAGACATGGAGGCACATGCTTCAACTTGAAGCACATTCTTAACCCCCATTACTTAAAAGTTAATCACATGCTTTCCTGAATTGGGGCCCAAGTCATTTTGGTCTCAGTTAAGACAATTAGAGGCACTAATGATTCATTGTGGATTTTCACAAGAGTACCTTTGTCAGGCACCAAATTGCAGTCTTCAGCAACCAAGTTCTCTTAATAATTAGAGATCACCTGCTTGTTTCAAGCACAGAAACCCTCTCATTTGAAATACATTATTTTGAACTTTTTGGCTAAAATGAGATTTCAAAACTCAAAGAATCTCAATAGTTTATACAAATTCCTATGAAGTGCACAACACTTTACACTATTAAGGTATTTTAGTCTAATTTTTAATAGGGTTTAAATTCAGTTCACTCTGAATCTAAACCACCATTGGTTTGCTCATCCATTTAACAGCCCACAGGAAAAAGTGAAACAAAGGTGGGTCAGAATTCAATATGATCAGGGATCTTTGCAAGATGCAAAATGCTATTTAAGCCACACAGAAAAGTTATGTCTTCAGAGATACAAAAAAATTATCTGCTTGGGATAGTCTTGGGATCTGCTTGGCTACATTTAAATTTTGGAATCTATTAGATCATTAGTAAGGGGTTTTTTTTAATTACTTTCTTCTTTCCCATAAAAGAAATGGGCTACAGTATTCCCAGAACAATCTTTTAGAACAAGTTTAAATAAATAGAAGTTTGCAGTGTTGTTGTAGATGTGTTGGTCCCAGAATATGAAAGAAACAAGGTGGGATAGATAATATCTTTTATTGAACCACCTTCTGTTGGTTGAAGAGAAGCTTTCGAGCTTTACAGAGCTCTTCTTCTCTCATGTTAATTACCCACTCTATCATGTTTAGATATGAACAGCGAAGAATGGAAAATCATTTATATTATCGTTTGTTAATGTCATAGTGCTATTTAACATATGGACACATCAATACTATGGATGGTGGGCAATTTTCTAGAATGTTTTTGGTTTTAATTGACAGTGCTTGAATGACTGTCCTGTGAAGTATATAATCAAGAAAAGGCAGAAGTTGTTCTTAAATCAAAAGGTCAAATTTACAAAGAACATGTGAAACTTTATAACCAGATTCAAAGTGATAAGCAAACATTGCTACTTAGTATGGACAAACTGCTAGGAATCAAGTTTTGTAAGTCTTGTAACTCTTTCTGGGGTTCATAAAGTTTCTAAAGCTGTCAGAGTTAAAAACTTTTCCCTGTCATTTAACTGCAAGTTTTTCTTCTAGCACTTTAACAAAGAGCTTGCACAATTCCTGGGAGCCCACTCCAACATATCAATGCTTATCTATCATTCCAGGACATGAACAAAAGCACAGTGAAGCCAGCAGGAGTCTTTCCATTGACTTCAGTGGGCTTTGGACTAGCCTTCTATTGATAAGAGATTATTTATCAAAGCCCTGATTATCTCTGGACAATAAAACAACTCCATCTTTTAAAACTGCTCTTTCTCGACATGCAATCTATTGTCAGCACTTTATTAATATGGACTATTACATAATATGGAGTATTACAGCAACATTAGCAGTATCTCATGACCCATTTAATGAATCTAGATTCAACTTATGTGGTGTATAAATCTTCAAAATTTTTAATATGAGGAGAGAAGTCAATACAAATAGTTTTCGGAGTCTTCAAAACTACAGTATACTTACATTGCCTGGGTATTTTACTATTGTTAAAAATCTGCAAGATGTGCAATGATTCAAATTCATCTTGGTGTTACATTGTGTGTCTGGAGAGGTCCTGTTCCATTCACTGTGAACAGACCAGTTTACTACAGAAAAGCCAGATTTTATTTTACTTTTTTCCAGTTGGTGCTAAGTGAAATTTAGGATTTACTTTCCTCCAACCCTGTGAAACACTATCCACATGTCTTGTGTATTACACAAAATCAGCATAGAGGATTCTATTTCATGCTGGATGCCTGGTCAAGTCTTTTTAGGCACAAGCAATTAGAACAAAGGGGATCGGTCTCTCCCATATAATGAAAGATAATTCAAAATCAGAAACAGGTCACCCAGCCCTAATCTTCATGTAACATACATTAGTGACTTTGCTGAAGAGAAATATTCACTTAAGGATCAGTTAATTTTAAAACAGTTCTTGATAACCATACACATAGATCCAGGATTCTTTCCCTCTTTTGGTTTTCATACAAATATTCTGTGTTCGTTGTGGATCTGAAGCAAATCCCACCTTTTAGTTGTGCTTCAACTTCCATTGTTTGTTTTTACCACATCCTGCTGTACTGATGCATAATGGAAGCATGTTCCGCATTTTGTCCTTTATCTGTCTGGATCCTGTGAACTCCCTCTTGAAGTCCTTTGGAGGTGTGAAGCACACTCAACCACCATTAACAAGCCCTACATTTGAAACTTATTTTATATTTACCTTTCAAAATTGATTTAGTAACAGTCTATAAAATGATTAATCAAAAATACTTTAAAATGATCTTGACCATTTTATGTCTCAATTTGCCAAAATGTATTAAAGGAAAGCCAGGCTACAGATTATAGATACAAGCACAGAGGGCCAGGAAACTCAATCCTGAAAGGATCTCAGAGGGATTCTTTAAAAAGAATATTAAATAGATAAGTGAATCAGTTTGTCAAACAGTTGACCAGATCCTGCAACAACTTGTGTTACCTAGGATTTGCTGTGGAAGGCTGCTGCCTGAAGAAATCATTGAAAAAGCCAACAGGGACAGAGCCTATTTCTGCACTGTAGTTTATAGGTTGTGCTGATCGCAGTGTTACCACACTATAGCTCTTGAGAGCCCATCCCTACCACTTGTTAACATGGTTGTGTGCCCCCACCCCATTATAATGAATGTGAACAGGACAACTTAGATTTACAACCAGGTTAAGGAAAAATGTTACAGTAGTTCCTTCATGCAAAGTGGCTATTGAACGGATCTACTTGGTGAGCACCTTTACTCAGTCTGTATGCCAGTGGGAAGGATTTAGCCCTATAATTTCAGATCATGTGCTAAAAATATGCCATTTACCAAGGCCAGACATTGCCTTTTTCAACAAAACCCTGCCTTTACCTTCATGAGCCATACCAGATTTGGGGGCGGGGGGGTTGGGGAAGGAAGGGGCACAGCAGCAGCAGGGAGGAAAACGTAACCATTAGGATTTAATTTTGCACATTTGCTGTATTACCAGAAAACACACCATGACCCCACAGATAAACTGTGTTGCCATTTCCAATTACCATTATTTCTTATGGAAACAGGAACATACAGTAATCAAGAGCATGAGCAGCAGAGTGGGCTAAATTGTACTGGCTAAGAAGTTGCTGCACATCACCATGGTAGATGTTCTTCCTTCATAAACTGCTACTGCAAATACATTATTCATAAGCTTATAGTTTAAGAATTGGCAAGTTTTCAGCAATAACATTTTAAACCTGCCAGAAATTGTGTTAGAGTTTCTTTTTTTGTTTTGTTTTTTAAAAAAACTCCTCTGCTACTGCATTGTGTGTAACCAGACTAACTCTTAGAGATCTTGCTAATTTTGTTCCATTTGTCTGGACTACATTTAGTTCTCTACTCTTCCAAACACATTATGAACTCTGCAGAACTCTAAAGGAACCATAATTTCCACCAGATATCTCCAGTCTGAAGTCTACCACGTCTCAGAATTTTGGCCTCAAAAAGCCTATGAAAAAAAACAAGATTACAAATACCAAGCTATTTGACTTAACTTAGGCTTTACTTGAGTTCCCACAAAACGCAAACACACAGCCTTAGCAACCATTAATGATGCCGAAGAAATACAGGAATAGTAAAGAGACAGCTTCATATACTGAGAACATTTCTAAGTTGCCTCTTCCTTCACAGAGCATAGGTGCAAAGTGTACACATCCGCATTCAGTGGAGTGGCATTACTAACCCCTGAAAACAAACCACACTGATAAATATGCCCCTATATCCAAATAAGCAGAAATATAAACAAAATTTAGTAATACACAAAATATACTGTAAATTTATACCAATCAATTTTGGCCAAATAGTTGTTTGAGAACCCATTTTTGCTAGTTCAGGGCAATACTAAGCCACCTGATTCAATGACAATTGTCTCCAGAATTACCTCTGGCTATTACAGTTCCAGCAAGAACCATGTGGACCAGAATTCAGTTAAATGAATTAGGCTAAGTGTGAAGCAGCAGTTACAGAATGTGACTTTGACACAGCAGCCTCCCAGAGAATGACTTCATAAAGTATTAATGAAGCATGTCCACTGTGTCAGTACAGAAAAGAATTTAACTCAAGGGACTACAAAAAACATCGCCCCATAATAGGACAGACAGCCATTTTTCTGTGTTTCTAAGCCTAATGAAATCACAGCCAGAGGTGAAGCACCAGACCTCAGATGGTTGCTGCATGAATATTGGCGGCACCCACTGTTGCAAGAAGTCTTTAAATATAAAGAAGTAATAATATAAAGAACAGGAAAAGTTTTAGGGAAGTGTTCTGTTGTGGGTTTTTGTTTTGGGGTTTGGTTGTTTTTGGAATTGGCACACTTGTTATTAGTACTGCTTGCTGTGAATATTACTGGGAAAGGTCACTTGAATCCTGCAGTTCACAGCATCACAAACTGCTGGCTCAGACAAAGGCATCAGACTGTGGAAGATAATATGTTCCTCCTAAGCTACACCTCTTGATCCCTACATGGAAATCATAATTTGCCCAGCAAGGATTGCAGCAAAAGCCATCAATATTTCCCTGTGAACGTAATCCCAAATTATAGACTACATTCATTATTAAACTGTTTAACTACGACTGTATACCCAATGCTAGTGTCCCAGAGAGGATGTGCAGCGTTGCCATACTGTATCATTACAGAGAAACCAGTAAGCCACAATATGCCATAAAAACCTGAAGCTGCTGAAACTCATCCCTGCTAGACAGGTGGCATTCATATTTTGAAATTTTCAGCAGCTTATTAATATCTCTTTATGGTTTCAAAGGAGCACATCACTTGCCCCCATTGGCATGGGGAATAGATTTCTACTTTTCAACTTCATTTGTTTTCTTGTCTTTTTTTCTTAAGTGCATTTATCATCAAGTTCTAGAAATAACTCTGTTTAAAACACCATGCAAGCAAGTACATGAGGAGCATGCCCTGGCTGCTTTCGGATTGATACATTGGAAAAGCCTCCCAGGATTAGCTTCTCAGCAGCTGGTCAGGTCCTTGGTTAAGGGGCTGTGTCAAAGCATTCATAGTCACCTTTCCCATAGATTAAAAATAAAATAGAGTGTGATTTTTTTCCCCCAGAGGCAGTAGTTCTAGTGATCTAAGGGCATTTCTACACAAGCCCTTACTGTGCAGCAAGCTGGGGTGTCAATCTATCATGTTCCAGTGCACCTTGCACTAACTGTCCATGTGTGGACCCTACTGATGCTTATTAAAATTTTCCTTGTGGATTCTGACATACTGTGGTTTGAAACAGCAGCAGCTCAATGCATATTAGAGAACTTTCAGTGTTTATCAGCAGGGTGCACACAGATAATTGGCGCATGTATGCTGCAGCACTACAGGTTGACACCCCAGCCCACTGCTCAGTAAGTGCTGCTGTAGACATGCCCCTAGCCAATACACCGACTTCCTGGAATTACAGAGTCAAATCACGGCAGGCTCAGCCAGCCCAGCATTCCTCTGAGGAGAAACTAAAATGAGTACTATACAGTTTATTATATGTGCATAGAATCGGAACTGGAAGGGACCTCGAGGGGTCATCTAGTCCAGTCCCCTGCACTCAAGGCAGGGCTAAGTATTATCTAGACCACCCCTGACAGGTGTTTGTCCAACCTGCTCTTAAAAATCCCCAGTGATGGAGATTCCACAACCGCCCTAGGCAGTTTCAGTGCTTAACCACTGACAGGAAGGTTTTTCTAATGTCCAACCTAAACTGCCCTTGCTACAATTTAAGCCCATTACTTCTGTCCTATCCTCAGAGGTTAACAAAAAAAATTCTCCTTCCTCCTTGCAACAACCTTGTATGTACTTGAAAAACTTATGTCCCCCCTCACTCTTCTCCAGACTAAACAAACTCAATTCCCCCCCCACCCAATTTTCCCTCATAGGTCATGTTTTCTAGACCTTTAATCATTTTTGTTACTCTTCTCTGGACTTTCTCCAATTTTCCACATCTTTCCTGAAATGTGGTGCCCAGAACTGGTCACGATACTCCAACTGAGACCTAATCAGTGTGGAGTAGAGCGGAAGAATTACTTCTCATGTCTTGCTTACAATACTCCTGCTAACACATCCCAGAATGATGGTTTTTTTTTTGCACCAGCGTTACACTGTTGACTCGTATTTAGTTTGTGATCCACTATAACCCACAGATCCCTTTCCACCATACTCCTTCCTAAGCAGTCATTTCCCCTTTTGTAAGTGTGCAACTTTCGAGTGAGGTCTTCGAAAGCTAGGTCTTGTCTGTTCAAGATCCCATACTGCTTTAGAGGGGGGAAAAGGGTAGTTACTGTTGTCCTGGACCAAAATACTCCAGCACCTCCCTGTTTTGCTTTGCAATTCACCACTTGGGTACCACCCTCTACACCAGAGGCTGTATTGTCAAACCTAAGCCTTCAAAATCAGAAGCCCAGTCCCAAAATATACTGAAGTTGCCTTAAAGCAGTGGTTCTCAACTCTGGTCCACTGCTTGTTCAGGGAAAGCCCTTGGCGCGCTGGGCCAGTTTACCTGCCATATCTGCAGGTTCGGCCGGTCGCAGGTCCCACTGGCCACGGTTCGCTGCTCCAGGCCAATGGGGGCTGCAGAAAGCGGCATGGGCCGAGGGACGTGCTGGCCACCATTCCCACAGTCCCCATTGGCCTGGGGCGGTGAACTGCGGGTAGTGGAAGCCGTGACCAGCCGAACCTGCGGATATGGCAGGTAAACAAACTGGCCCAGTGCGCCGGGGGCTTTCCCTGAGCAAGCAGTGGGCCAGAGTTGAGAATCACTGTCTTAAAGAAAAGAGTGTGTGGTTTTGGGGGTTATTTTTGTTTGTTTTAGACACCACACACACAGGTTCTTTTTATTCACTTGTCAGTTTTGAACCTTCACAATTATGCTTTTCTCCACAGCCATGAGGGCTAGAAACCTTAAAAAATAAAAGTTGAGATGTTTCACATTCACATGATTCAAGGAGCTGACGCTCTAAGAAAAAACACCAACTACTGCAAGATGTGATAAAAACCACAAAAGTTGACAATACTGCAGGTGATTGTATTTTAATTCTGTCTGGAGATCATGGAAGCTTTTTGGGAGTCCCCAGAATGAAAGGAAACATATAAAAGAATTTTTTTCCCCTAAAGGATCTCAAACACTTCACAAATCCAATCCTGCAATTAACTCCAGACACCTACATTTGTCTAGAACTTGATCAAAACACAAGCATCAGTCCACAAGTCAAAGTAATAGCCACAAATTCCCTGATCTTGCCTCTTTTGACATTTAACATATGATGAATAGTTTTTAGCATTAAAAAAGCATAGCAGAACACAAACTTCATTCATTTATGCAACTGTCAATCTAGTCTCAAGGCATTTTTCTGGAGCTCGGTGTAGGGGTTAGCCTGTACAAAGACAGCTGCCATATCAGAGCATGTGTTTGTACAGAAAGAAATCCTTCAGGTACTACTGAAGTGCAGCCACCTCAGGAGCAGAAAGAAGCAATAATGTCCAACTCCTCAGAGTTTCACTCACACTTTGTCTCCACTGCTAAAAAGGTATATTTTCCCTTAGGTAACTAATGCACATAAATGCTCATGAGCTATCCTGAGGTAAAAAAAAAAAAAACACAAGACAAGTGGTGTTGTAGGTATGTTGGTCCCAAGATATTAGAGAGAGGATAGTGAACAAATATATTTTATTGGACCAACTTCTGTGGATTGGACCAACCAATCTGGTGAGAGACACAAGACTTACTGCTTACGCAGATCTCAGTGGCAGTTCCCACACTTGTCTTTCACACCAACAGAAGCTGGTCCAATAAAAGATATTACCTCACTCACCTTGTCACAGTAAATACAAGGCACTTCAGTTTTATGAAGAGGTAAACTGACTGAGGTCAATCCCTGGAGGGGGCATAGAGCTGTTTACCTCACGGTAAATCTAAAGTGCCCTGTGTTTTTACCCCAGGATAGTTACCCAGAGGTAAAAATCAGACCATTTTAAGCAGAGAAGACAAGGCCCTAGAAATGAGACCCTAGACAAAAAAATTGCTATTCCCACTATGTAATAGTCTATTGTAAGGCCCTGTTCTGTACACACAACTTAACCTGTATAGTAGATCCACTGCAGGATATAGGATTGTTATGCCTCAGTTTTAAGAGCTTGGCCACTCCACTGACTCCTGAGCAGTTCTGCCACCCACCACATCTGATTCCAGACAGAGGAGAGGTAGCATGTTGAAGAGATCAAAGAAGTAGATACCCCAGGTGCTGGAACTAGGGGCAGGGCTGTCCCTGGGGGTGTGGGGGGCAGGGCCCAGGACAAATCAGCCTCCCCACTCGTCTCCTCACCGTCCGCCTGACATGCCCACCCACCACTCACTTCCTCACACCTCACTGCCCGCTGCTCTCCTCGCCATCCTCCTGCCCCTCACCTCCTCATCCCCCTCCTGTCTAACACTCACCTCCTCCCCACTGCTCACCTCCCTGCTAGTCTCCTTGCCGTCCATCCGGCATGACCCCCACGTCCGCTGCTCTCCTCTTTGCCATCTGCCCGCCTCCTCACCTGCCTCCCGCTCGCCTCCTCATCCCGCTCGCCCACCCGAATATTGGGACAAATGGCGTCCCAATTGTACATTGGTCAGGATGTTCAACAAAGGTCTAAATATTAGGACAAGTCCCAATTTTATCTAAGTGCGGGGGCCCCCCCCAAAGCATGGAGCCCAGGGCAGTTGCCCTGATTCACCCTACCCAAGGGACACCTCTGACTAGGGGTGCTGCAGCACCCCCTGGTTTGAAGTGATTTCCATTATATACAGGGTTTACAGTTTGGTTCCATGGCTCTCATCACCTCCACTACAAAAATTTGTTCCAGCACTCGGTAGAGACACTGTGAGCAATACTGCAGGGCGTTAAAAGAAAGCTGGTAGCACCCTATCTGCCCAATATACTGCCACACAGAATGGGGCTATGGAGGTCTTCCCACTCCTCAGGCCATGTAATTTTGATGCCTCATCAAGAAAGTGGCAAACTTGATCTCGGGGTGAGAAAGGAATCTCCCACAGGTATCTCTAAAAAGCAATGGCAGCAGAGCCAGTACCGATCCAGAAGCATACACAGCTTGTGATGGCTCTCTAGCATTTCTTCTCATTCGAAAGGAGATTTCTCACAATCACAAGCAACATGGCACTGCACTGAGAGTTGGACTGTATTTTCAAACAAAGCATCTAATTATGCTCCCATTTTATTGTTCTCAGACAATTGTGGAGACGACTGATAGAATATAATTGCTGAGGTAGCCACTAAGAGCCCTCTCTACAAACGTCATCCATATACTACACAGATTCTGCCCTAAAGCAGGTATGATAAAAAGGAGGGTATTCTAAATACTCACATTTTGTTGGTTTATGAGTTACTTGGTTTGTTCACGTACGCTTCCAGAGCCTATGCCTTATGTGTACTGTAAATGCTTGACCTGTAAATCAAAAACAGCCAGACGGACACCCATGGTGGCGAGAGGGAGCAGAGAAAGAGGGTAGAAAACGAGATATAGCCTGCTTAAGTCATAAATGCATTTCACCGTTTCCTCGATAACATAGAAAGTATATAGTTACTGTCACTCCTGCAGAAGCACTTTGGGAACCCTACAGTCAATTGACTCACCCAAGATCTTCACAGTACTAGTCAGTAGTAAAATAGTTGTATTTCTCAGAAAAGCCATACTGTGTTCCTGTTTTACCATTCCACCTTCAGATATCACATAATACAAGAATTCTGCCAATCTCTGGGATTTCCAGATATACCAGCACTTTCAATGTTTTTTTAGATGTATTTGGACTATACTGATTTCTGTCTAGTTTCATTTTATTATTTTTTGGGTGGAGGTATTATCTTCTAAAAATTGTAGTAGTAGTGGCCACACAGATCTTTGCAATATGATCACTGCTAAGGGGATATTGTTAATATTAGAATGGGTTGCAATTAGGGGTCACTGATGTAATCACCTAGGGTGAAAATCCCCTTAAAAAGAGTTAAGATGCTATTCAGTAACTGCATCTAGAGTCTTGGTAAGTAGATTCAGTGGTTTCTCATGCACTTAACTGTAAAGCTCTATTCTGTTAAAGGGGCAACATTTGGCTCCAGATGAGGAGTTCTGCTCAATGGGGGTTCCTATGTAAACAATTCAGGGGTTGAACAAGTGCTGCTGTGTGTTAATCAGCAGTGAAGTGAGATAATCTGTAGAGAGAAGCAATAAAGCTGTGGGGCAGAAATACCTGGACCAAAATGTCTGGGGTAGGGAGTAGCTAGAGTATAGTCTGTTACTATCTCTGTTCAAGGAAACAGGATGTGTGTACATTTGGTAAATAAACAAGTTACACTAAAGAAATACCTGACTCTGCATCATTTCTGTTCCAAACAGGAACTGATCTTCAAGGTCCTGAAAATCTGATACCACACAGCAAAGGAGCAACATTTACCTAAGGTACCTTGAACGCATATATAGCGCTTTACAAATGTAACATAGCCACTGTCTGAAAGCACTTATAAAATAAGGCCTCAGATTTATATGTGGTCATACCACTGAGAGTGTGCAGAATCACACTCAAGCTAATGAAGCTGTGCAGGGTCACACCGTACAAAGCAATTTGCAGAATCAGAGCTTAATACAGATAGCCTAGGACATGACATGCAACAATAATTCAAACACATAGTGACAGAGGAACAAGCTAAGGTGATCAACAGTAGAAAGCTATAAAGCAGGAAAGGGTAGAATGGGGTAGTGTTTGCTCCAAAGTTAACATGGGCAGATACAGAGAGCCCAAGCAGGTGGATTAGCTTGTTAAAGGCAGAAGAAAAGGTACTTTAGAGATAGCTGAAATCAATTATTTAACTAATATTGGGTTTAATAACAGCAACACAGACATAATCCAAACCAGAGAAACATGGGATAGTTTCTTTCCATTACCTAAGAGTAGTACAAGGCTTATTGCAGGTTACCAGTTGAGATTTCCTTTCTGAAGTTCTGCATCCTCCCTCTGTGAAGCAGTTACCTACATTGACTTTCCCCTAGTAGATTGCTACTGCAAGGTTTTTAATATCTCAGAAAGCACCTGCTGCTTCAGATTTCCAGTAATTGGTAAATGCTGCACCTGTGAGTTTCAGTTAGGCAAGCCAGGTTTTAATGGCTACTAGGAGCCAGGAAATAAGTGGCAATTTATACAATCACCACTTTGGATAAGAGTAGAGGGAACAAAAGAAAACAAATGTTCAACCGCTTCTTTTTCAATAAGTGACATCAACCTTTTTCATGGGCTGCAGCCACATTCTATCATTCAATTAAATATGCAGTTACCCCTGTGCAAGGGGCATTTTCCAGAAAGCCATGCTGCAGCAATTTAAGAAGAACGGATACCTCCCCTTTCACATCCTATTTGTATTACATTCTGAGGATATTAACCCAGAAATCTGACCTTCCCAAAAATCTAGTTAGTTGATCCATGAGAGAGATACAGTATCAGTGTGGCTACTGCAACTTTTGCCTCCTGCTTGCCACACTATCGCTGTTTACTTAATTTCCTTAGAAATAGGGATGATTTATTTGTCTGGAATCTGAAGCCAGAAGTGCCTGCTTTAGTACTAGAAAAGGCCATTTTGGAATGTGAGTAGGCCTGAGAATGCTCCTTATTTTATGTCACACAGCACTCATGGTAGCAGAAGGGCAGTACTGCGGGCTCCTATTGAAGAGGAAAAAGCAGTATGTTTATGTTCTGCTGTGGTGATTTTCTCTGAGGCCCTCAAAATTAAGTGTCTGTTTGGGGTTTAGCATCTAGCTTTTACTGCTTTCCAAGAAGGCAATAGCTCCACCCTCCTGAAAAGTACAAAGATTTCTAAATGTGATTAATAGAGCGGATCAGATAATAACTATATTTCTTTTTGTTTATATGTTTCTCTGTTTTAGTTTTTTTTGCAAAAAAAAAAGTTGAAGTGAACCTTTTTTAATTTAAAAAATGTTTTCTTTTGATGGAGAAAAACTCACCTTTTAAATAGAAAAAATAGGGGGAGGGTGGAATAAAAGTGGGACTGAAAGTGGGGTTTTTCTCCAACAAAATCAAAAATATATGAAGTTTATTTGAAATCTCCACTCAACACTGAAAAATGCCAACCGAAAGCTATGAGAGTAATTAGAACCTTTGTTTCTATCAAAAGCAATAAAAATGTGCAATTAAAAAAAAGCCCCCATGTCAGCGGGTATAACTGTATTGATCAAATCAGTATAGTAGTAATTTGCCTCCTAAAACCTTCATAAACTTTAATAAACATTAATGATATGTAGAGTCCTTTATGAAAGTCCATAATATATTCCATTTCAACCTTTCTAGAAACTGTATTAATCTCTTCTTTGTTCAAGAGAGAGATATTTGTTTTGTTTTTGGTTTGCATGCTTTCCAAGTCTGTAAAGCAGTGGTTCCCAAACTTGTTCCACCACTTGTGCCTGGCAGGCCGGGCCGGTTTGTTTACCTGCCTCATCTGCAGGTTCGGCCGATCGCAGATCCCAGTGGCTGTGGTTCACTGCTCCAGAAAAATAATTAATTTAAAATTTTCAACTACTTCCATTTAAAAAAAGAAAACTACAGGAAGGAGATGAGTTTTTGACTCCATATTGTAGTGCACAGACTGAAGAAGACTGGTTCAGGCACCTGGTCACAGACAGCTTTTTAATAAGGTTTCTGTTTGTTCCCAAGCCCTGTCATGCGGCCCCAAAAATACTATTGGAATTTAAAATACTGTAGGTGGAAATAATTTTACAACTTGAAAACTGATGGATAGTCCAAATGACAGTGCACATGAAATCAACATAGGACTCTGAGTATGTATTTGCAGGCCTCAGAGGTAACTTATAAAGAGAACCTATTGCTTTCAATATCTCATTTGCTTTCTCATAAAGCATGCTTCAGAATTTCCTTTTCCATGACAGACGTATCTGCCAACATATTTACTGAATGCATGGCTCCTGCTGCAGTTAGCATGGTGTTTAAGAAAAAAGTCCTCGATCAGTGAGTGCCAGAAAACATTATGTGGCTCATTTTCTTTCAAATGACAGTGCCTCCATTTCAACACAGTTGCTTCTCACAGCGAATACCAAAACCACCCACCCCAATTGTGAGTCTAGAAGCAGGACAACTCAAAATCATTTTCAAACTGTGTGTGTAAATAAGAAAAAAAATTCCTGCACAAGATCAAATAAAAATATTGAAAACTTTAACAAATGGCTGAATTGAAAGAAAATACATATACTGTAAGCAGTCTCTGTTATATTACTGAGCACAGAGATCTAGTATATGACATACTAATGGCTCTGAGTGGAGTGGGATCTCTGGGAAGAAGCAGATATTTCTTTGAGACATGCTCCTGGAGGAAAAAATCAACATTAAAGTAACGCTATGTTGAATGCCCTATTTATGCTTGAGACAAGGTGGATGAGACAATATATTTTATTGACCAACTTCTGTTGGTGAGAGAGACAAGCTTTTGAACTACAGTACACCCTTGCAATAATGAACTCCTAGGGATCCAAGCCATTTGTTTGGTATAGCCAGGGGTCCATTATAGTAAGAGAGAGCCCTGGGGTGTTGGCGGGGGTAGGAGGCAGAGTGCTCCTCTGGCTCCAGCCAAGGCCTCAGGAGCACTCTGCCCCAGGACCGGAGAAGCTCTCTTACCCCCCCGGGGCCAAAGGAGCACTTTGTCCCAGCCACTGCCCCGGGGTCAAAGAATCTGTCAGTCCCCTGCCACAGCCCCAGGGCTGGAGGAGCTCTCAGACCCGCACCGGCTGGGCAGGACTTGTGATGGAATCCAGGGACTACGTTCGCTATAGCCCAACGTTCGTTATTGTGAAGGGCTTTATAGTGAGGATCTACTGTACACAGAGCGCTTCCTCAGGTCTGGGAAAGGTACTCAGTGTCACAGATACATACAAGATCAGACAGATAGTTTATTGTAAGTAGCTAGCACATATTCTAAGGGCCAATTCAAGGTGAAGTGGCCCATTACACCCCTCTAGTCATAGGACAAAAAGGGGGGTTAGTGGGTTACAGATAGTTGTAATAAGCCATAAATTCAGTGTCTTTATTAAGACCATGATTTTAGTGTCTAGCAGTTACTAATTTAAGCTCCCAGTCTCATCTTTTTGAAGTGTTGTGTAGGTGACCTGAATGGTCAGGGCCGTCCCTACCCATACACAAAGTATGCAGCTGTGTAGGGCACCTGGAAATTTGGGGCACCACATTTCCTGGTACCCTGTGCAGCTGTGTGCTGCTCCAAACCCTGCCCTGGCTCTTCCCCATGGCCCCAACCTCTGCTCTGCCCTAGCCCCGCCTCTTCCTGCCCCTGCTCCATCCTAGCCCCGCCCCTACTCCACCCCTTCCCCAAAGCCCCCACCCTGCTCCTCCCCAGTCCCACCCCTTCCTGCCCCTGCTCTGCCCCACCCCCACTCCCCTGAGGACTGCAGCAAGGCTGGGCCTGCACTCACGGGCGGCAGGAGGTGCAGTGACCCGGCCCCAGCCACGCTGCTGGTGAGTGCTGGGAGACAGTTGCCCTTTGCCTCCCAAGCCAGCCCCACCCACGGAGGCCTGGACTCCCCTCCACTCCCCCTGCAGGGGGCTGCACAGGGAATAGCTAGGGACAGCCCTGTGAATGGTCACCTTGAATCATCCCTTAGTACATGTGTTAGCTACTTATGCTAAACTGTTTGATCCTGTACGTAGCTGTGACACTGAGTACCTTTCCCAGACCTGAAGAAGAGCTCTATGTAGCTCGAAAGCTTGTCTCTCACAAACAGAAGTTGGTCTAATAAAAGATATTACCTCACCCACCTTGTCTCTCTAATATCCTGGGACCAACACAGCTAAAACAACATATTTTATATGCTTGATATTCTACATCTTCTCAGTTGTACCCTAGGTGGGTTTTTTTTGTTTTTTTGTTTGTTTGTTTGTTTGAACAACCATTCCATTCTTCTGTGAGAGACTCCTGTGTTTCATTTACATTCTCAACAGCTTTTGCTAAAATTTTGGCTACATAGCTTCATTTGTAATCTTACATGTCTGTGAGTAGAGTTGCATGCCAGGTATCATCTCTCTCCCACAGTCCAAAACAGGAAAAACATGCACAGAGCTTCACCACAAGGGTGGGAGGACCACAAATGGTGACTGCTAAGCCCAAACTCACACCTTTTTTCCTAAAGCAATAGTATTCCATGCCTCAGATGCCTGTTTAATCCTGTTTAAATTAGAGGGATGCCACAGAACAGCATCCAGACTCATAGGCAAGGGCAAAAAACTATTACCCATAAACCCAGAGCTGGTACAAAGATCTGAACAAGTATAAGTGTTAAGGTTCCTGCCCACTGGACAAGAAGAACAGGGTAAACTGGAGGCAGACTAAGGGTATGTCTACACACAGATACCCATGGCTGGCCCGTGCCAGCTGACTTGGGCTTGCAGGGCTCATCATTGCATTGCCAGTCAGAGGAGAGATTGGCCAGAGGAGCTGAGTGGGAATGCAGTTTTGTTTATTCATGCAAGAGAAGCAGCACTAGCAGTGGTACACCTGCTTCCCTAGAAAAATCCCACCCATGTTCCTCAACTCTGAATTAGAAGAAAGATTTTTGTGAGGTTCAATTATCAGGTTCATTCAATAATTTGCCCTTCTCCTTTTGGTGGGGGTATCAACAGGGATGCCAGTTGCAATGGTTCCACTGTGCTAGGACACTAGAAACTAGATTGTGTGGCCTCCATATTTATTTCAGTCACTGCCCATATGGAATAGATTTGAATCCGCAACCTAGAAGTGAAAGGCTGTATGACTGAAGTAAAATGTCTCAAGTATTCCGTATGTGGATTCATTTTTCACTAACCTCCTAGAATGTTCTGGACCTTTGCAGAATTTTGTGGAAACTTCCAGACTTCCTGAGAACTACATTTTCTTTGAACCTCCTAGAACGTTGTGGAAGTGCACTTGTGTTTTAAGACTTGATTGCCGATGAGAGACTGACATCGCTTGCTATTTATTACTTGAAAATGGCATTGGCCAGTCTTTGGATCTCTCTGATGCTGTGCTTCAGTTTGCAAAGGCAAAGGTGAGAAAAGCAAGCTTTTAAACTAAACGACTAGGGTTAACATTTTAAGGCTGTCATCTACTATAACACTGTTTAATACTGGTCTGCCCAAGGTTGGTGCATAGTTCAATTTCTTGATGTTAGTATATTTCAGTTAGCCTTAAAATTAAAATAAGGTATTCAGAAGTTTAATAAATGGAAGGGGGTGTAACAGTGTACACACTGTGCCCCTCCGGATTCGGCCCCTTGGCCCTTCTCCTGGTCACTTAACAGTGTTATGTTACATATGTTACAGAAGCAGACTGCTGTTCATAGATTATATTCTATTTCGGGGCATAAAAACTGATATCTAAATTCCCACATAGGAAGCAAGGTAAAATAGTTCCATTTGAGATTTACACACACTACCATTGATAACTGTTGTGTTACCCATTCTTCTTAACCCAACTTATACAACCATATATCATTATGCAATATACTTCCCAACAACTGCTTGAAACATCACCCTTAATATAGAACTGAAACTTACATACCCCCCACAAAGAATATTAATTAGGAATGTCTACAGAGGGAATATTTATTATGAGAAAATTGACTTAAGCATGTTGAAGCAATGCTAATTGCACCAAACAGAAGGCAAGGTCAGTGATATGTGATGAATGCTTGCTCTAAAGCCATTATTGCTGTTGTGAGCTGCCCAAGGGCAATATTGCTATTAAGAACTGAAATTCATTTTTCTTAAAAATCACTTTTACTGCAAGATTATTTTATTTTTCAAGAGTTTGGAAACTGAAGTAACTTTTCCTTAATTCTCTGTGTTTTCTCATCAGCCACTCATGGCTGCATTTCTTTTTATTTTGTTTGAATGAGAAGTACAATAGATATTTATTCCCTCAGTAGAAATAGAAAGGGGACAGTGGCAGAAGCACATAGGATTTAACAGAAACAGAATTTATGTGTTGCTATCCAGTAAGTTATCTCACCTTCCTTTCATGCACCAGTGTGAGTTTCAGTCCTAGTTATATTAGTTGGCATTATTCTGATCTTGCATACCTGAAGGAATTAATCCCTGACATAAAGGAGGTCTTCCTTCTCATTCTCTAGTTTTGCATCCTGGTAATCTCAATTTATTGAAATCTCTTTTCACAAGACTAAAAAAATTGGGGTGGGGGGAATAAATGGGACCTGATAATCTTCAATTGTGTTAAGGGCTGTCATAAAGAGGATGTTGATCAGTTGTTCTCCATGTCCAGTGGAGGTAGGCAAGAAATAATGGACATAATCTGGAGCAAGGGAGATTTACATTAGGCATGAAGAAAAACTTTAACAATAAGGGTACTTAAATTCTGGAATAGGCTTTAAAGGGAGGTTGTGGAGGTTTTTAAGAACAAGTTAGACAAACACCTGTCAGGGATGCTGTGATGGGGTGTGTACTCCTCACTGGGCCTGAGAATCCAATCATGTTATCTGGCTGCACCTAGAGGGAGAGCTAGGGTTACCTGATCATGAAGCCCAGCCAGGGTGGAGCAGGCTGGTTAGTATAAAACCAGGAAGTACACAACAGATTTATGAGGATTGCTGGGAGCTTGGGAGACAAAATTGTATGGCTTGTGACAGACTTCCTCCTATTGTCAGGGTCAAAAATTGGTACAGGAGATAGGTAAAAAAATGTAAGGGGACTGTTGCCCCCTTACTAACATTCAGTGGGGGTGTTTTGGTTGGCTAGCTCCGAGTACTAAAAAGGTGGAAGGGTCGATGGGGAATCAGAACCCTGAGACTGACAGCCCCCAGGAACAATGGGGAGAGGCCAATACTCCAGGTCAGCCTGAATGACAGGGCGGGCAGGCTAATCAGGGAGTCAGGAGGTCAGGGAGGTCCCATCCTCCATGTGAGCTGGATTTGCCTGCGTCAGACAGAGTGGGGCCAAGCTAAGGGGAAAGAAGGAGCCCAAGCTAAGCTGGGGAGCAGAGCTGTGCCAGATCCAGAGGGACCAGAAAAGCAGCCCAGAGAGAGCAAACCCTGTCCTGGGAGCAGAGCTGCAGCCCCAAAGCCAGAGGCACAGCCCAGAGAGAGCAGACTTGCCCTGGCAGAAGAGCTGCAGCAACCAGAGCCAGAGGGGCCAGAAAAGCAGCCCAGGAAGCAGGTCAGTGCTGGGAGCAGAGTCACGGAAGCAGCCTGCAGAGCAGACCTGTCCTGGGAGCAGAGCTGCAGCAACCAGAGCCAGAGGGGCCAAAGAAGCAGCCCAGGGAGCTGGAGACAGAGCAGCAGCAGCAGTGCAGAGACAGAGTGGTGGAGCTGGGGCTGGAGCAGTCCAGAGCTGGGGAGACCTAAGGGGGACCCTGGACAGCAGGCCCAGCACAGGGAGACACTTCAGCCAAGAGGCTCTGCAGGCCAGACTTGGATCGTAACCTCGACAGCGTGGGGGCGACACTGGGAAGAAGTGTCCTACCACTTAGAGCCTGAGAGCGTGTGGCCACCACCAGAGCAAGTGTCCAACCCACAGCATCCCTGCAGCACAGCCAGGGCCCGAGAAGAAGGCCTGGGACTTACAAGGAACAGACTGTGAACTGCCCTGACATTCCAGAGGCTCTGTTTGTGATGTTCCCTGCCACAGAGCGGGTTGATGTGTTTCCTTTAACCTTTCCCATTGTTGATTAAATAACTTGCATTTGCTTTAACTTGTATGTTATGTTCAGTGGGTCAGAGAAGTGCCCAGTGCAGAGAGAGTACCCCGGAGTGGGGACACCCAAGCCCCTGTCCTAGGTGACCACAGCAGGGTTGGGGGTCGAGCCCCCCAGGAATCCTGGGCCCAGCCTTGTTGGGGTTACAAGGACTCTGCCAGACAGGAGAGTGGAAGGGGAGTCCTCAAGGGCAGGGAGGCCACTGGGTAAAGGAAATGGGAGCAAGGACTCAGATCCTTTCACTAGCCCACTTCACCAGGGTAGTGCAGAAGCCAGGAAAGTTCCCCACAACAGCGGGACTATTCCCCCTGCTTAGAAAAAGAAAAACAGAGAGAACTAAATATTTTTAGTTATGGGAAATCAAATTACAAATGGACAGTTATTCCCCCATTTGTGGATTTGGAATTGTGTGAAAGGGAAGGAAAAAGATCACACATTATAATTAATGACATTTCTGAATTTACTTATAAAAAATGGAGCCAGCTTTGCTAAGTCTATACAGATAGGTCAAAAGATGACAGTCTTGGAACCCAGAAATCTAAAAGGGTTTTGGATTATATGACTGTCCTGATGGCTGAACAAAGGGGCATAATGTTGGCGCTAAACTGGGTAAGAGATGTGCAACCAGCTACCTGATTCCTTATTAGGCATTCTAACTATCAGAACAGGGACTCCAGAAAGCAGAAATGACATAATGAGTGAAATAATGCTCCTCACTACAGAAATAATGCAAGCAGGTAACAAAAGTGTGGATTCTGGCACATATTGGAATAACTGAAAATGAGATGGCTGACAAAGCAGCACAACAAGCTCTAAACAATAAGGAGGTGGATATCAAGATACCCTTAAGTAGACAAGAATTTAAAAGTGTCGTCACGAAGGATCTTGCAAAAGAATGGAATAAGGGAACAAAAGGAAGATGGTTTTATGATGTATGCTCAAAAACTGAAGATAATACTGTACTCCACAATCATGATAGAAAAAGTCAGGTAGTCATATTTAAATGATAAGCTAAACTTTTTTTAAAAGACAAAGATGGTCTGTGCAATGTCTGCAAAACCAGAGAAACTGCTGATAATGTTCTATTGGCATAGTGAGCAATATTCTATGGAAAGAAAGTTTCTTCATGAAAAATTGAGTCAGCTGAGAATCAAAAATTTTTCCCTAAAGAGACTAGTGAGAATGTCAGGGAAATGGAATATTGCGAAAAAGCCTTGCTGCACTTCCTGAAGAACACTAGACTGAATGAAAGGATGTAAAAATATAAAATAAAAAAATAATCTTGGCTAAAAATGAAGAAAGTGACAGTCATAGCCACCTGGAATAAGGCTGCTGCACCAAAAAACCAAAAAAAGACAAAGAAGGGGTTACAGGGATGAGGTCTGCAGTCACTTCATACAGGGGAGGGGAGTTGGCCAGGGACAAGATAGCAATCCGTGGAGAGTGTAAACCATGGGGTCCTGCCCTGGACTCAGGAATCTGGCAAGAGGCCGAGAAAGGTGAAGAGGAATAGAGCAGAGGAATTACCAGTGGTAAACCCAGAGATAGGCAAGAAGATAGAGAGGTGGGGTAGGAAGGAGCCCAGGGAAACAGCAACAGGTTGCTGAGGCTTAGCAGACTTTGTTTGCTAGTCATAGGGTCCCTGGACTGGAACCCAGAGTGGCAGGCAGGCCATGGGTTCCCCTACCAACCACTAGGACTATGGCACTGGGCCTAGACTTGGAATGGAAAACTGTCTGAGACAGCATCCAAACAACTTGTCTGGTGGGACTCTGTCATCCCAGAAGTGGGGGACTATATAGTGATCTGGCTGGAGGGGTCACAGTGCAAGCAATGTAGGGAAGGGGGCACCATACAGGGCAAGAGCTAATTCCTAAATCCAACTGCAAGGAGGCACACATATGGTGAGTGGATCTATCACAAAGAGTCTAGGTTTACTGCTCCTGCTTCAATGCTGAGGGCAGGACTTGATGATTTCTTGAGGTCCCTTCTGGCCCTACATTTCTATGATTATATCCATGTGCAATCCAAACACTTCTATATATTTATTTATTTTACAGTTTATAAAATGTCTACATCACAAAGTTTCTGGGCACATGTAAAATATAACAAAGAAAACAGCATTACTGACAAATCTGAACTAAACCGAGTTCCTTCAATGCCATCTGAACACATCTCACCATCTCTGAGCTTAGTTAAACAGGTAGGCTTTACACCATACCAACAAACTCAGGCTTTGTACGATGAATAGGGAAGCAAACTCTAGAAGTGAACACCCTCCATACCCCACTGACAGTACCCTGCCTCTAACCATCCAGAATTCAAATCAAGGGACTGCTAGCAAAAGTGCACTAGCTGATCTTATGATCTCAATTGTCATAATGGTGTGTAGGAACGGAAGCAGCCTGTAAGATACTGTCACCTGGAATCAAAGCATTTACATATTTGCATTACACATGGTGGTGATTTGGAAGTCGCTGCAGTGTTAAGTAGCCAGGCTGTCTTGTTCTGCAAAAGCTGAAGTTTCCAAATGGTCTTTTGTGGTATGCACTACACTACTGTAATTAAATCTGGGGATCACAAATACATGAATAATGGAAGAAGTTTCAACAAGTATCTGTCCAATATCTCTTGACTTTAACAGAGAAGAAGAATGTGTGTGGTATGTTCTCTGGCTACTTCTGCAGCTGACTGCACCAACATTTTCCATCGGGCAAAACACCAAACTCATGCTCTTCCCCAGCACTCAGTAAAAGCTGTTGGCAGACATGTTTTGAAAGAAGTTCAATCAGTGGTAAATTTGACATTTACCATATGCTCATACACTGTATGTACACAATAAACAAACACTTTCAATAAAGCTCCACTAATTAAATTAGAACAGAAAATGAAAAATGGGCTGAAGAGCTGATAGTTTTCATATATGCAAACCAGATTTTAAGTACTCATCTTAAATCCTAATAGCACCATCTGATGGAGGATCATTACAATACTTCTCAGCAATTTTTTTAAGTGTACTACAAATCCTCTAAATTGAAAATGTTTTTAATAAATGTTGTTAATGTAAAGTGAGTTGTAAATGAGATCAAGATGGTACTGCATAAATATAGTGTATCTGTAGTTTATCAATATACCATTTATATTTACCCATTTGGAATGAAGTCAAATTTCAAAATCCTTTGCAAAATGGAACGTCTGTCCTCTGCTCAGATCTAGTTGGTCCTTAGTTCCTTAATGTTTAGGGTTTCTCCATTACTAGAAAACTGACCTTTGATTATTAAATATTCAGAATTAGAAGGTTAAAAAAACAACTGTTTTCATGAAGTATAATATTTAGAACTATTAAACAGTTCAGCCATAAACACAAAAGAGATGCAATAAAACTTATAAAGTATAATTAATGTTTAGTGCCACTTAGTGGCTAGAAAGGCAATTAATATCAATAGAGAGACCAATTGAGCAGATGAATTTATTTGAATGCATCATGCTATGGGTACTATATGTTGTTTCTTAAACAAGAGTTTAAGAAATGAAACCGAGAAACTTTACAAAAGTTAGAAAAAAACACTTTATGGTCCTGCAGCATCAATGTTGCTTGCTATGTTACTGCTCAAAGTAGCTGAGTCACTCCCGCACACTAAAGCAGACAGGTGAAGTTCCATTACATGCTACTGAAAGTATCCAGTGCACAGTGGGCTCATTTAAATCAGGTGTAAATTGTCCTGGAAAATGTCAGTGTATAAAATCATAAGGAACCACATCCTGCTGAGCTAAAAATCAATGGAAATTTTGTCATTGATTTTAGTGACCGCAGCAGCAGAACTACAGGAAATAAGATTTATCCAGACATTTCTGGCTGCCATTCAGCTCCCTGGTTCCCCCCCGTAGTTCCTCAGGCTCCCTTTCTCCTTGATTAATATTAATCCGCAGTGTTCTCCTGCTACCTTTCTCCCCCACTCCCTATCTATAGCCTCCTTCCCATTGGAAAGCTTAGAGCTGAAGAAAAACTAAGCAGTCTTCCACTCTTTGAGTGCCAATGACCACCCACTCTCCACTCAAATCCTTCTAAGTCCCCTTTAAGCAGCTTATGCTACAAATCAATCAACTGCAATTGCTACCAATAAAAAAAGCAATTGCACTAAATTGTACACACTACACTGCATAGTTTAGCAGCGACAGAAGTCTTTCATGCAACAAGACAAGCACAAAGATAATGTTAAGCAGTAAAACTGCTTTGCACTTTGAGAAACATCTGTACATAATACATTTGTATAATTCAATGCGAATCCTATCTATATGACCCTTATCATAGCAGTGTCAGTGCTTTCCAAGTATTTACAAATCATAATCTTCTCCTCTTTCTTTTTCCCCAGCCTGTAAGACAAATAGCTTGATTTTAGTTTATAAGGATTTTTGTTTTCTTTGGGCATTTGTTGTATATTTGTAGAAAATCTATAGCATCTATCTAGAACTGAAGGTAACAGTGACCAGTATTTGCAGCTGTTTGGATGAGTGTTGTAATTGTTACATATGGGGTAAGTAAAAGTCCCATTTTTTTTTAGTTTAGGATTTTACACAGTTTCAAAATATGTATTCATGACAGTAGGAGTAGCAGAGGTAGAGGGCACGGTGAAGATGTGGTACACAGAGCCATGTGTTTCCCTTACTTTTTAATGCTCTGAAAGTACCGTGGCTCTGATTCTCAGGATCACTACGGCTACTTTTTATTTCATATATGTAAGTGCCATGAAGCAGCCTTAAAATGCCCTGTGGAGAATTCCTTCTGTACAGGAGAACTAGCCGCTGGTAGAAGTGGATTTGCCACCTCCTATGCCAAGACACTTCCCTACTCGGGGCATAGAGGAGTGGGGGTTGGGGAGAAAGAATGTCAGAGCTACATTTGATCCTCCACTGGAGGACTTGAAGGCAGAGACAAAAGTTACTGCCTACTCTACTGCTCTGACTTCCACTGGGCCTAACCTGAGGGTGTGGGAAGCAGCAACCATCTTCCTGCAGATGACACTGTCCAGTTGGTCTGAGCATATATTCAATGTAGTGGCAGATCAAAATTTGTCTTTTCTCTTTCTCTCATTAGTCAGTATCTCTCCCTATCTAAAAGATTAAGATGGAGAAACTTCATCCGATGAAGTGAGCTGTAGCTCACGAAAGCTTATGCTCTTATAAATTTGTTAGTCTCCCGGGTGCCAGAAGTACTCCTTTTCTTTTTATGAACACTTCTTTTGTCTCCCTAATTGAGAAGACTAATCCCGTGAAAACTTACTTTAGCTTTGAGAAACACTGACATTCAATTTACTTTCCCCTTCTATTGCTCCCATTGGCCTGGAGCAGCGAACCGCGGCCAGCGGGAGCCGCGATCGGCCAAACCTGCGGACGTGGCAGGTAAACAAACCAGCCCAGCCCGGCAGGGGCTTTCCCTGTACAAGCAGCGGAACAAGTTTGGGAACCACTGATCTAAGTGAAACTGTAGAGAAATTTACATAAGTGGAAAGGTAAGTCCCTAAATGGATTCTGGAAAGACCAATAGAAGGGAAGCCATCTGAGAGGGAAACTTCATAAGGATTGTCTTGCAAGAGTTCCTTCAGGGGGATGAAGTTTGCCCACCTTCCTGATAATATAAGATGTGGGGCCTACCATAGACTTGGTGGGTCCCAGAGATCTGTGAGGAGGCTGGGCCATATGTAAGGAAGCTCTGTGTCTCTGCACTAACTCTGGTCCCTGGCACCTCCCTCAGGGGCTACAACCCTGGGACATGCTGACTGAAGCTGCCCACAGGGAACTCTCAGGTGAATGACTTTTCAAAGGAACGTCTTTGAGGCTGGAGAGGAAATGCAGTGAATCCCACAAACTTGTCTCCAGCCTGCCCACTCTTACCCCAGCCTGCCCTATTTCCCTCCCCTCCTCCTGCATGAATATGGAACTGTAGAGATGCTGCCTTGGACCCAGGTTGGCAGGGTAAGCTCTGCCATGGAATCAGCTGAGTCTTCTTCTGTAATGAAGAGATTCATTCATTCAGTATTCATTCAAGTTTCATATAGAAACTCATTGCTCATTTTACAGAAATATCTATAATGATGGACATAGTAGTTTATAAGGAATAACTTCAAGGGAAACTTAGAGTGGTTTCACCACTTTCATCCCCATGCTTCTTTTTTTGTTGTTTGCCCATTCAACCAATAAATGAAGTGGTTTAATACATTTAAAATTCTGAGTGCTGCTATTCAAACCAAATAAAATTTCCTCTATAAGTATAAGAACAGAGATTTTTTTCCCCACTAAATAAAATAAAAATAGCAGCAATGAAAACTTAACAAGGGGGAAAAAAATGAACGTGTAGCTTCCAAAGATGTTTGATTCACGAAGTGCTAATTTTCTTAAATATTCATATTCCACTAAGCACATGAGTCAAAGCAAGTGTGTGCTGCTACAAAGCAGCCCTGAGCATGAACAACATTTGATCTGCTTTAGTCAAGACTGTCGACAAGAAAGAAAGCTGTCTTGGAGTTGTTGTAATATTCTTGATTTTAATGATATTGTTAAAGAAACTAGGGATAAAAGTGAGGACAAATTAACTTTTTTAACCTCACATTACATAAATACCATATAAGAGCCCCAGGAAAAAAATTAAAGCCAAAGCAAGAAATCTTTCCTAAAGAAAGCCATTAAAAACTGGTCATTTGAAAAGTGCGTTGCTTTAAATTTCTTCTGCTTAGGAAATTAGAGGTAAAATTATGTATAGGAGACAGTAGGCAGTGAAAAATGGGTGCCATCAAACCTCCTAAATGGTCCCACTAGTATTGAAAGGAACAATCCAACTTGACTCCAGGTAGATGGAACAGTGAGACACCAACCTCCATACCTGAGAAAATACTGGGGTTACGGGGAAATTGACCAGTCAGTCCCAGGAAGTAGAAAAGTCAATGATCCACAGGAAGAAAGAGAATGGAAATGCACTGTGGGAAGCATGTAAAAGCATTTGTAATGGAACAAGATTTCAGGAGCACCTCATTGTAGGAAGGAGGAGGCTTTGCCAATGAGAAGCATAGCAAAGCTCAAACTTGCATGAGGGAGTTGCAGATACATTGCAGCCGGTAACTGCCAGGAAAATAACACAATGACTTTAAACTTTATTTATCTGCCTACCAAGGTCAGAGAACTCATACCTGTGAAAATAATCAAAAATGATACTCCTAGATCACATGGGAATGTTCTGAAAGAGGAGAATTTAATTAGAGGGGATATTTATTAGATTGCAAACACCCATATTTTAAATCCTTGTTTGTGAGGGAAGCTTTGAATTGACATTCTAAGGGAAATGATTTTATAACTTTTGGAGAGCAAGGGAGGGATGAGGCAAAGCAGGGGTGGGGATTCGGGGGATCAAGTGGAGTGGGGGTGAAGCCTGGGGCAGAGCAGGAGTCGAGCACATACCCCCGGGAATTCAGAAAGACAGCTCCTCTGGTTTGTTGTCCTCCTCAAGTGACTAGGCCACTAACTAGGGTTATTTAAATAGCGCTTCTTGAGGCTGGTGCAACCTTTGAGCTAACACAGGGGGGTGTCTTTTAGCTCAAGCAGTAAAAGCTCATGCTTTTAGATCTAGAAGTGCCATGTTTAATCATCACTACTGATGACCAACTCAGGGCATCTCATTACATTAGCCTGGTGAAATTTAAAACCATCTAAGCAGTTTACAATCTGAATTTTTGTAGTTAATTAGGTGAATAAAAATAGTGTGCCTATTCATGTTGATAAGGAGAGTACCAATTTTTATTTTTATTTAAAGACTGGTTGACATTTAAACTACATGAAAAAGACTAATATGTACTAACGCATGTTTCATTATTATGAAATATCAGCAATTTATTTCAATAGGAATAGTATTGTTAAACCTCTGTGCAGCAAGATTGTTTTCAAAGTAGTATAAGAAATTTAAAATAATTCATGGCAACATATTTGTTTAAAGAGAATAAAAGAGATTCTTGAAATTCCTTTTACAATGTATAAACTTCATGCATTCCAAGGTATGTGTGAGGAAGAACTAGTCTAATTAAAACTGCAAGATACTTTTTCTTAGCAAATCAGTGACCCTCACTGATCATTTTGCTATACCCTTATTCATTAATAGGAATTCAGTATAGAAAAATACATAGTAGCCATATAAATATATTCAGCTGAGAAATACTGACCTGCAGTGAAATACTCGTGTCTGCAGAAAACCTAGGAAATTTGCACTAATATACCACAAGACTTTTTTGCAGGTAAGTAAGTTAGGTTGAGGAGGAAGGAATTCTCCCTATTGCAATCCACTGGGACATGTGATATGTAGGAGGGTTATAGTCATGGACCGTAGTAGCAGATTGTTCCCTATGCATCTTTATGAAGTCAGTTAAAGCCTCTGGATATGCAGAGTGCGGGATCCAGTGGCTACTTACCACCCCTTCCCCACAACTCAACCCCACAAACTCATTCATTCTGCTGCAGGAAGAGACATCCCAGGGCTCCACAGCACAAGGGGGAGGGTGTGATTCCCCCCTTACACAGGCTGTGCATCTTGAGTAGAAAAAACATGGTAGATTTCCTTTACTTAGGACCTTCAGTGCCTGTTGGGGGGGGGGGGAGGAGATGGGAATTCCAAAATTCACAAGGAAACAACATTTTTCATATCTCACCACTATATTATTAAGTTCATCTAGGCATACACAGACACACATGCTCCTCATACTGTCTGAGAACCTGATGTGCCATTCTGTGTGTGTGTTATGAAAGAGAGTAACTTCATGCATTAAGTATCTAGCATCTATTACATCATACATGTATTCAATACTTTGAGATAAATTCTTCTGTAATATTCTTGGCTAGTCTGCCTATCATTACTCAGCTGGCTGGCTTGGGGCCCTGCTTTCTAGATTATTAGTTTACTCTTTCAACAGATGAAGTGATATATACTATCACTATAATGCCAGAATTATCTCTCTGGATGATAAACCACAATGAAATATAGTAAATAGTATAATGTCATATGACCCCACTCAATGAGACCACATTGGACAGCTTGTTTCAAAATTACCCTTTAAAAAAAAGCCAACTTAAAGCAAGAATTTACAGGTATTTATGTTATTATGCTATTATCTGGTACAGAACAACAGCAGTTGTAATTCTCTGCCTAGTCTGTCATTGAGGGCCATACTTTATACAGCCCTTAATCTGCAGGAGAACTCCCACTGATGTCATTACGAATTCCCATCAGAGGTCATCAGCATTGTATAAGATTTTGTATTGTGATTATCTATTTTGCTGTACCCAACATTCCTTCAAAACTGGTAAAGGGAAGAAAAAATACTGAGTCTATCAAATTATAGTGCATTAATATTAATTTCACAGGCTTTGCTATCATAGCAGTTTATGTAACTTGCTTTACAGTAGCTACATACCAATGGCCTAAATCATTGCACAATTATTTCCAATAAACAATCACTTGAAGTAGCATAGTCATTCAGCTATTTTGCAGCATTACCAAAAATTTTCATTAAAGTTGTAATATGAATACAAAGTGGAAGGATTATAGCCTTCCTGGCCATTAATTTTGGAAACTGCTGAAAAAGACCTGTCAGGGACTGGAAATGGGACAAACCAACGAAGTATAGGGAAGGGATGGTGAAATGTATTGATATTGAGAGATACGGGACATGCTAATTAAGGGTAGGCATACAAAGACTATATAAAGGGCTATAGGAATGTAACCTGCAGGCACAGGTGGGATCAGTGAACTGGATTAAGGTCTCTATGATTAGGATTAGGTTTATGTTTATTACAATTGTTTTAAGTCTCTGTGTTTCTCAAGTAACTGCTATCTTCAGTGGGGGAAAGTAGGAATGAACCAAATGCCTATCCACTAATAGGTTAAAGATGCTATTTGCTGCCCAACTCATCCCAGGTACATGAGTAATATAATGGTAGTCACGGTGAGTAAAGTATCTGCAATACATGTCTAAGTGCAAATTATTCATCTCTGTACATCCAAAAGACATTCAAACTCTAGGGAAATAGAAAATATATCATTATAAATTACAAGGTTTCTTCAAAAGTCTGTCCTAAGAAATGAAATGGAAGGAGGGAGAATGCAAAAGAAATTTAAAAAATAGAGAGAATTATTGGAAAAAAGCAAGGAGCTTTCAGATGCGGCCAAAAGAAAGGGGCACATAAGATGTACTGAGAAATATGAGAGAAAAACAAGTAATCTCTCTCTTGTAAATCTCTTTCAGCAATCAAGCAACAAAATGGCAATAACAGTGGTGGTTTGAGGTCTCTGCTATTTTTTCAGGGTAAGTTCAGAATGGCAAGAAGCATAACGTGAGAGGGCTGTTTGTTTTTACATTTCACTGTCCATTAAATGGCAAGTGAACGTAAAATTTAAAAAAACCTACAGCGTTGAGTATTTTTCAGTACGTAGTAGAAGATCCCAAGATTAGCACTGGGACTAAATTTTCAAATGACCTTCTTAAGCTCCTTGTCCTTAGAGATGCCAAGCAGCTGCAATTTCCATTGACTTCAGTGGGAGGAGTTGGTGCTCATCTACCCTTGGGATCAAGACCTTAATTGCATCTGCAATATTTAGAAATGCACAAATCCCTATAATTTGCATATACAAATCGAACCATTGCATGCACAATCAGGCAGTTAGAAAGGTCATTTACCCAGTCTGGATTCTCAGACTTGCCAATGCAACTTCTCACTGATATTAATTAAAAAGGCTCTTTGAAAAGATGGCCAATTAAGTCATAAGTCCTGTAAACACTATGGCCCATGACTGTGTCTGAAGTAATTCAACTATATAAGTTTATAAATTACATACAAGTTCATACTTGTTCATAATATGTTTCTCAGATATATTTACAGCCTAAGATGTTTATCATTAGAGTTCATCACACAACAACAACAAAATGATTCACAGACATTTTCATGACAAAAGCAGTGAGCTCAGATCACTGATATTTGTGTGGTGCAGAGAAAGGTATAACATTTTTTAAAAGCAATATAAAAGACTCATGCAAGCAATTCTTATTCAAGGATACAAACAGGATCATCAAGCTTTCAATTTAGTTTTTACAGTAGAAAGTGATAGCTGACAAATTGCAACTGAAAAAGCAGTCCAGATCACTGGTGGAGGGATGCAGGGCGAAGTTGTTTAAAGATACCAGGACATTATTCATTCAGTGCCAGGTTGGAAGACTCTTACCCATGCTAAGTAGTATCTCACTCTGAGTTTTTCCCTTAAACTCAATGGGACTACTCAAGGAGTAGGGTACTACTCACTGTGAATAAAGATACACAATTTAGTCCTAAAACAGACTTAAACCATAAACTGACTGTTTAATGAGAAGTACAACTTCTAAAATTGCACCACAACATACCATTTCTTTATGATCTAACTATCCATACATTAAAACAAAATTTGTAACACTGTCATAGTGCCATCCAATGACTTCTAATACTGTTACAGTTAGATAGAACAATTATAGTCAAAACAGTAGGGACTATTTTACCATATCCTTTTACTATGAAGTATTTTTCATAGTGTAATGGTATGTGGTTGAAATCGACTGACATTTAATTTTTTAATTAAATATAGAATTAATGAATTATACTTTTATCAGTAAGCAATGTGAGGGTGTTCATTAATTCACTGGTGCACTTCTTGGGCAATTTAAGCAATGAGACTGAACACATGAGAGGCACAAGCCATTACTACACAGCCTGTTGATGTGTACTGCTGTGGTTTATGCTGCATTTGCTTAACTTATGCTGTTGCACTTTTAAGTCCTGATCCTGCACCATTCAAGTCAGTAGAAAATTTCCCAAAGATTTAAGAGTACATAGAATCCGGGCAGGTCCTTTCAGAGGGCCAGTTGCACCACCTCCAACGCCAAAGGTATAAGAAATGGCAAAATATGCAGTTACCGTTGTTCAACTGAGCTGGCATGGCTGTTTGTTTGCACTGTGCTAGTAATTCTAGTGGCCAATTTCTTCTTGTTGCCATTTTCCAAGAATATTTTAACACAGAATTGACCAGTGAGACCTAAATCCCTTCCCTTCATCTTTCATCATCATGTATAAAAGGCTAAACTCTTGCAAAAAGTAATTAGAGATGAAAGTGACCCCTGACGTGACATACAGAGCGTGGAAAATGTATCCTCAGATGAGTTCTTTGTACCTTACTCCCACTACTAAACCCTCGCAATACACAACACATAAACACTGAATAGAGTATATGGCAATAACTGAAATTGCTCGTAAGGAGTCTATTTTGTGGCCATCAATTTGAAACAATTTATGTAAGAAACAGAGGATCAGCAATTGAAAAATCAAGCTCAGACGATTAGCAATTAGGCTGAACATGATAATAAATGATTGATTGGCATTTGAGTAATTATGAAACTGGAGAAGAAAAAATAATCAAGGCACTCAAATATTTAGTTGAAGGTCTTATACAAAAAGTATTTTAGATTTATATGACAATTATCTGAAACAAAAAGTTCAGGGTGGATTTTCCAAAGCTCTCAGTGTTGGCCTTATTCTGCTCACACTGAAATCAAGGCAGAACTCTCATTGACTTCAGAAGAAGAAGAGAGTGTGATTCTGGGAGCTTTTGAAAATCACTCCCTAAAAGAATGTCCTGCGTGCTAAGTATTTTGGCAGGTCATGCAGAGAAAGGTATAACATTCTTTAAAGGCAATATAAAAGACCAAACATTCTTTTGCTTGAGAATAAATATTTAAAATAGGAAAATTTAGTTAGGATAAGATGAGACATAAGGAATTTGCAATATTGTATGTCTTAAAGACACTATAATGAAACTAAACTGGATTGGAAATATCTGTTAATAGCTATTATCATTATTTAATAAATATATACTTATTTTTGCAGTTAACTATCTGCTAGCTACCCTAAATATGAATGCAAACAGCAGTCCGATAAATAGAGCCTTACACTGGATTTAAGAGACTTGACTTTCTGTGTGACCCTCAGCAGTCACTGAATCTCTGTCTTAAAAGTGCAGATAATACAGCTTTGCTGCATTTGGAAATGACTTTGAGCAGCCCAATATGAGCATTTAGTATTGTTCTGGTTATACAGTCTGGCTGCGATTTTTCCAAGAAGCCAAAGAGAATCAGGATTGGCCATCTAACAGCTATAGCCTCCATTGAAGATTCACCCTCTGTTTTTAGAATACACATGTAGCTGCTGTAAACAGTGAAATTTGTCTTAAGTGACTACTCAAGAGAGAATCAAAAACTGGTTGCTTAACAGAAGTAATTTAATACAGATGGAGCTGCAATGTCCTGAATGTCTGGAGATATGTCAGAGTAGTCGCTTAGTTAGAAGACTGCCTAATTGGAGATGTCATTGTGTTTCACTGTAGTTCTAAAAACATGCATTTGTGGCTAATTGCTTAATTTTAGTTTTTGGTGGGGCAGGGGGAGGAACGAATGGATCAGGTAACTTTTGCATTGTGACATTTACATCAGATCATATTTCTCTCATTACATTATAATCCATTATATGAAGTGATATAATGAAGCATGACTTAATCCATGTGTTTTTACACAGGAATCACCTTAGAAACCTGGGGTGGGGTGGGGAGAAGCCTGGTATTCAAGTACTGAAAAGGGAGTGAGCATTTATGCTTTGAAAAGGCTTTAATTTCCCCTTAAAAAGTCTTATATTCTAATTTTCTTAAGGTTAATGACTTACTGATTAACAATATAGAATACATTTACTGTCAAATGATCTCTAGTGATTATTTCAGGAAAACGTTTAAAGAACATCTTTTAAATGAACAAACATCTTTCTGAAGTCATATTTCCTAAATATCTTGACAGGTGGGCCAAAAACAAAGTTATCCATCTCAGGGGCACCTTTAAAGTGCTTTTTACATAAAATCTGAAAGCATAAAAACTATGAGAGTATCTAAGATGAATGCTGTTAACAAGACAAAGGCAGCCATTAACAGACAGATATATAATACAAACCTATACACTACTAATGACAGAATAGAGAATGTAGTTGAATCTTTGACTGCTAGTTAGATGAAATGGAGGAGTCATGGAGAGGCTAAGATAGGAAGGATGGAGTGCTGTTCGGTATCACACTGGCATTTCAAGATGTACTTTGTTGTGAGGACTGAGAGCAACAGTGCTCACGTGATCTTTGTGTCACCTCCTGGATTCCTCATTTAATCTCAGACATCTCTGTGTGAAATATGCATTTCAAGGCACGCTGCATCAGCTCCACATCTTGCAGAACTCAGATTCAAGGAAAAATTCTGCCCTCAGATAATCATACTCAGGTCTCACTGATTTCAGTGAGAGCGATGAACTAGTGCAGGGGCGGGCAAACATTTTGGCCTGAGGGCCGCATCGGGTTTCTGAAATTGTATGGAGGGCCAGTTAGGGGAGGCTGTGCCTCCCCAAACAGCCAGGCATGGCCCAGCTCCTGCCCCCATCCAACCCCCCCCCCGTTTCTCACCCCCTGGTGGCCCCCCAGGACTCCTGCCCCATCCAACCTCCCTGTTCCCTGACAGCCCCCCGGGGACCCTGCCCCATCCACCCCCTCCCCACCCGGCACTCGGTCCCCTGACGTCCCCCGGACCTGCCGTCCCATCCAACCCTCCCTCCTTCCTGACTGCCCCCCTCAGAACCCCTGCCCCATCCAACCACCTCTTCTCCCTCACTGCCCCCAGACCCCTTGCCCCTAACTGCCCCCTGCCCCTAACTGCCCCCCACCACCCCATTCAACCCCCCCTCCTTCCTGATTGCCCTCCCCGGGACCCCTGCCCCATTCACGCCCCCTGCTCCCTGTCCCCTGACCACCCCCCATGCCCCATCCAACCCCGCCTTTCCTTCCTGACTGCCCCCCCAGGACCCCTGCCCCCATTCAAACCCCATTCCCTGACCTCTGACTGCCCCGACCCCTATCCACACCCCTGACCACCCCCTGAACTCCCCTGCCCTCTATCCAACCCCCTCTCGATCCCTGCCCCCTTACTGCACTGCCTGGAGCAACGGTGGCTGGCAGCTTGGCTGCACTAGGACAAGCAGCCGCGCGACGCCATGCAGCACAGAGCACGGGGTCAGGCCGGGCTCTGCAGCCCTGCAGCCCAGAGCATTGCACCGTGTGGTGGCATGGCTGTGGGGGAGGGGTGACAGCCTCCCTGGCCAGGAGCTCAGGGGCCGGGCAGGACGGTTCCGAGGGCCAGATGTGGCCCACAGGCCGTAGTTTGTCCACCTCTGGGCTAGTGTCTAAAGGAAGAATTTTAGTTTCATATTAAGCTACGTAATGAAAAGTGACACTGATTCCATGCCTGTGTCTTACACCAACTTTGACTTCAACTAGTTGCTTAATTTTCCACCAATTCTTACATCACTTCAGGAGCCTTCATACATAGCTTTTAAAATTGCAATTATCTTATCTGGAACTCCATATGACTTTTCTACTTTCCACAGTGCTTCCCTCTGATCTAAATCAAAAGCTTTTGTGAAGTAAATGAAATTAGCAAATATCTTTAATTCCCATTCTCATTTCCCCTCCGCCTGTCACCCATCAACTGTTGGTGCATGAATATCTGATCAATGCAACTTCAGCCTGGTCTGAAGCTGCACTGTTCCTCGCCTATACTACTTCCTCTAAAACTGGCTTTAATCTGTTGACAATTAATTTCATCATGATATTTTTCCCCAGTGCTGAAAATAAGCTTATACCTCTATAATTACTACCCTTGGTAACAAAGTGAAAATTTATTAAACCAGTGTAGTAACAGTATTACTCTATGGTCTGGAAGCAGCTGCATTAAATGAAACAGACACCAGAAGGCTGGGGCAGTAAAGATAAGAGTTTTTCAAAATATGGCAGGAGTAAAGTGGAACAATGTTAAGACAATTAAAAAAAATTTAGGAGAGTAGGACGTGAAATCAGGGTGTGGACTGCTTACAGTCGAGAAGATTATGATGGTGGAGACATTGCAGAAGACAAACAGATGATAGGATGCCAACAAAATTAATGCAAACAGAATCAAGGTCAGTCCTACAGAGTGGTCCAGCTCTCACTACATGGTGGGACATCATATGCTGGGACATGGCCAGGCGAGGCTTAATGGAAACACAACCCAGGACTCTTGATGCTGTACTGCTCCCCAGGTCGGCAAAAATGCTCTGAGATGAAAAGATGATAAACCACAGGCAGGAACACAGTATGCCCCTTGAGGTGTCTTCATGTATAAAGACATTTATTGGACCAGAACTTTATGTAGAAAAAAACCCAACCGTTTAAATGCATTAACTCTTCCTCCAAGAGAGCAGAGGACGGGGAGAGATATGGAATTGTCAACTCAGGAAGAGAAACAGGCCTGGAAGTAACAGGAGCAAGTATCGAAGTGTCAGCAGGACAAGCAGCACCACCTCTGGAGATAGCTGCGGCACAGCAGCTCTGGTTTCCCTTAGGCCGCTAGAGACTGTGCTTTGGAACCTGTGCTGTCACCCTGAGCTCTTCAAAAGTCAACCACGCTGGCAGGCCGGCTACGATAAACTCATGTTTAGATATATGAATAAAAGTGGTGGGATTTTTTCAGAGCATGTTGAACTGAGATGCTGGGAGGCAAGGACCTAACTACTGTGCTAGGACAGAAGTAAGATGATTTCCTTTCTCCTGTCCACCAGCTGACTCCTGCAAGGCCCACAAGCTTGGAGGCTTGAGTCCCAGTAACTTGAATGTGTGTGAATTGTGGTAGGTGAAGCAACCTATGAGATCCTTACAGCACACTGTGGAGGGCAAAGCTGGTGGGAGAGAAACAGTTTTCAAACAGAGGGTGACTCCAAACAAACAAGTAAGTCCAAATGAGGACTGAGAAACCTGACCCTGTGCTAGAGAGAGGTTCAAGTCAGGACCTTTGCTATGTCTGCAGACATCAGTGCTAGCAACAGGCCAACTTCTTCCTATAATTTCATCTTGCCCTCTCCTCACTGCCTCCCTTCAGGTGGCTGTGGGTACAACTAGCTTCCTGGACGGAAGACCCGCACTTCAGCATTTTTGTACCTACTACCATCAGACCTCTTGTAACATGGTGGAGTGATGTAAGGGTCGAAGTTATGTGGTTTTGAAAACAAAACAAAAAAGAGACAATGTCAGCTCCATTTAAAATAAGGAAAGAAACTTAAATGCTGACTGAATAGGGGCCTGAAGTCAGTAGGGCTTTGGTTACTGATTTCCATGGAAGCGGAGTTGGGGCTCAGTGAGAACAAATTATTAACAGTGGTAACAATGCAAGGTTTAACTTTACCAGGAGAGGGGCATGATCTTCCACGTGTGGACGCAGATCTGAATTTCTAACACTCAGCATTCAGGGAGTGTTTGGACCCTTGGCTTTGGTTCAGTTCATTACCGAAAGAGGGCCCAATCAGGACATTTGATTATGGATTTTTAAATTCCACCCTAACCTTGGCATGTCCAGGTCTGGTGTTTTTGTTCAGGCCAACTCTGTTGTTAATGGTGTCAATTTTTATAATTAATTTCACTCACAATGATGGCCATATCCAGCACCCCCTGAAGCACCATCCACAGGAGACTACAATAACAATTTTTTTCTCCAAAGGTTTTATAACTAAAAGAACTCAATGATCTTCTGGGATCTCTTCAGAAACATTTTAATTCTCATGTATGTGATAACAGAAATAATTTACCTGCCACAGAGACTCTGTGTTAACAGTTACTTGCACTGGAAAGCTCCTACATAGGCCTTAGTTCCTTACTTCTTACATGGGCCCTTACCCCTTGCCAGCCTTCTTAAGTCTCTCCCTGGGAGTTTGCTGCAGTCTCCATAGGAACAGGGTGACGATGGGAGTTCTTTCTGTGGCTCCGGGAGTCACAACAGCAGTCTCCTGTTTAGCAATCCTGCTCCTCTCCCGCCCCAGCTGACTACAGTTTCCTTCCTTTTAAAGGCCTTCTGTCTGTCATACATGACTGACAAGGCTGGAGGAGTAAGGTTAGCCCTGCCCCCAGGCCTCTCTTCCACCTTCCTCATCTGTATGGGGTCTATACACCCCATCACAAGCCCTTTCTGCACGGTCTTGTTATCAGAGGCACTGTTTATTGCTAAAATCAAAAAGTCATATGACCATTGCTGTTGCTCAAACTCCTGGATCCAGAAGATGCCCAGGTCCAGTGACCTTCAATTTTCTCTGCCAGTACAAGTGTTTGGGAGCTTCTGGGCCCTGATCCCTTATAGCACACACTCCTGTAAAAACGAAGTCACCATATACAATATCCACTTGTGCAGTTCTCAGTCAGAACACCCAATAACTTCTATATCCTGTGTTATTTACAAGCTATGTAGTAGTCCTTTAAGATACCTAAACAGAGATGCTCATCTAGTTCAATTACATTATGTTATTTCAATTACATTAGAGCAGGAATTCTCAAACTTCATTGCACCGTGACCCCCTTCTGACAACAAAGTTACTAGATGACCCTGAGCAGGGGGCAGAGCCTGAGCCCCGCCGCCCTCGGTGCAGTGGAGTGGGGGCTACAGCCTGTGCCCTGCTGCCCCACACTTCAGCCCTGGGTCCCAGCACATCTAATGCTGGCCCTGGCAACCCCATTAAAATTGGGTCACGATCCTCTTTGGAGTGCAGACCCACAGCTTGAGAACCTCTGCATTAAGAGTTGTGACACAAACAAACTCCTCACCATTGGAAGTGAAGTATGACATCATTAGAGCTGGACAAATTTGTTTTGGGATGAAGTCAGTCCTTTTTTCTGTTGGAGATCAGAAAATGAGTCCCTATTATGCAAACAAGTTTCAGCCTACAACTTTTTCACATATTTAGAGCTTTTTGAAAAATTTCAAAATGTTGACAATTTGGTCAATTTTTGATAGGATAAAGAAAAGGGAAGTTTTTTTGTGACAATTTCATCATGTTTTCTAATTTTTTAATTAAAAAATATTTGTCCAAACGATTGCTCGTTGTGATAACCATAATCTGAGGTTTATGGTTTAAGGGAAAATTACTTACTACTTCAGTTTGTCACCAGCCTGCCTCCTTCAAGTCTACAAAGTGACAAAGAAAGTGTGGCATTATAGCCCTACCAATCAGGAAGGAATGGGGCAAATTTCCAAAGCAAAAAAGTAAAACATCAGGAGAGAAAGATTAGGAAGGAAAAGGCAGGTGGGAATATATGATGGTGGGGGGTTGGGAGACAACAGTTACAGTGCTACTCCCAACACCCCTTTTCCAAATGAGGAGTCCTGTGTGGACTGCAGATCTAGCGAACATCGATGGGACTACACAAGGTAGTAGGCATTAAACCCAGTAGCAAGTGTTTGCAGGATCATGTCTTCTGCAGCTCACCATGTCACACTAACCTATTCTGCTAATTGCTTGTAGAGTATTTCAGTCAGTTTTTATGTGTTCTTACACAACTTTAGTTAAATAAAATATTTTCATTGCATTTACAAGACAAAGGAAAGTGGAACATATTTTTTGTAATAAAAACTTTAAAGGCTTGTTATAGCTTTCTTTGTATTTCCTATTATATGTGCTGATGTTTATGCTTCGTTACTTTAAATTTTGTTGGTTTTTTTTTACTACAGATACTAACTTATTTTTAGGGTACTAAGTTTCAAGCTTTAAAAGCAAGCAGATGTTTTCCTTATAGTGGAAAAGAGATGTGGCTACTTCTTATGCCAAGAATAAATTTTAATTTTTTTTGTGTAGATCAAAGTGAGTAGAAAACATGAATTAAGCATTTCTGCAATTCATTTTATGTGAATAGTTATACTTTGTAGGCTTGCTATAAGGGCAGTCACTAATGCACCAATAATAGCACAATTGGGCAAAAAATTTACCAGGGGTAACTGTTTACTTGAATGGAGTTATACCAGGGAAGAATTTGGCCCATTCTTTTGAAGAAAGAATATTTTATTGTCTCAGGACCTTTGCATTTCCGGTATTTTATCCTGATGTAAAAGTTTTCAAAATTTGCAGTGTAAGATAACTAGTCAAACATAAGAAAACAAATCTGTTTTGTTTAGTCCATTCAAATAGCCTATCAATTTCTCATTTTCTTCAGAATTATATTTCGGCTTTTAAACTTTAAAGCAGAATATACATAAACCTCACCCTCTCTCATTTCAACAGATCTGACTCAAAACATTTGCTTGTATAAAAGTTTGGGGGTGGAGGGAAATAAATTCCTCTAAAAATAAATGAAAATTCTTTGGAGTAAGAACTGTCTTCCTTTTTTTTGGTCTACTTCAGTAGCAAAAGATGAAAAAGTGAGAGGAAAGCACACAAAAATAAAAGTAAATGAGAGTTTTACTTTCACTTTTGATCAAACTTTTTTCATACTTTACTAATAGGAATTTTTAAAAAATCTTTAGTTTTAGTAGTTATTCCCCAGCTTGCTCTCTCTCTCTCTCTCTTTTATTTTAACTCACCCTCCCCCATCCCCAAAAAAATTTCCAATGGGAAAAAGAGGAAAAGGAATAAAAAAGATTTTAAAGGTGGGAATTCTCCATTATTTTGGAACAAGAAAGTTAAAGAAAAATTTTTAAAATTCATTTTCATTATTTTCATAACAAGAAGTTTGGTCACCATGAAATTTCTCATGAAAATATCACTAAGCTAAATTCGAATTTTCAGTGAAAAATTTTACTCAAAATGTCTTTGATGAGCCCCACTTAGGATAGTAGGTGAATATTCAAGGTTCTGTAGCAAAAGTATTTTGCTGGAAGTATATTCAAAGCTGTTGGAGAATCCAGGCTGTATGTAGTGTAAGCATTATCCTTTCACTTTAAGGAGACTTGGGTTTAAACCTGGACTGGATCATTGATGTTGATGAACTAGCTGGCCTCACATGTATCCCTACATGGTGATGTTAAACCATAGTTTTAAAATCACTTCACATCTGACAGTTAGTGTGTTCTTGGAATTACCAAGATATAGCAGATGAGAACTGAACTTTGTGCAAAAGCTACATTGGATGGGCCTGATCCTCAGCTAGTTTAAGTCCATATAGTCCCATTAAATTAAATGGAGCTAAACTGAAGCCCAGTGCCCTTTATGGAATGTGAGCTCTTGCTGATTCTACCAGTTTTTCTTCCACCTGTTTTTCTGCTGTGCCATTCTGCTGGTTTACAGCTTCCAATTTTTACTTTGAGTCTGCCTTTAAAGGGTTTACAAAAGAATTACAAAAATGATAACAGAATCAGCTCTCTCAGAATGGAAAGTAAGCGGGAGAAGTCTACATGATACGCACAGGTCAGCATCCATCAACCAGTCCTCATTCTTCTTGCTATACAAAGCAACGTGGACACCTGTCAAAATACACAGGGTTGTAGTAGCAGACTCTGACTTGTGCTGTACAGCAGATCAGTATAGTCCTGCTCATAATTTTCTTCAGTGCATATTTACACACTGATTTGGGCAAAGAAATACCAGACTCTATACACAAAGAGGAGATTAACACTGAGTTTGCTTTATTAACTTGATTTTAAAGATGTGCTGCAGAATAGGTAAATAATACACTAAGCCCCACTACTGAGACATCTTTGCCATGTTTGCTGTCAAATCAATCTGCAGCTTTGAAAGGCTTCCTATTTACTAAATATTGCCCATTAGATGCATACCATAATTGTAACATTGGATTTGAGAGGATATATACTGTGACAAAGTTCCTGCTCTACCTTGGTGGGTCTTGCGCTTATTGGAGGATTTGCTCGCCTTGGAGCTTCACTGCAGCCCTCAGCTTGGCCGTTTTTCTGAACCCACAGTCCAGGTCGACTCCTCCTGTGTCTGACCAGGAGTTAGGAGGATGTGGGGGGAACCCGGGCCCGCCCTCTACTCCGGGTTCCAGCCCAGGGCCCTGTGGAATGCAGCTGTCTACAGTGCCTCCTGGAACAGCTGTGCGACAGCTACAACTCTCTGGGCTACTTCCCCATGACCTCCTCCCAACACCTTTATCCTCACCATAGGACCTTCCTCCTGGTGTCTTGTACACCTCAGTCCTCCAACAGTCCGCGTTCTCACTCTCAGCTCCTAGTGCCTCTTGTCCCAGCTCCAACACGCACATCACAAACTGAAGTGAGCTCCTTTTTAAAACCCAGGTGCCCTGATTAGCCTGCCTTAATTGATTCTAGCAGCTTCTTGATTGGCTGCAGGTGTTCTAATCAGCCTGTCTTGATTGTCTCCAGAAGATTCCTGATTGTTCTGGAACCTTCCCTGTTACCTTACTCAGGGAAAAGGGACCTACTTAGACTGGGGCTAATATATCTGCCTTCTATTACTCTCCTATAGCCATCTGGCCCAACCCTGTCACAATACTTTGAAAATAATAGATTAGACACACTCACTAATATATGGAGTTGTCTTAATGACTTCTTGAAGTAAAGTGTATGAGAATGTAACATCCATTGTGTGAATAATTTATAATTATATATTTTAATCTTCACATTCATATCTAGAGTCAGTTATCCATGTTTTTCTAGTTTTACTGTAAAATTTTCATAAGTACCTAAGTGACCTACATCCCATTTCAGAAAAGTGATTTAGACACTTAGGAGGCTAAATCTCATTGAAAAAACTCAATCGTATTTAAAAGATTGAGTCATTTGACAATGAGACATAGGCTCCTAAGTCACATAGGTGCTTTGGAAAATTATACCTTTTTCATTCTTCGAATTTATGCTCTATAGGAAATGCATCTCAAGTGAACATTCAGAAATCCCGTGAATTAACACAATCACATACGCGATATGCTTTCAAATTGATAATTGTTCATAGTAGTTTTTTAAAGGCTTTTTTTTCCCCCATGGAACACTACAGGGATGTCTACACAACAAAGAAAAACCTGCAGCTGGCCGGTGCCAGCCATCTCAGGCTCGCAGGGCTCGGGCTGTGGGGCTGTTTCACTGCTGTGTAGAATTCCAGGCTTGGGCTGGAGCTCAAGCCCTGGGAGCCTCCCATCCACCAGGGTCCTGCAGCCCAGGCTCCAGCCTGAGCCGGAAGTCTACACTGCAATGAAACAGCCCCGCAGCCCGAGCCCCGTGAACCTGAGGCAGCTGGCACAGGCCAGCCGTGGGTTTTTCTTTACTGTGTAGACACATAGGTGCTGGAACTAAGTGCTGGGGGTGTTGCTGCCTCCCCTCCCCCCCCGGCTTGAAGTGGTTTCCATTATATCCAGGGTTTACAGTTCGGTTCAATGGCTGTCAGCACCCCCACTATAAAAATTGTTCCAGCACCCCTATGTAGACATGCCCTAAGTGTATATCATATTTAATATGTGGTCTCTGATCTTTGATATGTCATTTATCTGAACTGCCCCGACAACTGAGATAGCTGTTCATGGATGAGCTATCATGTATTTGCACCCTAACAGATTAGGTATATTGCCTTCCCAATGCAACAGTGCATCCTAATACACTTAGGTCTTTCATTTGGCGCATTTCTCCAGTACTGTGTGATGCATTACAAAGCAATTCTCTCAAAACCACATTATGTTCACTGTCCTGAAGATTGTAAATTTCATGTAATACTTTGAGTTGATCAATTTACAGTTCCCACATTTGAAGAAGGTGAGGAAATCTTGGTAATGTATACTACCCCTTACAGAAAGGCAATTACTTTTTATGTTCAAATCCTTTTTGCATTATGCTGGAGTCTACAATAAATCTTCACCTTTTTATTGTTCCACTTGCCATATATAGCATATCATCACTTATTTATAAACAGATACAATCCTGCTTGAATAGAATAATTATGAATAACATTGAAGGTAAGATTTTAAAAATAAGACCATACCCTTGAAAATAAAAGATGCATGCCTTTGTCAAAAAGACAGGACATTTTAATGCCCTCAAGTTTTCTTCCATCCATGTTTCCTCTTAATTGTACAGCAAGATGAGTGTATTTTCATCATTCCTTTGTTTCAAGGGAAGTACAGGGGTCAAACAATAATTTCAGGCATATTATCCATGCCCCTTTGAATCCTCCAATATTTCACAAGTTTAAAAACATTTTTACTGCAATATAAATGCTGTGAGGTCTGTCCTGATTTATGTATATGTCAACACTATGCACTAAAATGAAGAAAAAATTTCAAGGTGGGGAGTGAGATATTCTTAACAAGATTATGTATCTACAGATTTTATGCTTTTTACACAAGGGATCTTTTTATATCTTTAATTTGACTGATTAGTGTCAACACCAGAGTTACAAGGGGACATTAAAGTCAGTCCTTTCAGATATCTCTTTTTTAAAATCAAGAAAAGTTCAGAAACAACATAGATTTAGGGGAGAAGTATAAAAAGATTCCAATCCAGTTAATGAAACCACAGCCAGATAAATCTTTCCAACCTGTAATAAAAACAGCTCCATTTAATTTGTTGGAATGACTTTTCAGTAACAAGAACTGATATTGATCATAACTTCCATTTATTATGGTACGTAATTAAAGAATTAGAGTGAAAAGGTAAATGAGCATTAAGAGATGATCTACTGTAAATCAAAGAAGTTTCAGTTAGTATAAATAAACTTTAAGGCACAAGTACTGTACATCCATGGGGGCTGCAAAAATGTATAATAAATTTTTCCAGTTGCGTCTGATTCCACTGAAACACCTACAATATAACCTTGTGGGTTCCTAATCACAGATGAAAAGCAATTATCTTCATTCAAAAGAGAAAGGTTAAAAATTCCTTTACCACTTGACTTCTAGTGACACGAAATTTATCTCAGTTCAAATTTGTAGTGATCTATTATTTTCTTTATTGGTAAAAGACTTGCTTGAGGGGATACTTTATTAAGTGACAATACTGTATGTGGAGTTTGATAGTGTTCCAAGAACATTTCTATATTCAGCATCTGAAGCAGAATTCTCTTCTTCATGGCACAGAACAGCTACTGCTCTCGCAGCCTCAGTGGAAGCTTTGTTGTCAGTGATCTGGATGTTTTACTCTCTGAAGACAGCAAGTTGCAGCTTCATGCAATGGTATAAAATAGTGTCTGCCTCATACACATGGCCCTTCAATTTGTTGGAAATAATAGTGGAAATGAGAACCAGACATTATTATGGTTAGTTTAAAATGAAAGCAATGGCCATATTGAAGCATGCAGAGGCTGTGACCTGGTGTAGAAGTGCAAATACATGACAGCTGTTCATGGATGAGCTCTCTCATTTGTTTGGGCCAGTGGTTCTCAACCAGGGCTACAGGTACACTGGGGTGGGGGAACAGAAGTCTTCCAAGAGGTACAGCAACTCATCTAGATATTTGCTTAGTTTTACAACAGGCTACATAGAAAGCACTAGCAAAGTCAGCACAAACTAAAAGTTCATACAATGACTTGTTTATACTGCTCTATATACTATACACTGTAATGTAAGTACAATATTTATATTCCAATTGATTTATTTTATAATTATATGGTAAAAATGAGAAAGGAAGCAATTTTTCAGTAACAGAGTGCTGTGACACTTTTGTATTTTTATGTCTGATTTTGTAAGCAAGTAGTTTTTAAGTGAGGTGAAACTTGGGGGTACGCAAGACAAATTAGACTCCTGAAAGGGGTAGAGTTGACTGGCCTGGGCAGTTCAGATAAATGCCATATCAAAGATCAGCTACCACTTATTAAATATATGATACACATTTAGGGTACATCTACACAGCAAAGAAAAACCCATAGTTGGCCCATGCCAGCTGACTCAGGCTTGCAGGGCTTGGGCTGCGGGGCTGTTTCATTGCTGTGTAGACTTCCAGGCTCAGGCTGGAGCCCAGGCTGTCAGACCCTGTGGTAATGGATAAGAATCCTTAGAGTGACTTTGTGTTTTCTATAGTCCACACAGAATCTGGTGTTGCTTTTTTTTTTTTTTTAATCAGAACTATGGCTGATGCCCAAAGACTTGCTGAAGGCTCAATTATATCTTCCTAACACATTTCCTTAATGACTGGTAACATCTCTTCCCTCTTTTCTCCTGGTAAATGGTGATATGGCTGTGTAAAGGAGTTGTTTCCCCCCAATATCAGTCTTGTGCTGGACCAGTGCAGTACAACCCATATCTTTGTTGGATTCGGAGAACAACTCCTAATTCCTAACCAGAAAGCCTCTTAGACCATTCTTCTGCTATTCATTTCAAAGTATATTTATTGCATCAGAGCGACTCCAACAGAAACTCTGGGAGATCACCTCAATCCCTTTCTCTCTTCTGGTTTTCTTCTCTACCTACATTTACTAGATCCACTGGTTGTTTCACATTTTGCAATCATGGTTCCATTTTTTACTATTTGCTGTTTATCACGTATAGTCAGCAAATGAACAGCAATCTGCTCCTGTTTCTGATACACAAGAAATTTAGCAGCTAAAATTCCCCGGAGACCCTGGGTCTCAAAGTAGGTTTAAGCCATTCTCCTTCTTTCCTTTGCTGGAAAGCTTCTGCAGCATGTAGCTGTTATGATGGTTTCTGTGCCCTGGAGGCAGAAAAACTTGCTCACTGCAAAGCAATTGTCTACAAACTATTTGTTTCATCTAACCACATTTTCAGAGGGAATTTCCACAGATGGAATTTGTAAAATTCCTTCCCTAGCATATATTAAAGTTATTAGCCACAATTATTAGATCATTCACTATCTTGGCTATCCGGACTTCTTGCTCTAATTCCAGAGGTCTTGCTTCAAATCCAATTTTCCACATTTTTGGATGGCTGCTTGTTCCCCACACACTGTCTCCATTTGAGACCACGTAGATGGTTCATTTTTGGTTCTTCTATTCCCTATCACTATTAATGTGTTTGGTCTAATAACTTACATTTGAGCCAAGTCCACCAGTCCCACACAATTTAACGATCCTATTGTGTATTGAACAACCAAATTCCCATTGTTGTTGTTGTTGATGATGAACTGCCCACACTACCACCATTGAACAGCACTGTTTCCCTTATTTTTTTGCATTATTGTAAATCTCCTTGTTTTACAAAGCAATTTTGACAATATTTCCAAGTGTTCAAAAGTGTCATGAACTGGATTAGAATCTCGTTTTCCATCATGCATACTAAACATAGATCAGCATTTACAGAGATCATGGCAACCAGCTCCCATCTTCCCCGCTAGAGGCTGATTTGAAGAAAGATTCAAGTTCTCTGACCTCCTTTTGCTTATTTTGATCTGTGATTCCAAGTCCAGCTGAGCATTTATAAATTGATCCATTACTATTTTATCCCGGAAGTCGTCCTTGGTATCTGGATATATCAGAAACATAAGTCTCCTCAGATCCTCTGCCAGTTCCAGAGGGATTTCATTTTGTTCTTAGTGGTTAGCTGTGCCCTGCCCAGTTCAGATCGATGTCTGGCTCTGAACAGCATATCAAGAATACAGCTCTGGATAACTCAGGGTATCCCTATACTGCAATTAGTCACTTGCAGCTGGCCTGTGCCAGCTGACTCAGGCTACGGGGCTGTTTAATTGCAGTGTAGACATTCAGGCTCAGGATCCAGCTAACGCTCTGGACCCACCTCACAGGGTCCTAGAGCCCAGACTCCAGTCCAGGCCCAACCATCTGCACTGCAGTTAAACAGACCCTTAGCCTGAGCCCCACAAGCCCAAATCAGCTGGCATGGGCCAACAATGGGCTTTTAATTGCTGTGTAGACATACCCTCAGTCTCTTTTCTGAGAGTGAATTCTGCAGCATGATAGGATATGGACCACTTAAGTTGCTTGCTACAACCCACCCCCCTCACTCTTCATCTCCCCAGCCATTCATTTGGGTTATAATGTTGAACTGACTCAAATAAACCACTCAGGCAGCTAGCTTCCACTATAATCTCTGACCCTTTTAATTCCTTCTCAAGCTTTTTTAGACCCTTAAGTCATTGCTGAGACTCACCTCTGTTGTCCAATTCCAGTTTAACCAAAGCTTTCCTGGTCCATGATGGTCAGGTTACTGATCACCTCAGTCAGTCAGTTTGTAGCTGGGTTTCTAAAGCTGCCCCAACACAGAATTTATCTCCATCCACAAGTCATCTCTGAGTCCTTGCTGAGAAACCTCCACATGATGTTTTAACTCCTTTTGCAAAGACTCCAGCTCTTGTTTTTCAAATTCTTTTGGCCATCTTTGAGTTCTGCAAGCACCTCCACTATTCCATCTTGGTTCAAAAGGAAAGCCAGACCACAATTTCACTCCTTTGTAGCTGGGTCCCACTTCTAAACCCACTGTTGCTCCTTGGCCCAAGCAGTTGGCTCATATTCAGGACCTAACCAGGCTCTTTGCATTAGGAGCAAAAATTGACATGAGACAGGTATTTCTTTTATTTCCTATTTATTGTCAAAGAATGTTCATGTTTCCCTGAACACAACAGAAACAAGTAACATGAAGCAGCTTCCTTGCTTACCATTTCCAAGCCTGTCTTTCTAGCAAGTCCTGTGCCCCAAAGATCTCTGTACTCCTTTCTTGAAGCCACACTCACCACTGTTTCTCTGACTTTGCACTGCTCTCTTGGCTTGCTGGTCTCTTTCCACCCTGATACACACAACTGCAAATAACCAATTCCCAGGCCCTAAATTTGCAGTCAGTCCCCACAGAAACCCCTCAGCTCATGTGGCTTAGCTTCGGTTCATGCCTTGCTGCATTGGCCAGTGGCTTCTATTATTTCAGCTATCACCACACAAAGGGGAATTTAATTGCAGCTTCATTTAATCTGAATGAAAGTTACTTATAACACCGATTTTAACCAGATTTGTGATTGATGGCAAGCCATTAGCACCTTCCAGCAAAATATCAGTATGCAGTGAGGGAAAAGAAGGTTTGTGGAATGTTTGCCATACATATGGCATAATCTCACAGGCTCCTTTTTAATTAGTTGTATGCAGTAACTCAAAAGACTCTGGGGATTTTTTCCATCCCAACATCAAGAGACAGAAGGGCACACAGAAAACACTGGTTCAGATACCTTAGTCCCAAAATGTCCTGGCCCTGACGATGGAGGAGGTAAGAGTGAATATTGACTAGCATAACTTTGATGCCCCCATCAGAAAGGAAGAAAAGAAAAGATCCCTTGAATTTCTTCATGGAAAAAGTTAGTTTTCAGCCATGAGTAATGTGACTAGTAGGGCAACCATCAGAAGGCTTCTAGAGACAAACCCCAACAAAAACTACATTTGTGATACCTGTGGATTTATTATTTGAACATATCTTTTCATCTGAAAAATGTTCCAACAGGTCCTACTGATTTTTACAATGCAGTGAGAGTAATTTGGTTTTTCTACCTTGCTGGTTTGCTTTGATGGCCTATTGATTTACTCAAGTGGCTTCCTGAAACATCTGTGGTAGACAGATATGGCACTGAACCATCTGAGGGAGACAGGATTAAAGCTGAAAGTTTAGAAGTGACATTTCATTCAGCAAGATCTGAAAATATTGGGTCCTTTGACAAAAGTATCAGTGCAGCCCAGCAAAAAGGAGTTACAATGATGAGTCTCAACAGGAACTGGAGCTCTTCACTTGGTTTTACCAGTTGTTATATGTGCTGAATTAAAGAGTTTGTTACAAAGACATGGCCCGTGCCTGATCTTGACAACTGCTGTGCCAAAGAATCAAAGAAGAAGGAGGGTGATAAAAAGTTTGTGAGAGATTTATGCTGAGACTGTGGAACTAATCTGGAGAGTTAAAAGTCCAAAGTCACTAGGGTAGCTGAGTAGAGCAATGGAGACTATAGGCATCTTTAGGAAGGAACAGCCACTGTGCATATAACCATGGCCACTGCACTTGAAACAATAAATCAGAGAGAGAGAGAAAGCATTAACAAGTAGTGCCTAGAACTAGCTGGGACTGGCTGCAGATGTACAATATTCTGCATTTTTAACACATCCGACCATACACACAAATTCACAGAATGAGTCCCAGGTGCCAATACAAAACTAAGTGTCTAGAAGAAGGGACCTTAGTAATGTGTAAAGCACTATTACATTAGAATTAAAATGTAAAAATGAAAACCAAAGCTTCGGAATAAATATTGAAAAGAACAGACACAACAGTAATTAAATGTAAATTAATACAAAGGTAATAGAGGGGAAACATTCACTGCTTAATGGATTACAAGTTACAACATACAGCCCTCAATATTTACCCTCAAATACAGGTCATGAAGTTGAACTATGAAACAACAAAGGACACTTCTTCATTGAACTGAAACCATTTTAAATGTCTGCTTCAGAGCTAGAAAGTGAACACAATGTGACCAATAAAATTTCTTGGACCCAAATCTTTGCTGCCTGGCACTCTGCAAAGTCCTTTGCATCATTAAACACAGAACTCCATCAGAGCAGGATATCAATGATTAACATCCCCTTTGTAGTGGTGTAGGTGATTACATAAGGAGCAATGCAACAGAGAAACAGTGTTCTCATGTCTTATTCTATGGATCCTCAGATATTAAAAAGATATTTAAGAGTATGCAATCCGAAGACTAACAAAAATAAAATCTCGGTCTGTTAAATCATCTCTTGCCTGGTTTTCAAAGATGTTTAGTACCTGCTGCTCCATTAAAATCAACAGGAAATACAGGTAACAGCAACTCTCAAAGCCATGCTCTATGAAGAAGCCCTAGTTAAGGTTGCATTGAGATTTACATTTGAAGCAGGAGTCAAAGATTTTTCTTATAATTCTACAATATACTGTGTCTTCCTTTAACTTAAAGCACATACCCTTTGAAAACAGAATTAATTTTCTGAGATTTGCAAATGGGTTAATTAGTTTAAGTGTGATTTTTCATCTCACACATCATCACACAAGCCAGCTTCAATAAGAAATGTTTGTCATGGTCAGAGGTGCAATTGAGATCAGAGAGAGGTTATGTCACCACTTATATTTTAATCCTGAGTGCCCCAAAATGCTTCTGCTACTTATGGCTCCTGCTCGGGACATATACACACCCAACAGCCAATATTCACTTCATGTTCTGTATGCTGTACAGTTCTGGTTCAGCCACTTTGAATCCGATACCCTGCCAGATACACTTTTGTCTTTACCAGAATTGGTTAGTGTTAGCAGGTAACCCCCAACCGATCCCCAGAACTTCCCCAGACCCATGTGCTCTGTTATGTCTAGCCCCCTCCTGCAACATTCAGAGGAATGATAAGATCTGTTTGTTCCTTTAAGGAGACAAAACACACCAGTTTGCCACGTTAACTAGAGTTGACATTCACTTTAGTACAAACATAGCACTGTTGGTTTAGATTAAACATAAAAACAGGTTTATTAACAAAAGAAGATAGGCTTTTAAATGAGTTCAAGTATAAGAGATAAAGTTAGAAATGGTCACATCAAATAAAAGTGGAAACATGCATCTAAAAGTTTAAAATTTAATGTAGCAAGTTTTGGTTTAAGGCTTTGTTCAAGATGGCCTTTCTCACTCACAGTCTTCTGAAAGACAGTGACTGACCCTTTCCTTGGTCAGGATCTCTTCCAGAGGCCCAAAAGTGCTGGTGCCTTTGTCTTCTTAGTTGAAAGAGATAACCTGGGGTTCTCTGTCTCTTTCTTTTGTAGTCCATTGAATCCTTGAAGTGGATTCTTCTGATGGATACTATTCAGAGTAAAGTTTACTCAAGCTGTGAGGAAGGTGACAGGGACAGTGGTGGTGAAGGAAGCTCCATGCTCTTTCTCCCCCTGCCCCCTTGTGTTTGCTGAAATGCAAATTGTTCTGTTTCCTGCCATCTCCTCTCCAGGCTATCTTGATAATCCTGTTTACTACTTATATGTAAATTGAGGTAAGCACATTCCTTTGTTTAGAATACACCTGTTGAACAACTTTTGCCTAGGCAGGGCTGCACTGGTTTTGAACATGTGCAAATAACATTATACAGCTGGAATTCAAACTTTGCTTATAATGTTGCTACATACATTTCACCATGATATTATTGACCAGTAAGGACTAGTTTCCAAATGATACCTTACAAGGCATATTTTGTACACAGATTATTACAATAGGATAAGGTGTGAATACAGGTGTGCTTTGGGTCACAATGTTGCAAACACATTACAAGACAGTGTCATTAGTCAGATGAACAAAGTTATCCAGGTGTCTATGTGATTGGGCCTCAAGAGTTGAAAGGTCTACCCAGCTCAGTTTTGAGGTTACATCAAAGTAGATGTGTCTGAAACCTATTGTGAATCCTTATCCCAGTCCACAATCCACAAGTCTGTAGTGATTCAAATTCACAGCACTGAGATGAATAAAATGAAGCAGAGCAGATTGGGGTCCTACATGTAACTGTTTGAATGCTGAAGTATAGCACCAATCTGAGCACTGCAATCTGTGCCTTGTCAAAATGTGTTCATTGGATCATAAGAAAGAACAAGGAAGAGGGGAATATGAGGGACTGTGCATCCAGACTTGCACTTCGACTTGTTGAGATTAACTAACTGGATTTTTGGCTTTTGATCCCTTTCTGCGTCTTCCAAATTAAACTTGATCTTTTTATCAATTATGTCCATACTCCATTCTTCCCCTATCATCTTTCCACTGTTTTGGCCTCTTTTTGATTCTGTCGAGCCAACTTAGCTCTATCTTATCTCACTCCCACAAGAGAGCTTATAGTTGTTATTTCATGTCACTTCTATAATCGTGTTAGAACTTTTTGGTGCTATTTTTCTTTTCTTTATTTTTAAAAGTTTTTGAGGTTGATGCATCTTCTACCATGGCTTTCCAGAAAAAGAAATTCTATTATTACTTTTGGTGTGTAAATATTTCCAGCCAAATCCCTAGAGCCTAATTAAGCAAAATAACACAAAAGCACTTCATATACTGGGGCTTCCATGCCATACCACTCCCTTATTTCCATCTTTTGCTCATGCATTGTGACTGAGGATTAAATCCAGAACTCTTATAATTTAAAATATAAGAAAATACATTTTGGAAATTATGTGTCTTTTTCCAATCTCACTCTCCCCTCATTGTTTATCTTAATTATATTTATAACTATTACTATTTTCATAATTAAGGCCCAGGTCCTGCAAGCTGATCTAACTGGGTGGATCCTTGCACTCATGCAGAGCCCCATTGATTTCACTGGGTTCTGCACCTGTGTTTAAGCCCATCCATGAGAATCAGCTCGCAAGACAGGGGCTAGAGCTCTGTAGAAATTTCCATTTTGCAGGAAATCCCGCAATTTTAAAATGTTTTCATTCCAAATAGTAACAAAAACATAGAATTTCAAAATCAAAACATTTGGTTTCTATTTTTGTTTTAAAATTCATTTATAATATAAAGTAAAACAAAAATCCAAAACTAAAAGTTGTTTTGAAATGAAAAAATCAAAACATTTCATTCTGAAAGTGCTTGTGCCCCCTCTTTATTTAAGGAAAACAACTGTGTAAGTTGACTCTCCTTAGAGAAAAATAGGTCTTCCTGACAATGTATAGAGTACAGCCCTTTAACCACCTCCATCCTTAAAGGAGATATGGCATTCTCTCACTGTGTATGAAATTCACCTCTGTGCCCTATTTTGAGGCTTAAGCTCCATTTAAATGGTGCAGAGGCCTTCTGATGGCCTTTGGCACAGGGAGAATGAGACTCTAGGCCTATTGCACAGTTTTTATATGCCCTTAAAGGGAGTACAAATATAAAGAGGAAGAACAGTATTGTTAGAGCAATGGACTGAGGCTCAGGAAATCTGGGTTTAACTCCTAGCTCTGTCGTAGACCTTGTGAGCTTGGACAAGTCATTTCATCTCTCAGTTCCTCAATTCCCTATCTGTCAAATAGGGAATACTTCCTTTTCCCTATTCTATTGTCTGTTTGGTGTACTTACATTATAAGCTCTTCAGGGCAGGGTCCTCTAGGTGCTGCTGTAATACAAATAATTAGAAGTAGTCAGGAATTTTCCATCAAAATGTTTATTTGATGGAAAATGCAGTGTCCATAAATCAAAATTTTCCACAGGAAAACTGATGTAAGCTTCAGCACCATGGACACCGTATCTTTCCATTTATCTTTTAACCAAACTGTTATTCATGCCTTATTCCCAGGCACCGAATGGCTGAATTTTATTAATTTTCCATAAGGAAAAAGCGAAATGAAATATTTTGTTTCATTTTGGGTTAACACTGATCAAAACCTTTTTTTTTTTTCAAATCAAATCAAAACATTTAGATTCCAGTCAGTTTGGCATTAATCTGTGTCAACCTGAACTTCTACGTTGTCTCACAAGAGTTGTAGTTTGCCCTTATTCTCCTCTATGGACCCAGCTCCCTCACTGGACTATAGCTCCCATGATGTACCACAGTCTTTTCTCTGACTGAAACACCACAATGCATCATGGGAGTCCCATTACTGTGGTGCATCATGGGAGATGTAGTCTAGCTGGAGAGCCCAGCCCAAAGGGGCATGAGGAACCTGCTTTATATCACCCAAGAGTCATTGCAGCAGCTCAGATAGACTCAGTCCAATAATTGAGTTGAGCTGAAATGAAATGTTGATATTTCTGAATCAATTTTTTTCAGAAGTTTCTGTTTTAAGAAAAAATTTGATATTTCAACTTTTCATTCTGATTTGGAGCAAAAACAAATGTTTACAAATATCAGAATTTCCTAGGTTGGGGATAGAAATAACAATTTTCAACCAGCTCTACAAATTAAAGTTGGAGTAGACACCACTATTGAATGTGTTATTATTTAGGTCAGTATTGCTATATTTGTTTATGAACTTTTGATGAGAGTAGGCCCCCCAGTGCTTTGTTCTGAATCAGCATGTCAGAGATTCACTCCTAAAATCATGTTTGTAATTTGTTGTGAATGCTAGTCTTCCTGCTAAATACCACTTCTGCATTTAGCCTTTGAAGCGGTAACGTTTGCTCAAGGCAAAACAGAATATAAACAAAGAACAAGTTATATTATCTGTAACCATCTAACAATTTAGCGTCAATTATCTAATAGAGATGGATGTAGGGAACATTGTGGGCAATTGTTTCAGTTTCCTTCCTGACCTTCCCTACAGTCATAATCTACATAGTTATTCATATTAAAGCATCTTGTAAGAGAGATAAATGCTAGAACCATGAGTTTTAAAGTTTTTTCAAAAAATAATTGAAACCAGAACTTCATAAAATTTGAAAGGAAGCTTCATGAAATGCAACTGAATGCCACAGTGTTGCGCCGATCAGCTAGGTAAAATGACAATGTTTTGAAGATTTGATATAGCTACAAAGTTCCAAGTCTCTCTCATGTCAAAGCAGATTTCATCCATATTTTGAAAGCTGTTTTTCTGGAGGTTTAGGACATCATACTGTATTTTTACCTTTGCCTCTCTCCCTCACACATTTGGCATTTCTTGCACTTGCAAAAGGCTGAGCGGAGAGATGAAGTGATAGCAAAACACTTGCTAATCACTTCAGATCACAGCTATCAGTTATAAACTTGATGATCAGAGTAAATCACACCAAAGGGATCATTTTCTTGCTTCAAAAGCCTGGGCTTGTCCTGAACCTGGGGATGCAGTTTAAGGTGGAGGGGTCAGCGTATCACCTCCCACTAGGGTTTTATGGTCTCGGACAGAAGCTGATGCATGACCTTTATTTAAAAGGACTTTATAAAGAAGCACTGCTAAATCCCTGTGAATATTGAAATCCTGCGTAACCTCTGAAATGTAGGAACCACCTTGAGGTCCAGGCATTAAGTAGTGGATAAAGAGCCCTAAATAATTTCCAGTATTGAGTGTGTACTGCATGCCCTAACTGAGCATTTTCTCTGTACCAAAAGAGAGCTACTCATAGGCTCAAGAATATCTCGATTTCACTATTTACATTATCATTGCTCATAGAAAAACATTTTAATTAAATAGTGTTATGGCACTCATGAGCTTTCACCCTGATAGTTAACAAATCCACATACTCCGTTTAGAATTAACTTAATCTAACCTCAGCTGTCGCCTCAGGGAAGGCACAGATAAAGGAGTGGAATCAGCACCCAAGGATTCATTTTTACTCCCAGCAAAAACACACATTTACTAGTGGAAAACAGACATCTTAAGAAAAAGACATGTAGCGGAGAAAAAGGAGGGGTTGTTTATTTTATAAACCTTCTTTAACCCCAAGTTTATCTTCTTCTTGATCAGCATGCAACATGCACCGTTCCAATGAAAAGAGGAGAGGAAAAACAATACTACAAACCTTTTTATACTGACATTTTTTGAAAAATCAGTGAATTTAAGATGACGGTGTAAGATTTTGTACAAGGAGACAAGCTGGTATCACACACTTCCTGCCAGACCTTGTGCAGTACGCAACAAGAATGCTGTGCCTGACCCTGTGCTGCTGTCAGCGGGCGCAGCTCCAGTGGCTTTCATTACCCCAGCGGAAAATCTGCCCCTTTCCATCTGAAGCACCCCTCCCCGACCCTATCAAAGTGACTGGTGTCCTATAAAATCAGACAAGAAAAACATCCTCACTAAACTACCTTCACACACTTCACACAAGAAGACTGAATGGAGACTAGCCCACTGTTTACTACCAGTGCCCTGTTTTGTTTGTAGTTACTGCATGCTGTTCCACGATAGTTTATTTCTATTGCGAAGCAAAGAATAAATGAAGGATAAAGAGAGTCATTGCCACAAACTTCTGTGGGAGCATACACATTCCAGAGCATACTTTATAGAATAATACAAATGCCACAACTACCATTTCACCATAATTCAGTTTCTAATGTCTCGCAGTAGCTTCACCTCAGCCTTACTCCATTCCTGCCCTTTATACCTTCCTTCCCAATTCTTACCCGCTCTGTCCCTCCTCCCCTCCTTCCCCTGTTGTTCTGTAATCCAACCTAACTACAGGTTTCAGAGTAGCAGCCAAGTTAGTCTGTATCCGTAAAAAGAAAAGGAGGACTTGTGGCACCTTAGAGACTAACAAATTTATTAGAGCATAAGCTTTTGTGAGCTACAGCTCACTTCATCCGATGCATACAGTGGAAAATATAGTGGGGAGATTTTACATACACAGAGAACATGAAACAATGGTTGTTACCATACAGACTGTAACAAGAATGATCAGGAAAGGAAAGCAGCGGGGGGGGCTGAGGGGGAGGAGGACCTTTTGCAATGATAATCAAGGTGGGCCATTGCCAGCAGTAGGAGGGGAAACAAACAAGGGGAAATAGTTTTACTTTGTGTAATGACACAACCACTCCTAGTCGTTAGTCAAGCCTAAATTAATTGTATCCAGTTGGCAAATTAATTCCAATTCATCAGTCTCTCGCTGGAGTCTGTTTTTGAAGTTTTTTTTATTGAAGAATTGCCACTTTTAGGTCTGTAATCAAGTGACCAAAGAGACTGAAGTGTTCTCCAACTGGTTTTTGAATGTTATAATTCTTGACGTCTGATTTGTGTCCATTTATTCTTTTACGTAGAGACTGTCCAGTTTGGCCAATGTACATGGCAGAGGGGCATTGCTGGCACATATATGTAGATGCACAGGTGAACGAGCCTCTGATAGTGTGGCTGATGTGATTAGGCCCTGTGATGGTGTCCCCTGAATAGATATGTGGACACAGTTGGCAATGGGCTTTGTTGCAAGGATAGGTTCCTGGGTTAGAGTTTTTGTTGTGTGGTATGTGGTTGCTGGTGAGTATTTGCTTCAGGTTGTGGGGCTGTCTGTAAGCAAGGACTGGCCTGTCTCCCAAGGTCTGTGAGAGTGATGGGTCATCCTTCAGGATAGGCTGTAGATCCTTGATGATGTGTTGGAGAGGTTTTAGTTGGGGGCTGAAGGTGATGGCTAGTGGCATTCTGTTGTTTTCTTTGTTGGGCCTGTCCTGTAGTAGGTAACTTCTGGGTACTCTTCTGGCTCTGTCAATCTGTTTCTTCACTTCACATATAAAGTGGGTACTGTAGTTGTAACAATGCTTGATAGAGATCTTGTAGGTGTTTGTCTCTGTCTGAAGGGTTGGAGTAAATGCGGTTGTATCGTAGAGCTTGGCTTTAGACAATGGATCGTATGGTGTGGTCTGGATGAAAGCTGGAGGCATGGAGGTAGGCATAGTGGTCAGTAGGTTTCCAGTATAGGGTGGCGTTTATGTGACTATCGCTTATTAACACCTTAGTGTCCAGGAAGTGGATCTCATGTGTGGACTGGTCCCCTGAGGTTGATGGTGGGATGGAAATTGTTGAAATCATGGTGAAATTCCTCAAGGGCTTCTTTTCTATGGGTCCAGATGATGAAGATGTCATCAATGTAGCGCAAGTAGAATAGGGGCTTTAGGGGATGAGAGCTCAGGAAGCCTTGTTCTAAGTCAGCCATAAAAATGTTGCCATACTGTGGGGCCATGCGGGTACCCATAGCAGTGCCACTGATTTGAAGGTATACATTGTCCCCAAATGTGAAATAGTCATGGGTGAGGACACAATCACAAAGTTCAGCCACCAGGTTTGCCGTGACATTATCGGGGATACTGTTCCTGATGGCTTGTAGTCCATCTTTGTGTGGAAAGTTGGTGTAGAGGGCTTCTACATCCATAGTGGCTAGGATGGTGTTTTCGGGAAGATCACCGATGGATTGTAGTTTCCTCAGGAAGTCAGTGGTGTCTCAAAGATAGCTGGGAGTGCTGGTAGCGTGGGGCCAGAGGAGGGAATCTACATAGCCAGACAATCCTGCTGTCAGGGTGCCAATGCCTGAGATGATGGGGCGTCCAGGATTTCCAGGTTTATGGATCTTGGGTAACAGATAGAATACTCCTGGTCGGAGTTCTAGGGGTGTGTCTGTGCAGATTTGTACTTGTGCTTTTTCAGGGAGTTTCTTGAGCAGATGGTGTAGTTTCTTTTGGTAACCCTCAGTGGGATCAGAGGGTACTCCCGCCCCAAACATGCCATTTTTGCAGCCATCACACTGATCACTCTGCTTGTGTGTCTGTCTGTATTATCTGTTATTATTTGTATCCCAGTAGTATCTAGGGGCTCCAGTTAGGAACACTACCCCATTGTGTTAGGAGCTGTACAAACACAGTCCCCATCTTAAACAGCTTTCAGCCCAATTGAGAACAGCAGTAGGAAGGAGTAGAGAGAAGAAATAATAGGGGTAGCAATAAGAGCGTATAATGCAGAATTATGCATAGGAAGGTACTAATATCTTGTGAATAGGGCAGGAGGTCAGGCAACATGGGTGCTATTCCCTGCTCTGCAACTGGCCTGCTATGTGACCTTGGTCAAGTCATTTAACCTCTGTGCCGCTGTCTCCCCTGCTACCTGTTGTTCATCTGGTCTATTTAGACTGTGAACTGTTTGGGGCAGGACCTGTCTCTTATATTCATGTACACAGTGCCTAGTACAATGGGGTCCTAATCTCGGCTGGGGCCTCTACATGCTTTTGCAATATAAATAGTGAATAATATGATGTGCACACAATTTATTCACAGAAAAATCTAGAAGGCACGTAATGTCAGATTGGAATCAGAAGTTCCTTCAGGACATCAGCCCACCTACAGTCAATTGGTTATTTATGGTCAGTCTCTTGGCAGAAATGGGTCTTGACCAGAGAGAGAGGGGACAGAATAGTGGAAATACATACTAGATCAAGACGGGTGCTCTATACACAAGGGCAGATTGGAAGAAAGTGACCACTGCATTGTGGTTTTGTACCCTGTCTCTGTTACACCTCCATTGGATTTTATGCTCTTTTCTTAAGTGCCAAACACACTTGGGGAGTTACGAAGACTAACTACAACAGCTTTCTCTGCCCCACTTTGATTTTCCCAGAGGAGATTTATATTAGTTTAAAAATTACTTGATTGATAAATAATCAATAATGTGTCACTATGGAATCCATTGGCTTGATTTTTAATTTCTGGATCAAACATATGTTCCTTTTCACTTTCAATTCAATGTAAGACGCATATTCTCATCTCTTAGCAATTCATGCCTACCACAGCTTAAGCACTCACATACCATACCATGGCAATGAGTGTGGCAGAAATACTTAGACAGATATATTACATAGTCTCTTATAAATTAAAACCATATTCTAAATATCAGTCTGTTTTACGCTGAAGTAATCCCTCATCACTTATGTAGGCTTTGTTTGAAAACATACCCATGGTTTGGAGAATTTTTAGCATGCATAATGTGGCCTGACTCTTAAGAATGTTTTGAGTAACATTCAGGAATTCTGGACGAATGGCTGCAGCTTAGAAAGATTTATCTCAAGTGGAGTGAAGCTGAATATTGCTACTCTCATTTTACTTCTATCCTTTTAAGAATCTGATCTAAAATATGTGCCTAACATAGTTCAAAACATGATATCATATGAACTTCCCTATGGATATTTTTACACTCTCACAGTTTGGATTTTATTTGTGTTTGTTTTCTACTTCATTTATAAAAATAACATGTCCGTTTTCCATATCAGAAAAAGAAGGAAGGACAGAGACAGTTCTACAAAAGGGAAAACAACCTGGGGACAAACTCACAAGGTGCTATCAATGGCAGAACAAAGTATTCATCTGTACGTTATGTAACTTACACACTGTGGGCAAAAGAGAGGAACATATCAGGAGAAGCAACTAACAGAACAATGGGAGAAGGTGAACATTAAAGCAGGGTGATACTGCTCATTACTGATTCACCTTATGTCTTTTATTAATTATTATTTATTGCAGCAGTGCCTGGACCAGGACCCAATCACGCCAAGGGTGACCAGGTACAAACACAGGACAGAAAGACGGTGCCCTCCCCAAAGAATCTATAATCACATGCTCTCTCATTAGCTCTTGTTCCTGATATGTTCTTCACTTTCACTTCTCAGCATGTTAGTAGAGTGCACGAGCACACACGCACACACACACATTTACTTCTGAAAGTAGCCATCACTGTTTATAGCAAACGAAAAAGATGGAAGGTAACATTTTCAAAAGCACCTAAGTGAGTTAGGACCTAAGGTCCATTGAAGAGTCAATAAAAAACTGAAAAATTTACCTGGGAGCAAGATTTTATCCCCAACCATCCCTATATTTTAAGCTTTCAAACCATTTGTTTATTAAAGCTTATGGTACATCACAGACTTATTTACCCATCGCCTTGTAACAAAATCAATACTCTCATAGCATGGCTGAGGTGGAAATGGCTTTACAGTCATTTGGATTTCAACTTATCAAATCTATAAGATAAGATCAGAGAAACCAGTCTGGCAATAGAAAATACTTCACTCAGCAATCCTTCATTTCGTGCTTGACACCAGTCTAACATAGCTGACCTATCTCCTTTCTCTACAACAGGCCTTCCCTACTTAGTGAAGTGGATCAGCATAAACACATTATGCCTGTGCTCCCTGCACTGCACTAACTTCCCACCTGCTCCTGGGTTCAGCTCAAGTAACTGTTTTAAAAATCTATAAATGCTCTGTATGGTGCTTGAACCTGGTTACCTTAGAAGCCAATTCTCTCCGTGTGAGATCAGCTGAATATTTTTTTAAACCAATACTCCTCAAATGCATGATCTTGAGGAGTAGGAGGGCAAGGAATTTTCAGTGGAAGACCCCCCAGCTAACTCTAGCTGGCGGTCATTAAGAGCCTACATTTGTTAGCTTTCCAAGCACAGTGCAGGGCAGATCTTCTCAGCCAAGGCTTTGTGTTGAATACACCTAAAGCAAATCAATGTATTTCCTGTCTTTCTTTTGTGATTTCTAAATCATTGGCTTTTGTATTTTTTATTCTTTAACTCGTCCAGATGCCACAGGGAGGAACACTGTAAATTTGTGACTACATAATGAACATGACTGATTATTATTCCTTAAATCTGTAAATAAAAATTAATAACAGATATTTGGGTTCCTTTTCTTAAAAAGTGCACTTATTCTGCAATTAAGAAATGAGATTGGTGGTTGACAGGTCTGGCATTAGGAAATGCCAGCTACACATCTCCACCTCCAAAAAAAGATTTTGGGAGCATGACAAATGAAATAGGAGAAAGAGTTTGTTTTGAGCAGTTCTAATAAAGTTATTAACAGATCATTGGCAAGGTGTATTGTCACAGGAAAAAGATGGCCTATGAGATCATGTTAAATGTCAGAAGAATCCAGCTTCTCCATTTCCACTTTTAAATTTATCTGAAAGTGTTTGTTTAGGCTCCAGTCATGGCATTATCCAGACCCTGATTCTAGCTACTAAATCTTGCAGTCCTAGTGTAGGTAAAACTCCCATTTACTTCAGTTTTTCCTACATAAGGACAGCAAAAATTCAGGCTTCAAATGGGTAATTAGCCCCATCAGCAATCACACACCTTTGCCTGCTCATGCATTTAGGCAGTGAGTTTTTTTAGAATAGAGATATGGTTCTATTTATTCCTTTGCTTGACACATGGTATCTCGCCTGTGTAAAATACCAAGTGGTGGGGAATTGGAGAAGAAGTCAGCTTAATGCAGGGTGTTGTAAAATGCCATTTACAGTTATGGCATTATATAGATTCTAAGGTATGTGATGGAATTCACATGGGTCTAGAGTGCTTCCTCATTAAATAGTCAGAGTGGGGGCAAAGTGGCTTTATAGCTCTCTTCATCTGCCCTGCATCTAATACTTCCCCTGTATCTCTTCCAAAGTTTTCTTTGACAATGATCATCAAGGAGCTAGCTCAGGAAGCTATATTCAGATAGCTTATTTCATTCATTGGTGGATTTTTTTTTCTATTTGTTCGTTTCTCTTTCTTTCCTATTTCACACAGAATTGCTAGGAAATTATTTGCCTCTAAGCAGCACATGACATCCAATATGCACTCATTTTTGCCTGTTGGTTTTTCAGTGTCTGATCTGCACATGCAATCATAGTAATTTGCACACATACATTAGGTATTTGCATGTGCAAACAGCCAGTTAGGCACATGAGTTAATACAGAGAAGACAGAAAATCACAGTGGAGTTAGATTTCATTGGCTATTATAACAGGTGACAGAAGGTAAGCAGGGAGCCATTCAACCATTAGCTTCTCTGCTAGGACTACCAACAACGGTGCTAATTACAGTGGTGGTGTTGCTGTACACGTACAACTGGCAACTCAGAATAGGATAAAGACTGTATATTCATTTCACATCAGTCACAGGATTAAACCAGCTCTAGTACATATGCTGTTATAGCTCGTGATTCAAAGGTTTTGTACTTATTAAAAATAATTTAAGGCAAGCACTAGCCTTTTTTTAAAAATGAAGCTTTGACCTTTAGGGCCAAGTTCATGCAGGAGTTGAAACTGTGTGCCTGAGCACAAACTAGTCCTTACGGCCCAAACTCTTCCCCAGGGCCAGTTTTGCCATCAATTTTAATGGTATCAGGAGCAGGCCATTTGCCCCAAAATGACAAAAGTAGTTTGTTAAACTGAACAGATTTATTTCATATCTGAAGCATAGCAATGGGGCTACAAGTGTAGATAAAGGGGGAGCAGTTGCCTGGAAAAGGTTAAGAGATCTCTGTTCAGCAGACAACTGAGTGAGATGTATAAGGCCAAAAGGGGAGAGAAGGAAAGGGACAGGTATGTCCCCTTTCCCCTGACTGGAGGAAGCAAAGGAAAGGCCTCCAAGAACTGTAGCCAGCCTGTGTCAGTGAGTTCTTTTATTTTGTGTTATGTATATGTTTTGTTTAAGAACATAAGAACAGCCATACTTGGTCAAACCAAAAGTTTATCTAGCCCAGTATCCTGTCTTCCGACAGTTGCCAATGCCAGGTGCCCCAGAAGAAATGACCAGAACAGGTAATCATCAAGTGATCCATCCCCTGTCACCCATTCCCAGCTCTAGCAAACAGGAGCTAGGGCCATCATTTCAAATGGTAAGCTGTGCCCTGAGGCAAGGGCCTTTAAAGGACACAGGTGTGGCATTTACTTCCTTTCCAAGTCTCGTGAAATAAGGTCCAGTGAAATAGGCCACCAGCTTAAAGGCTGCAAAACAGCATCTCAGTCCACTAACTTTAAACCGGAAAAATCTCTCTGTAGCTGAAAAGATAGCCAAACAGATTTCTTTCATTAGGTTTGATAGAAATTATTTGCTTTGGGGTTCAGGCTCGTCTGGGAAGCCTCAGCCCTTAGCAAATTTTAATAGACATGATTTATTACAAATCACTGAAGAGAAGAGTGTGTAATGGAAAGGTTGACTCAGCTTTAACTACAGTAATACCAATGGTCAGAATAGTATATTCATGGGACTGAAAGACTAATCTGCTAGAATGAGAATTCTGAAGATCAAGTGGAGCGTATTCAGGATAAGGTTTTATTATACTGTTTGTTGTCAGCACATTGTTCTTCACATCATGGATTTCCTAATATGGGCTCAGTCCTGATTCTGCCATGAACACAAAGTAACGGGAAGTGTATTGTTGGACAGGAAGGAGATTTTGACTCTCAGAGGGTCTATATCTAGCCCAATATACATCACCTGATGCAGTAGTACAGAGGTTCTCAAACTTTTGTACTGGTGACCCCTTTCACATAGCAAGCCTCAGAGTGTGACCCCCCCCCCCCTTTTAATATATTTGACACCATTATATATGCTGGAGGCAAAGCAGGGTTTGGGGTGGAGGCGGACAGCTCACGACCCTCCCCTCCCACCCTCCGCCATGTAATAACCTCACAACCCTCTGAGGGGTCCCAACCCCCAGTTTGAGAATCCCTGTGCGAAAGAGAGTGCAGATCCATCCATTCCCTTCCCCTTCCCTCTCCTTCTATGGAACATGTTTTCCCTCCAGCACAGAATGACAGTAGGTGTAGCTGGCACAAGGGAGTAATGGGCAATTTATACCCTCTCCACCAGCACACAGAACAGACTGCAATCTAGCCCTTGGGGTGGGAGGGAAGAGATATTTTTAAAGCAATATAGGCCGATTTTTCAAAATCTGGTTCTTCTTTTGCAATCAAATAGTTTAGTTTTCCCCAGCATTTGTTACTTGGGCATCAAAACTACCTGAAATGGAAGTGTAATTAGAGGCTTAGGTGGCCAAGTACATCTAGTGGGGCATGTAACTATCCTTGCAATTATGTATGTTGTCATTATTTGCACTACACACAGACACCTGCAAGGCCCACTGTTGGTTCACACATTTGTATTTTTAAGGGCTAAGAGCCATAGCAGACATGAGACCAATGAATGTGGTTTAGATTAGCTCTTCACTTGAAAATAGGAAATCCGCAAAACTACATCCTCAAGTCTTTACTCAGGCAAAATGACCCCTGTTATCAGTATGAGTTTTGCTGCCAACTTTGGTCCTAAATTAATATGATTTAAAAAGTCAAATTCTTAGACTCTGACCCTGTAAAGAGCTCCACAGGAATCCACCTGGGCAGTGTTCATTGCAACATCTTTTTTCGCAAGGGGATTAACTTTTAGATGTTGTTCAGAAATGAGCATCAGTATAGGACAAGAGAGTGGATAAATAATGCCAGTCCTATTGCATGTTACTTTATCACCAATTCTCCTCAGGTACCCTGTTCTATGTGAAACACTGATACTTTTCTAATTCCAGTGTGCCACAATGCATCTTGCCATTGTTAACAGATGACTGATTGGCTCACAATCTTCTAAATGATAGAGCTGCATATTATTTACTAAAAAGAAAAGGGAGTACTTGTGGCACCTTAGAGACTAACCAATTTATTTGAGCATAACCTTTCGTGAGCTACAGCTCACTTCATCGGATGCATACTGTGGAAAGTGTAGAAGATCTTTCCACACTTTCCATACTTTCCACAGTAATGCATCCGATGAAGTGAGCTGTAGCTCACGAAAGCTTATGCTCAAATAAATTGGTTAGTCTCAAAGGTGCCACAAGTACTCCTTTTCTTTTTGCAAATACAGACTAACATGGCTGTTACTCTGAAACCTGATATTATTTACTGAAGCCCTTCAGTAACACTATTACAAATGGATCAGGGAGTAATTGTTTCCCTGTGATTAATTTAATATAAATTGGTTCATTTGCCATTCATCCAGAAAATCCTAATCACAAGGAAGAGTAATTTTCTCCACTCCCCCACCATCATCATCCATCAGAGCATGAACCATAAATATATCTCCCACTAACCTTGTTTGCAGTAATATCAATACTTTCAAACACAAGTGATGGAAACCCTATTACCTGAGCCATTAAAAACTGCACTGGACAGGGAACTGAAAAGTATACTGTATATATGGGAACAATTTTGTACGAGCAGAAGGATGGAGAATGTAAACAACCTCGTCCATAAATTCATTACTTTTGCTGTTAAAATAATACTTGATTTGTACTCAGCCTTTAAATACAAAGGATCTTTGTAGCTCTTTGGATTGGACCAAAAAGCATTAGTCCTGGGGACCCGTGCAAAGGAGGCTTAAAGCTCAGATGTGCATGGCCCTAATCCTGATGCTGCTCTGTACATGGCCATTCCCTCTTTGCTTATGCTAGGCTTTAACAGCCACTGAAACAAGCCCTTTTTGCGAAGGGCAAATGGCACATGAACCTCTACGTCAGCTCTATTGCCCTGTAGGATCACCCTTGGAATGATCCTCCCTGGGCCAATCACACCAGGTTTACTAGATTACGCCAGCACTGCACAGCAAAAAGTGTTTGTACCACAGCTAATCCTTACTTTCATATTTTTCATCATAGACGCTCTAGTAGATATCAGTACTTGGTAGTCATCTGCGTCACACTCCAGATGTGATGCACATACTACGACATGTTGCTCTCAGCCTGTGCGAGGCACCCGAGTCCGAGTCCTGCAGTCTTTATGCAGGTGAAATTCCCTGTCATGCAAATAGGAGTTTTGCTGGAGTAAAGTTCCATCAAATACCGCAGGATGTGAGGAATATGAGAGATGCAGTAAAATGTGCTGAAATTAAAGTAGTGATGAAAGGGAAATAGATGTTATTGCTGCTCTTAGAACATGTCACAGGCATATTTCCATTTTAATAAACAAGCTAAGCCTTCTCTCTCTGTGACTGAGCATCACACACAGCTCAACCTGTCTACCTGGCTGATCTAAGTTTTGAGCACTCAGTGGGAAAATTTGACTGTTTGTCTGTAAGTAGATATTTTACACCAACTAGAAAAGGAAAGCCACTGCCAAGATCACCATCTACCACAAAATACCTTTCATTAAGCCCCATTTCAGACTCAAACAGCATGGTTCAGATTTTCTTTTAAATGTTGGTTACTCGCTCAAAAACCTCTCTTCTGTATTCATATTTCTAGGATGTTTTTCAGTCTTCCTACGCATTCCTTTTGTTCGCGTATAACTTAGCTGGATATGCATGTATGAAAAAGTTGCTGCAGGTGTCTCTTAGCTCTTCATAAAGGACTCAGTCTCCAACCCTTCAAAGTCAATAGGAGTGTCGTTACTCACTTCAGTCGTTTTGGAAGCAAGGCCAACATGTTCCCCTACCTCCTTCAAACTTTTTAATTTAAATATTGGTGGCTGTGATGCACTGGACCTCAGAGTAGCACCCTGTAACCCCCATATTAATCATTTGTATGTGGCTGTGATATTTCATACAAAGCATGCCGTGTAAGATACCATATGAAAGGTCATGATCTGCTGAAACTCTTTGTTCTGTCAAAATATGTGTATTGTTAATGTATATCAAATTATGAGATTTGGCTTTATAGTTGTTATTGAAATATGTTGTGAGTTTGGGAGACGCCCACTGCTAGTTTTTCAGTGACAAAGGTGGTGACCCACAACCAAACAGGCATTAAGCAACCATCACAAGCCATTGACAGAAGGGAATTGTAAACAAGAGATTTACAATTCTGAGAGAGACAGTTGCACAAACTCCACACAATGAGGACTCAGCAAGGCCCACCAGGACATGTCTGAGCCAGTATCTTTCCTGGGACATGAATTGAGGGTATGAAATAAGGGACAGCAGCGTCATGAGACCACCTCTCTCCTCTCCCACCTACTCTGAAGGCAACAAGGACACTGGGAAGATATAGACTTTAAATGGAGGAGATTGGTCGCAGACTGAGAAGGAAATTAAGCTTGTGTATTAAGAACTGTAACCTGCCTGCAATGTGCAATGGTATAAGAAAAGTTGTTTGATTCAAATCTTGCGTAGTCTGAAAGTTTAGGATTTAAAATGCGTATTTACTTAGGTAAGTTTCAGAGTAGCAGCCGTGTTAGTCTGTATTCGCAAAAAGAAAAGGAGTACTTGTGGCACCTTAGAGACTAACCAATTTATTTGAGCATAAGTGAGCTACAGCTTACGCTCAAATAAAATGGTTAGTCTCTAAGGTGCCACAAGTACTCCTTTTCTTTTTACTTAGGTAAATATTTCTGACCTTCATACCTACCACTTACTGTAACGTAACTTATTTTAATGTTTTATCCTTTCCCGTGAGTTTTTGAAAGTGCTTGGGGAATCTGATCGGATTACAAAGGCTGATCCATGTCCATTATCCTTTGGTGAAGTGGCGAACGAATTAATGAGCTTGCATTGTTCAAGAGAAGGTCTTGAGAGCGTAAGATGGTAAATTACCGGGGTATAGGGCTAGGGGGATTTGCTGGTGTTTCCCTAGGTATGGTTCATGAGAGCATTCATGTAACTTAGCTGGATGTGTCCCTGCATGCTGTTGACTGAGTGACTAAAGCACCTGGAGAGATTTGCTGCTTTTCACTAGTAAAGCATTGTGAGAGACAGCCCAGGCTGGAGAGTTAAGGGAGCACAGCAGTCCCACGGTACCCCAGGAATCCCATCACAGTGGCCATGAACTGAAAAACACTAATATGTCAGCTGATATTGTATTTTTTTTGTTATGTTTCAGGCTTTTAACTTGCTTCAGGACAAGCATGTCATTTTATTGAAACAACATCTCAGAGAGATGTAGATGGACATATTTCTGAAACATGTTCCATTGGGTTTTGTTTTGTACCAACCCATTGCCATATAAGAAACAGAAGAAACTGATCTCTCTTTTTATCTCAAGATTCCTTGTCATCAACAAGGAGCACAATAAACATACAGGGTGAAATTCTGGCCCCATTTAAATCAATGGCAAAATTTCCATTGACATCAGTGGAGCCAGAATTTCATCTACAGTCTTCAGTTGCATACTATGGCCTTTTTTAACTTGACTGAAACACTAGAAACCTCTCTGAATGCTGGTAATCACGGACCAGGAACATGGTGACTTGTGCAATCTATCTGTGTGATAGGCTTAGACCAGAACCAGATATACCGGCTCCTGGGTCTACAAGTCTGGACTTCATGGTTTGAAAAGATAGGCATGCACGCACACACACAAGCACACTTTGAACCATTAAACACTGGATATTTGTAATCACTTAAGTCATCTGATATTTAAAAACAGAATTCAAACTTATCCAAACCCATCTTCCATCCCCAGTGTGATTGTAGAGGATGCTGCCTCCTGCAGAACTAGTGCAGATCTGCTAAATGGGAGAACGGGCTTGCCAAATTCTGCCCTCTCAGGGATGCTCCACCCCATATACCCAGGAGTGGAGTCCGATGGGGGCTCTCTTGGTGCCAGCATCCAGCAGTCAGTAGAGTGCAAGCCAAGGTGAAAGTTGAGGCAGGGGCAGTGACTCCAGTGCTAAACAGACTCACTAGCCATTGTCCATGGATTAGAGTTGCCTTAGGACTGTAGCAGCATCTGTACAGCAGCTTTGAGATGAAGGAAGATTCCTTTCCTCACCTTCACAACCCCCCATGCACCAGGTTAGGCCTTGCACAGGAAGGATAGGCCCTAGAGTGTACTTTTGTTACTTGGAATAACAGGCCCATCTCCTGAGCTGATGTTAATAGACATAGCTCCATTAACATCACTTGAACTATATATATTTACGCCAGCAAAGGATCTGGCTCAATGCAATTTCATTTTAAAAATATCCCAGCAAAACACATTTGTTTAAATGGCAATAAGTTACATTAAATGGCTGTACGCTTGTTTTTACAACAATTTTATACGGAAAACTGATTTTAATGTTAACTGTAGGGGTTCTTCCCCCTTTTTCTTACTCTTTTCTATTTCAAATAACTACATTCACACAGAGAGACAGCAATGGTGAAAACTTGTTTGATCCTAGCTGTTGCTGAGGTCCAGTACAGCACAACGGGAAATCAGAAACTCCATACATTGCACTGTAGCTGGTATTAACCAGGTAGTCTCTTCTTCCTTTCAATTTACTCAAGCTACATCTCTAAAATCTGGTTCACGTACCAATGGAAGTCTCATTTATGACCAGTCAGTAGAAAACTTTGTAACGTGTGGATGTGATGTCAAATCCATGACTAACCAACCTGTTCTCTCAGTCAAAAATCTTGTTAATTATTAGATGTGATATCATATCCAAGAATAACACCATTTTGATTGACAGCTCTGAATAGGAAATAATAAACAGAAAATATTTGAAACAGCAATGACATGCCTTAACATAATACTTCATATGTACTAGAGTTAAAAAACCCAACAACTAGGTGACATTGCAGTACTTGTATGTAGAAGTTCTAATGACAAACAGTTCAGATTTTCTCTCATTTTGCAATACTAAGAGAACTCTATGGAATTATGTCTCTGTGCCACACAGCTTATTTAAGGTCTACGCTCCATGTAAAATGCGAATTATCAGTGAAGAAATATCTTCTGTTTACGCAGGCATTTTGTTTTTAAACAAACCAAACAACTATAAAGCTCTGTACAGTAATTGCTATCCTGGGTTCTCTCAGAACGATGAACTTGCAGGATTAGTGGCCTGACTGATTCTGAGTTTATATCTAATTCTGTTATGATCAGTTCTAGTTACTGATACATAAAGGTGGCCTGATGACCATAATATACGAAGGGAATATTGGATCCTCAGCTAGAGTGAATTGGCATAGCTTCATTGAAGCCAGTAGAGCTGTGTCAATATACACCAGCTAAAGATCTGGCCCAAAGAGTATGTTGTCGCAGTTCTTGCTCGGGCATAACCTCACCTCTGTTACAAGCTATGTATTTGCACCCATCTGTTCTGTGCAGGAGAGGGGAATTATATGTGCCATTGGCATTGGAGATAGGGAAGAGGAAGTGAGAATGTCCAGCATAGTGCATAGGAAATTAAGACACATATACAGCTCACTTCTATAGGTCCATACATTACACTTAACTCCCTATGTATTGCTCTGAAATTGTACATGCAGACAAAGTCTCTGCTGCTATCTACAATTAAGTGACTACCTTTCGTTACTACCATCCAAATTACTTTCTGGTAGTTCAGTTCATCTCTAAAATACAATATCCATTTTCCTGAAGTCACTGAACTATCATGTTTATTGCACACAATAAGCTATTGAGAGTGTATCTGCGTAAGAATGCACTACTCATTTCTTGGATTTGCCATCCTATGATCAGGTACACAATCACAGAAAGGAGATTGTGCAACAATAAATTGTCTTGCTGGGTTTGGTTTTGTTAGCCAGAAGTGAATGAGTTTTAAGTTCACTTATTTATGAGTTGGAGGTAGTCCACAATATAAATCTACAACTAGGAGTGAGTGTTACAGATATATTTAAGAGTGCACAGTGAAGATTATATGCATCATAATTCAGTGGCTTTCAAATTTGCTGCTTTACTGCACACTCTTTTAAAGCTGAACCTCTCACCTAGTCCTATGTCATCAGTGCCCCACCCTCCTTCCATTGCTTTAGCTCAGTGGCTCTCAACCAGGGGTACGCATATCCCTGTGGGTACGCAGAGGTCTTCCATGGGGTACATCAACTCATCTAGATATTTGCATAGTTTTACAACAGGCTACATGAAAAGCACTAGTGAAGTCAGTACTAACTAAAATTTCATATAGACAATGATTTGTTTATACTGCTCTACATGGTATACACTGAAATGTAAGTACAATATTTATATTCCAATTGATTTATTTTATAACTATGGTAAAAATGAGAAAGTAAGCAATTTTTCTGTAAGTGTGCCAAGACACTTTTGTATTTTTATATCTGATTTTGTAAGCATGTATTTATTAAGTCAGGTGGCGGTATGCAAGACCAGTCAGACTCTTGAAAGGGGTACAGTAGTCTGGAAAGCTTGAGAGCCACTGCTTCAGCTAACACTTCTCACTGCCTTAGTGATACATCAGATGCACATCATTTAAGGTCAATTAATTTGTTTTTATCTTTTAAAGTTGTAAAGCTTTGTCAGAAGGCAAAGAGAAAAAATAGAGAGGTACATGAACTCCACAGTGTCACTTAATCGCTTTCAGAATAGACCTGTGCCTTTAAACAAAACCATGTAATCACATGTTATAACTGTTTTGAATGACCAGGAAATCCTGAGGGTTCTTAGTGTCAGTAATTGCATTCACACACGTTTTCAAGCTGTGAACGTCTCCAGGCAGTTGGTAAGGAAGAATGGCATTGAAGTCAATGTTTGTGAAAACACCATTGTCTTGGGTGGAGCCTGACCTCCCGTACTCTTTGCCTTTCCCATTTCCTATCAGAAGAACATGGCAGGCTACAGTCATCATAGTGATTTTCAAAGACAGACTGCAATGTTTCTATAGTGCTCTGGCTGGCTAGCTACCCAGAAGGTCTATGTGACTCTGGGGCAGAGACTGTGTTGCCCTATAAGTGAGCACACTGTTTATCACAGTGTTCCTGCTTACTTTCCTGAGCTGCTCTCCCCCTTGCTGTCTGGGTAGGCCCTCGAAGTTTCCCTGGTTTAGCTGTACCTGGGCTACAAAATTTATCCAAAAATCTTTATTTATTCAAAATGAAATTACCTCAAACAAAAAAGCTTGATAGCAAAAGTCCTTCCTGGACAGTGCTTTCCTGGGCAGCAGGGGCTGGTTTCCATCCCTCCGCCAGAGCCTCAGAAGATGACGCTGGGTCACCCCTTTCCCTTCTGGGCTTGAAGGTCCACTGGTAAATTGTCTCTCTGTTTTATCTGCCTTCACAATGAGAGCAAGGAGCTTTCTCCTCCCTCCATGGTTTGTGTCTTGATTGACACACCCTACACTACAAAACTCCTGGCTCCAAGCCCTTAAAGAAACAGTCATCTCTTCTCTCCAAGACTCATTCTCTCCATTTCCTCTCTGTGATGGGGCATTTTCCCCGCACTGGCCGTGATAGGGTTAAAACCCAGCCTGGAGGGCTGCAAGGAAAACAGCCAATTAGAGCAGTGGCTGCAGCCAATTAGGGCAGCAGCTGGACCAGCCATTCTGGGCCCAGCCAGTCCATATAAAAGGAAGCTGCAGGCCAGAGCTGGTCAGTCTGCTGCAGAAAGCCCAATGGAGGGGACTGGCTTCCTAGAGGACTGCAGAACTAGTACCATGAACAGGGCTGCTAGGCCATGCAGGCCCGAGGCCCTGGGAAGAGGGCAAAGGAACCAGTAGCAAGAGCCAAAGGTGCCAGGGCTGTGGGGAAGTGGCCAGGGAATTGAGACAGACTGATGGAGAAAGAAAGGAGGGGCAGTACGAAGCTGCTGTTTACAGGGTCCCTACGCTGGGACCTAGAGTAGTAGGCAGGCCCTGGTCTCCCTCGCACACACCACTTGCTGCTGAAGAAGTGGCCAGTCTATGGCCTGCTAAGCTGCTGTGAGGAGCATCTAGACTGCTATGGAAGGAGTCTCCCAGAAGGGAGGACCCAGATTGTGACACAGCCGGAGGGCTGTGCCACGAAGCAGAGGCAGTGAGACTGAAATTGCTGTGGAGACAAGGACGGGAGAGCTACCACCACCGGAGGGCACATCCGCTGACCAGAGCTAATCCTGAAATCGCCAGCAGGAGGTGCCAAGGCGGTGAGTGACCCCGTAACACTCTCCTTCTATGTCTCCCCCAGATGTCCCCTGCCCCAGGGTCTTTGTTTGGGTGAGACTACTTGGAATGGGGTAGCCTGGACACCCTCCTTACCCTAACTACTCTTCTCCTTAAAGGGGCAGTATACACTGTTAAACTCTTCAATACAGATAAAGTGCTGATGGAGCTACTGACTAGGGTTGGGACTTTCAGAAGCATTCTGCATTGTCTAAATGCCCCCTCTTGAAGACACTGGTACAACTGTGATGGACATATTGAGAGCAGAATTAAATCAACACAGATCCCTATGAACATCCCATCTTTCCAGATCTATAGGGTCTGAAATATTATTTTACCCTCTCTACCTACTCCCATGTATAATAAAGAAAGTAGGGGCGTAATGGACCTGAGGAAAGAATTCAGGCACTTAAATTCCTATACATAAGGTGACCAGATAGCAACTGTGGAAAAATGGAATGGGAGTGGGGGGTAATAGGCACCTATACAAGAAGAAGTCCCATAAAAGGCACTGTTCCTTTTAAAAATGGAACATCTGGTCACCCTACCTATACACTGTGTCTGATAAGTTTTGAGATTTTCTCAAACTGTGGCTGCAATAAATATCTCACCCCTATGAACCTTTCTCCATCTGCATTCAATGACAAGGATAAAACAGTATAGTTTTCTCTAACTTCCTTGGAATAGTTTTCCATAGCACATGTACACTGGTCAAGTCTATTTCAAGGGATCTCAGAAGAAATACCTGTCTAGAAGCTAAACCTATATAAATACAAAAAGATTTATCTTTTGGAGATGCTGCTAAGGGCACGACTACACTTGCAGATATAGAGTTAAACCCGCCTTCGGAGAGCGCAGTAGGGAAAGCGCTGCACTCTGTCCACACTGACAGCTACAAGCGCACTGGCGTGGCCACATTTGCGGCAACTGCAGCAGCATTGGGAGCACTGCATTATGGGCAGCTATCCCACAGAGCACCTCTTCCCATTCTGGTGCTGTGGCTTGTGGGAAGGGGGCAGGAGGAGTGGGGCACTCTGGGGTCTATCCCAATGCCCTGTGATGCATTGGTTCACATCCCAGCAATCCCTGTGCTTCCGTCCACATTTGGCACCATCTTTCAACATTTTTTGTACTGCGAGCTCTGTCTTCCCTTTCTGTCTTCGGGAATGGAGCCCAAACTGCTGAGGAGTATGCTGATGAGTCTTGCCAGCACGTCACGTTTGGCAGTCAAGTTATTCCTTATGATCCAAAGGGACAGTGAGGGCTCCAATGATATCGACTCAAGTAATGCATATGACATGAGTTTGCTTGTAGCATTCACGGACATGCTCACCACCATGAAACACCACTTTTGGGCTCAGGAAACAAGCACTGAGTGGTGGGATCACATCATCATGCAAGTCTGGGATGATGAGCAGTGGCTGCAGAACTTTTGGATGAGAAAAGCCACTTTCATGGGACTGTGTGAGCAGCTCGCCCCCACCCTGCGGCGCAAGGACACGAAATTGAGAGTTGCCCTGCTGGTGGAGAAGTGGGTGGCTATTGCAATCTGGAAGCTGGCAACTCCAGACAGCTACCGATCAGTCGCTAACCCATTTGGAGTGGGAAAGTTGACCGATGGAATCATGTTGATGCAAGTTTGCAGGGCCATTAATTGCATCCTGCTCAGAAGAACCATGACTCTGGGTAATGTACATGACATTGTAGATAGCTTTGCACAAATGGGTTTCCCTAACTGCGGAGAGGTGATAGATGGTGCACACATTCCAATTCTGGCATCAGCCCACCTAGCATCCAAGTACATTAATTGGTAGGGGTATTTCTCTATTGTTCTCCAGGCACTTGTGGATCACCATGGGCGTTTCATTGACATTAACGCAGGCTGGCCCAGAAAGGTGCATGACTCACGCATCTTTTGGAACACTGGTCTGTTCAGGAAGCTGCAAGCTGGGACTTTTTTCCCCAGACCAGTAGATCACTGTTGAGGAAGTCAAAATGCCCATCATGATCCTTGGAGACCCCGCTTACCCTTTAATGCCATGGCTCATGAAACCCTACACAGGGAGCCTTGACAGCAGCAAGGAGAGGTTCAACAACAGGCTGAGCCGGTGCAGAAGGACTGTGGAGTGTGCTTTGGACCATTTAAAGGGCCGCTGGCACTCTCTGTATGGGAAGCTGGACCTGGCCGATGACATCATCCCCGTGATTATAGCCACATGCTCTACCCTCCATAACATTTGTGAAGGGAAGGGTGAGTGATTCACTCAAGCATGGAACTCGGAGGTTCAACACCTGGAGGCTGAATTTGAACAGCCAGAGAGCAGGGCTACTAGAGAGGCCCAGCACAGGGCTGCAAGGATTAGGGATGCCTTGAGGGAGCAATTTGAGGCTGAAAGCCACCAGTAATGTCTGGTGCCCTGCACGGGAGTGAAGTGCAGTGGTTCCAATGTTAGTAGGAATCTGTGTTTGCTACACTGACTTGCAGTGCCTGTTTCTTTCCTGGGCTACGGTATCTTTTACTTTATGCAATAATGTTTTCAAAATATCCATTTATTTAAAAGAAACAACTACTTGGGGAAACAAAGGGCAAGGGGGTGGGGTGGGGAATGGTACAATCACAGATTTGCGTATGTCCTGTTCTCATACGCAGCCTTCCTGGCTGGAGTGCTGTTTCATGAGTGCTGCACTTAAGGATGGCTACACTGCATGGTGATGGGGGTTGAGGGCAGTGGGTAAGGGTTGTAGTTGTCAGGGCTGGGTGGTGAAGCTACAGGTGTTGGAGGCAACTGGTGTCAGTAAGATCCCAGATGTTGGGGAAAGTGGGTTGGAGGTGACATGGGGGCACAAGGGAAAGTTTTGGGACAAGGGCTGTGGAGGGGGAGTAGGCATGGTAATGCTCTGCTTGCATGGCTACGAGCACCTGGATAGAGTCCACTTGGCGCTTCATTATGCTTATTATGCTTTACTGCTAGAGCATTGCACTTCTGTGCCAGCACTCCTCATTCTGCTAGCCGATCCTCCTTTCACTGTCCCACCACTCCTGGACTTTTTTTTATTTTCATTACTTGCATGCTGCATTACTTCATGCAACATGTTTTCTTCCTTGCTTCTATGTGGCCTCTTTCTGATTCTTTGGAGTCTTTTGGCAGGTGTTAACATGGACGGCTGAGATCTCAAGGTTGCAGCTGTAAAGGCAAAAATGCAACACTTAACAGAGGCAGCATTGTTCACACCAGACAGAGCAATGATTCCCCCCTACTTAAGGGCAAGTACAGTCTACACAATAGCATAATTTGCCCATCCCAAAGCAAGTGTACATAACCCACAGGAGCCCCAAAAGGGTGAGTAAGCACAGGGTCAAGTGTGACCGATTGTTTCACGGCTGTACTGTCCTCTGGGTTTCTGTGCCTTGGGGAGAGCCAACAGCGGCAGGGGCCCCCTATACTGAACACTGTCCCCACATTTTCCACAGGAGTTTGTCCTGGAAGATGTCTCGCTGCTGAAGGTGACCTGGGAAGCAAGGGAGGGTCTTCTACTGCAATGCGGCTTCTGCCCTAGCCCATATGCAGCAATGGTCCCCCACCCCTCACGGCACAGTGGCGCTGACATGTTAGCCTTACTGGGACAAGGACCACGGTGGCTCTCCCGAAAAACCTGTGCAAGCACATTTCCCAAGTTCTGGATGAGACCTTTGAAGAGATCACTGAGGCTGATTACCGCCATGGGAGAGAGCACATCAATGCCCTATTCCGCATCTAGGCATGCATTCAGCCCTAACCCTCCTCACCCCAAGAGCCCGCACTGAATAACTTCCTTCCCAAAATAAAAACCACTTAGCAGGAACCTCCTCTGGTTTTTGTCCTTCCCCAAGCACCTGCTGCCACAACTGGCTACCTTCCTGTTGCCTTGAGAACAGCTCCCTGTTGTATGCAGGTAGGTCTTCCTCCGCCTCAGCACCCTCGCTCCTGCTTTGCCCCTCCTCCTCCCGCCTTGTTGAATGAGGCTCTGAAGTGTCCAGACTCGGAGTGGAGGTGGGGTTGCCCCAAGTATTGCGTCCAGCTCTTTATAAAAACGGCAGGCAGTGGGGGCAGCACCAGAGCGGCGGTTTGCCTCGCGGGCTTTGCGGTAGGCACTCTACAGCTCCTTCACTTTAACCCTGCACTGCAGTGTGTCCCAGTCATGGCCTCTTACCTTTTGGGCAGATATCAAGGGACATAATGGAATCATAATTCCTACAGCTGGAGTGCAGCTAGGACTGGACAGCTTCCTCCTCCCAAACACTGATGCGGTTTAGCACCTCTCCATTGCTCCATACTGGGGCTTGCCTGGCAGGTGGAGGCATGGTCACCTGGAAAGATTCACTGAGAGCATTCCACACCTGGCTGAGCAAAGAGGAAGGGGAATTTTCAAAATTCCCAGAGAATTTAAAGGGCGGGTCTGACGGTTGGTCACCTGAGGGCAGGGCAGTAGAGTTCAAAGTGATGACCAGAGTAGCTAGAACAGGCATTGTGGGACACGATCAGAGCGTGCTAACAGACCAGGGCATGCACACTGGCGCCTCAGCGCTCCAGCAGGGGTGCACATAACGTTATTCCACTCGCCAAGGTGGAGTACCAGAAGCGCTCTAGCCATGGAGTCAGAGCGCTCTATGTGTCTTGCCTGTGTGGACAGGTAGTAAGCTAGGGCGCCCAGCGTTCCTTTAATGTGCTCTAACTTGCAAGCGTAGCCAAGCCCTATGTATTTATTTTTAAGCAACAAGGTTCCCATGTTGTGTTTTATTGTTTTAGAATATTTCATGGTTTATTCATAGAGGTTATATATTTTACCATCTATTATCTATCCTGGATTCACTGATACCAGAGAATCAGTTTACTGACTTAGCTGGAACACACACTGGGGTGGTATCTTTCCTCTAACACCCCAGAGCACTCTGGATCTTGACTTTAATATCAAAAAAGCACCAAGTACAGGGTTTAATTGTTAAGTTCTTTCATTTTGAGTGATTTAAAAAACAAAAAACCCTACACTCAATACATCTGTGGGCACAAAGTTCCTGTGATCTGTTTTAGGCATTATGTCTTCCTATGCTAAAAGGAAATAGAGATACACAGAACAGTCTGCCAAGACAATAAAAATCAGGCTGCAGAGAAATTCCAGCAAAAGAAATAGGAATGCAAAGTATTAGGGTTTTTTTTTTTAACCATAGATTGATTCCAGGAGATAATATAATTCCTTAGTATCTCACAGTTCATTTCACTAATTTTATTTTCTAGAGAATTTTTTTTGTTCCACATAAAACAGACTCAGTGACATCTCTCATTTCATGTAAAAGGTTTAAGTCTTAGCTAAACGTTACTAAATCTTATTACAATTTTAATGAGCTGACATAGATATAGCCCATGTTTTATTCATGACTTTAGGTAACCACAAACAGAACCAGGTTGCATTCAGGAACTAGTGGGAGCCAGTCATCATTCAACCCAATTACTGGAAATACCACTATCAGAATCATTGTATGCACTAGCAGGGATACAAATGTGTCAGCTAACTATATTTTCAAATTGGTAGGATATTGCTTCCACCTTTTATGCAACCCTCTTGGGTCTAACAAAATTGGCCAGAAAATATCATCATGAGTACAAGTTTTCTTACAAGATTTCCACTGGGTTCCAGTGCATTTGGAACTGTGTTGTAGCCATGTTGGTCCCAGATATTAGAGACAAGTGGGTGAGGTAATTTCTTTTAAATGGACCAACTTCTGTTAGTGAGAGAAACAAGCTTTTCAATTTATACAAAGCTTGTCTTCAGGTCTGAGAAACTCTCTCAGTCTCACTAAGTATAAGGTTTGAACAGATCGTTTTTAGCATAAGTAGTTAACACATTTCAAGGTACCATTCAAGGTGAAGTGACCCATTAACACCCATCCACTTATAATCATGAAAGAAAGGGGGAAGGGGAAGTTACAGATTGTGGGTTACAGATTGTAATAAGCCATAAATCCAGTGTTTCTCTTCAGTCCATGATTTTTAGAGTCTAGCAAACTTATGAATTTTAGTTCCCAGGCTCATCTTTTGAGAGCGTTGTGCAGGTTTCCTTTGAGGATGAGGACTGGTAGGTCAGATATAGAGCGATCACTTTGTGAAAAGTGTTCACCCCCAGGTGATAGGATGTTTTGTCTTTTATGATGTTCCCATGTGAGCTCATTGGAGAGCACAGCGATTGTCTGGTTTCACCCACATAGTTGTTATAGGGCAGGGATTGGCAAACTGTGGACCATGGGTCAGATCCAGCCTGTCAGGGCTTTGGATCCGGCCCGCAGGATTGTCACCCCTGTAGTGCTGCGGGGCTAAGGCAGGCTCCCTGCATGCCCTGGCCCCACTCCGCTCCCAGAAGCGGCTGGCACCACGTCCCTGCGACTCCTGGGAGAGGGGGTGGGCAGAGGGCTCCACGCACTGCCCTTGCCTGCAGGCACTTCCCCTGCCTGCAGGTACTGCCCCCTGCAGCTCCCATTGGACGGAAATGGGGAACTGCAGCCAATGAGAGCTTCGGGGGGAGGTACCCGCAGGCAAGGGCAGTGCGCGGAGCCCTCTTGGCCCCCCCACCCCCCAGGGGCAGCAGGGACGTGGTGCTGGCTGCTTCTAGGAGTTGTGTGGGGCCAGGACAGGCAGGGAGCCTGCCTTCACCCTCCTGCATGCAGCTGCCACCCTGGAGACAGTCAAGGTAAGCAGCAGGAGGTCAGAGCCTGCACGCCCAACCCCTTCCTGCACCCCACACCCCAACCCTCTGCCCTAAGCCCCCTGCCACACCCCACCCTCCTGCCGAGCCCCTCCTGCACTCTGCACCCCAACCCCTTGCCCTGAGCCCCTTTCTGTACACCCCTGCTCCCACACCCTGCATTCCCTCCTGCACTCCAACCCCCTGCCCCCAGCCCTACATTCAATTTCCCCACCCAGATGTGGCTCTCAGGCCAAAAAGTTTGCCCACTCCTATTATAGGGGCATTTAGCACACTGCATGAGATATACCACATGTTGTGGTAGGCATGTGTAGAGACAAACAACCTGTGCTTGCCGATAGTGGGTGGGGTGGGCAGAGTGCGGCAGCTGATTTCAGCAGTGTTACTGAGCATCTCAGTACAAGCCAAGCAGCAAATCTGTGTGTGGGGGGGGGGGGAAGAGGGGAACAATCCTCCATGTTGTCCATCCCCCCCATGCGTCACCTCTGTGCAGAGGCATTGTATTTATGGCGTTTTATAACAGCCTGTAACCCACTAACAACCCCCGCCAGACGCTTCAACTTTTCAATGACTGGAGGGGCATTAACAGGCCACTTCAGCTTGAAAAGCTCTTCTGCCAACAGAGCACTGTCCACACCAGTGCTTGGGTCACTGTAATTCACGTTGCTCAGGGGGTGGTTTAGACACAACCCTGAGTGACGTAAGTTATGCCTCAGTAAGCGGTAGTGCATACATAGCCTCAGTTTTCCAGACCTGAAGAGCTCTAACTTCAAAAGCTGGTCTCTCTCACCAACAGAAGTTGGTCCAATGAAAGATATTACCTCACCCACCTTGCCTCAGAAAATATTCTAACATTCTTTGGGATGTTTCAGAGAGGCTTGACCGTACTTAGGCCTCCTAATCTCTATGGATTTTTTCTGGGTGTATATTCACCAGAGACATTTTCTGGTAATGTTTTGTAGGACCCGAGCTGTCATAAATATAAAGGGAAGGGTAAACCCCTTTAAAATCCCTCCTGGTCAGCGGAAAAATCCTCTCACCTGTAAAGGGTTAAGAAGCTAAAGGTAACCTCGCTGGCACCTGACCAAAATGACCAATGAGGAGACAAGATACTTTCAAAAGCTGGGAGGAGGGAGAGAAAAAGGGTCTGTGTCTGTTGGTATGCTGCTTTGCTGGGGATAGACCAGGAATGGAGTCTTAGAACTTTTAGTAAGTAATCTAGCTAGGTATGTGTTAGATTATGATTTCTTTAAATGGCTGAGAAAAGAATTGTGCTGAATAGAATGACTATTTCTGTCTGTGTATCTTTTTTGTAACTTAAGGTTTTGCCTAGAGGGGTTCTCTATGTTTTGAATCTAATTACCCTGTAAGGTACCTACCATCCTGATTTTACAGGGGTGATTCCTTTGCTCCTATTTACTTCTATTTCTATTAAAAGTCTTCTTGTAAGAAAACTGAATGCTTTTTCATTGTTCTCAGATCCAAGGGTTTGGGTCTGTGGTCACCTATGCAAATTGGTGAGGATTTTTACCAAACCTTTCCCAGGAAGTGGGGTGCAAGGGTTGGGAAGATTTTGGAGGGAAAGACGTGTCTAAATTACGTTTCCCAGTAAACCCAGTTAGAGTTTGGTGGTGGCAGTGGTTATTCCAAAGAAAAGGATAAAATTAATTTGTACCTTGGGGAAGTTTTAACCTAAGCTGGTAAAAGTAAGCTTAGGAGGTTTTCATGCAGGTCCCCACATCTGTACCCTAGAGTTCAGAGTGCGGGAGGAACCTTGACAAGAGCTATTTCGTAATTTTTTGCACTGTATTACAGTACACAGTAAAATAAAAATGTTGCTGATGGATCTGACACTACAGGGTTCACTGTCCAACATGCCCATGTCAGAAGTGGGTTGTGCAGGTCCACATAGGCATTTGCAATTGGAATTCATCCCCCCTCATAACAGGCATGGCTCAGGGAAATTCTTTGGTCTTAGGAACTTGGTTTTAAGAAGAGATTTTCAAGTGCATAGTCCACAAAAGGAAGATACTTGTGCACAGGAGAAATTAGTTGCAGCCTCTAAAAGAGGAGGTATTGTTGCTGGGCTGGGCTGCTACTGCTTAAGAGAGTCCAAAAGAAGGTGTGATTTCTCATAAAGAGGGGTCTCAGATCTACACTTCAGTCACTTACTCCAAAACCCCACCAACAAAAAAAAACCCCACATGTAGCCATGACATTTCATATGCATAGGGCATTTAATGTACTTTCTGGAACCTACACAAATATGAGGCAACATGGTGCTCAGCTGAAAATTATGAAAACCACAAGTAGGCACTCAGACTTAACAGTAAAATCTGGTATTTAGACACCCAATGAATTTGTGACAAGGGGAACGGGGACTCAGTCCTTACAACAATGAATGGAATACAAACCTACTTTGTTATATATTATTACTTTGGCACCTTTTAAGGTCCTTTTAAGTCAAATCTGCTACTTGTCACTATTTAGAATAATGAAACAAAACCAGGAGCAATCACCAGATAACTCCAGCAGAAACTCCACTCCAATACTCCATCTTCCTTAAACTACTGTCCTATTTACACCTCACCCACTTCAGATGCCTGGACAAAAAAAAAAAAAAAAGACTGGCCTTACAGTTTGCCCTGAAGATAAACAATCCCCGCATCATCTGGAACCAAGGGCAGAAACTCATTCCACAATTGAGAGCTCCATATGAAAGGGAACTCTTTGTTTAACAGAGAGCATCAAACTTGAATGCCTCTGCTGAACACAACTGTGGCAGTCTGATGCAGAGAAAGAGAGGGTCTACAAAGTAGGTAGATCCCCAAGTCATTTAAGACTTTCTAGCTTTTAAAAAAAAAAAAAAAGCACACACCACAATTTCCACCTGCATTTCAACAGCCAACTAATACAGATCACAGAAGCACTAGTTTCATCTGATCTGTATGAGTCTGTTTACACTGCAATCAGAGGGGTGACTGCAGCATATGTAGATTAAGCTAACTCTGATCTTGCTAGCTCCAACAATAGCTGTCATACCATGGCAGCATGGGCTAGCCGCTTGAGTTTACATCTAGGGTCGGGGATGGGGTGGGGCTGTACAGCCTGTGCAATAAAGCTAGCTGTATTGTTATTCAAGCTAGCACTAGATGTAGACATACCCGAGTTAGTGTTTATGTGCTGCCGTTACACCTCTGATTGCAGTCTTCTTAGCATACGTGCAACATGTCTTAGGAAGCACGTGACCAGGATTCATCACTGACTTTGGTCCACTGGTTGCAGAGGTGAAAGTAAGCCGGTACGCCCCGGTATGGCGTACCGGTAAGAGCTGGTGTGCCGTACCGGGACCGGCTTTTCCAGAGGGCAATTAAAAGCCCTGGGGTAGTGGTGGCAGGGCTCTGGCGGGGATTTAAAGGGCCCCGGAGCTCCAGCCGCTGCTACTGCCCTGGCCATTTAAATCCCTGCCTGAGCCCTGTTGCCGAAGCCCTGGGGTAGTGGTGGTGGGGCTCTGGCGGGGATTTAAAGGGCCAGGGCGGTAGCGGCTGTTGGAGCCCCAAGCCCTTTAAAGCCCCACCTGAGCCCTGCTGCCTGAGCCCTGGGGTAGCAGCAGCCGGTCTCCAGAGTGGATTTAAAGGGCCGGGGTGGTAGCAGCGGCTGGAGCCCTGGGGCCCTTTAAATCCCCGATGGAACCTGGCCGCCGCTACCCAAGGGCTCGGGCAGCAGGGCTCAGGTGGGGATTTAAAGGGCTCAGGCAGCTGCTACCACAGCAGAGCCCCAGACCCTTTAAAGCTCTGCCTGAGCCCAGAGCCGCAGGGTAGCGGTGGCAGCTGGGAGCCCCCAGGGCTCCTCAGTGATTGAAAGGGCCGGGGGCTCTGCTGTAGTAGCGACAGCAGGAGCCCTGGGCCCTTTAAATCGCCCCTGAGCCCGAGTTCCTGCCGCCTCTGCAGCTGGTAGCTCAGGGGTGATCTAAAGGGTCCCGGGCTCCCAGCCGCCACTACCGCAGCTGGAGCCCTGGCCCTTTAAATCAAGATTTAAAGGGCCTGGAGATTTAAGGCCCTGCCTCTTCCAGTTAAGGTCATGCCTCTTCCGGTTGAGGCCATGGCCCCTGCTCAGGACGCCGGTGTACCAGTAAGTCCTCTAACTTACTTTCACCCCTGACTGGCTGGATCATTTACTTCCCTGGCTTGGGCTGTGTACTGACTGGCAGTGCGACATGAACACTGACACATGCCCCCCTCAGACTGAAGTGGAGACATACGCTAAGATAAAACACTTAACAGGCTACCACATTCTGCACCAACCTCACTTTCCAGATGGAAAAAAGTGTGGCCCCATGTATGCTGCATTGCAGCAGCCTCTAAAGGGAGAGGCTATCTCAATCTCCTGTGAGTTGCAAATGAAAAAAGCCATTCTACCTACAGCTGCAGTATCATCTTCTAGCTGGGGATGTAACTATATATGAGATTTTTTCTCATCTGATGGACATGTATAAATATTGCACTCAAAAATAACAGTTAAACACAGCAAAGTTAAACACAAAGTGAATATTTCTCACACCATGAATGAGGGAAAAGGACTGCAATACTTTTGTATTAGCCTCTGGCTTGTCCACTGGGGCATGCCACGCCTGAAAATCCATTGGAGAACATTGACTATGGCCTCCGTGGGGCAAATTTTCACCTAATATGATCAAAAGTATCTTTTTCGAAGTCAGCAAACTTGCACAAACGTACATTAGGTCTGTATTTCACTACGTGGGCCTACCTGGTTTGGTTCTGATCAGCAACTTTTTTTTGCAGGGAACAGTAACTCTTAAACTTTCCCAAAGAACAATGTGACGGAATTTAGCTGCATTACTCCAATTTACATGACTTCAACCTCAGGCACTGCTGTGAAAGTTTGGGGGTTGTGCTTTGACTTTTCAAGTATTGTTAGCCTTAACATGACTGGCAGGAGGACATACAGCTGAGATTTTTTAATATGCCACTAGGATTGTATTCTCTTAACTTGATTTATGCGACGTGCAAAGGTTCCAATTTATAGAAATTCTGCCAAAAATTATACACTAGCCTGCTAATGGAGTGCAGTCTGAGTGATTGCATCGTGGTGATGTTGCATCCACAGGGCACTTCCAAGTACAATATGCTAACTAATCCTACCAGTAAAAAAATCACCCTTTTGGTTTTATATGCTCTGTTCATTAATTTTATTATGGGCAATGCAGCTAATTAAGTATTCAGTAGAGCAAAGAGTGCAGTCACCTGGCTCTCAAGGAAATAGCACTGCAATGGTCTACACATACTAAACACAACACAACCCTAGGAATCATAGGAACAAGAATCAGGTTTCAGAGTTAATATCACAGGGCATGAGACTCCTTCAATTAAATTAAAAAATTCCTACAGCAGCAGGATCAGGGCCTTTTAACCTGAAGAGGAAAGAGAATGCTTTTTGGAGAAGGCAGTGAAGTGTGCACATTTCATTGCTCCAAAGCACTGCAGTCAGAGATTAGAAGTTTGAGCACAAATGCATGTGTGTCAGATCAGTAAACAAACATTAGTATTAAAGTACAACTTGAATTATGAATAGGAGGCAAATTATTTTTTCCCCACTTGTGCCATCTGTGGCTAGGAGTCCAAGTCTAGAAGGTCTCTAGATGTTTCATTCATTCTCTCTCTCACACACATAGTTCTGTACAGTTCTTATATGTAAAATATTACTGCAACTGAGTAGGGTGGGGAAATGGATTTCTGATGAAGTCTTTGTATCTATTATCTTTTGTGCTGCAGGGGAAACAAGAGAAACAGATCACTTAATAAGATGAAATGTCAAGAATACACAGGCATCAACAGAAGTTGTAGTCTCTGAAGAAGGAGAGGTAATACACTTACTGATATGACAAGCAAAGGATATGTTACTGCGGGTAAAGCAATAGCATTTTTCTCATTGATTTCCTTCTGCTCACATCCTTAAGGTATGTGAAATGTTAAGCAGAACTGGTAACAGGCACATACAAATGCATGAAGGTTAAAAATGGCTAGTGTAATGAAGTTTTACAGATTTTAGAAAATCTTAATTTTAAAAAGAAAAAACCTATTTTGTCTGACTGTTCATACTAACTTCTTTCTGGTTTTAATCATTCTAGAAAACACCTTCAGAAGACTTTCCCTAGCAAATCATCTAGATTTAGGTCTTATGTTGTAGTACTTCATTTTCTTAATGTTTTATTTTATTTATATGCTCATTTTCAGTGGCGCCATAGAAAGTATCAACCATCATACCAGTTATAAATGTAGAATGTGACTATTTTCTATATAGACTCATAAGTGCTATTCCATTTCATAGCTCTTAGAATACAGTTCCCTTATCCTAGAAGGTAGATTCCTTTGGAAGTATCTTTTTCCCCCCACCCACCCCAAAGTTACTAAAAAGCTAATGGAAATCTCTGCTTTTATTGAAGGAGCAACTGAGCTGATTTAGGGCAAATGGAATTTCTTTTATTGTCTCTAAGCTTTTGGTCAGGTTCATCATCATTCTTTCCTTTCGAAGGAAAGCTACACAGTTAGCAGTGAGGCTGTGTGGTAATGAGGGGAAGAATCATCCCTGATTAAGGCACTTTCTAATTCAGGAGGTTTATGTTCAGTTCCTGGCTCTGCTCCAAATTTCCTTTGTGACCATGATCAAATCACTCATGCTAGTCAGTCAGCAGCTGCAAATAATGGCAGGTCTCTGAAGCTGAGGAAGTTAGGGTTAGATGTATAGTGGGCATCCTTAAAAAAAAAATCTGCCAATTCAAGCAGCTCTAGGATTTGGTCCTCCTCACTGAAGTGCAGATTGACTTGAAATGATGCTAAAACTTCAAAATGGATAGGACTCCTAGAAATAGCAAGGTAAACTTCATACTTTCTTTAGGGAAAAGCTAACCAATACTGGAAGTAATAAAGTAATGTCAGTTAGTTATCAAAAGCATCTTGCACTGTAGTTTTTGGATATGTGAAGCAGACAGTTGTATGATAAATACAACAAATCACATGAAATCATTGCCACATGTATGGGTCTCTGGATTACAGTTACAGGGTTTCTTTGACAGTTTGTTGTGGGCAGCAGGCCAATAGAGAGCAATCTATTAAGTGTTCAGACCCCAACCTCTTATTGACTCAAAACACTTATTATTGGCCTCCACCTCAAGAGCAAATTTTTTTAAAAAAACGAATCCCTGAATAACTGTATGGCTCCAACGCATTATTAAGGATCTCCAACCTATTCTGAAGGATGACCCAACACTCTCACAAATCTTGGGAGACAGGCCAGTCCTTGCCTACAGACAGCCCCCCAACCTGAAGCAAATACTCACCAACAACCACATACCACACAACAGAACCACTAACCCAGGAACCTATCCTTGCAACAAAGCCCATTGCCAACTGTGCCCACATATCTATTCAGGGGACACCATCACAGGGCCTAATAACATCAGCCATGCTATCAGAGGCTCATTCACCTGCACATCCACCAATGTGATATATGCCATCATGTACATGGCAGAGGGGCATTGCTGGCACATTGGTCAAACTGGACAGTCTCTACGTAAAAGAATAAATGGACACAAATCAGATGTCAAGAATTATAACATTCATAAACCAGTCGGAGAACACGTCAATCTCTCTGGTCACGCCATTACAGACATGAAGGTTGCTATCTTACAACAAAAAAACTTCAAATCCAGACTCCAGCGAGAAACTGCTGAATTGGAATTCATTTGCAAATTGGATACTATTAATTTAGGCTTAAATAGAGACTGGGAGTGGCTAAGTCATTATGCAAGGTAGCCTATTTCCCCTTGTTTTTTCCTACCGCCCCCCCCCCCCAGACGTTCTGGTTAAACTTGGATTTATGCTGGAAATGGCCCACCTTGATTATCAGACACATTGTAAGGAGAGTGGTCAGTTTGGATGAGCTATTACCAGCAGGAGAGCGAGTTGGGGGGGGGGGTGAGAAGACCTGGATTTGTGCTGGAAATGGCCCACCTTGATTATCATACACGTTGTAAGGAGAGTGATCACTTTAGATAAGCTATTACCAGCAGGAGAATGGGGTGAGAGGAGGTAGTGTTTCATGGTCTGTGTATGTCTTCTGCAGTTTCCACAGTATGCATCCGACGAAGTGAGCCATAGCTCACGAAAGCTTATGCTCAAATAAATTGGTTAGTCTCTAAGGTGCCACAAGTACTCCTTTTCTTTGTGCAAATACAGACTAACACGGCTGCTACTCTGAAACCTGTATGGAGTCACTTCACAACTACAGGAGCAAAGCCAGAAATCAGTTATCCAGGCCAAGGTTATTACTGTGCACGCTATCCAGAACTCTCTCTCTTCCACACACAAATCTAGAAAGGAAGTTAACTAGAGACTAGCTTTTCCATTTGATATCAATTTGTGAGTATCCAGCCCTACTGGTTTAATGCGCAGGACTAATCAGAAACCAAGACTAGAGCTGGCTGAAATTTTGCTAATTCATATCAGTTTTGCCAAATTGTTCGTTTAAAAAAATTCAAAAACATTTGAAAAATTAGTTTTTCCATTTTGAAATGACTTTGTTGCAAAATTTCCCTTAATTTAATTTTTAATTAAAACTGTTAAAGGTCAAAATCAAAACAGAATATTTTGATTTTGTATAACCAATGTGTTTTATCCAACTCAAAATGAATTTTTTTTCAATCTTTCTAATCACTGAAAATGTTGGTATTTGGTCAAACCCAAGACAACGATTAAAAAAACCCCACACATTTAAAAATTGCCAGCAAACTGAAAAATCTGTTATTCACCAAGCTTCACTCCGGTCTCCCACTGACTTGATCAAGATGCTTACTCACTCTGGACCTCAGCTGACTCCCCTGTAAAAGGGGGATAATGGTTACCTATCTTATATGGGGGTCTTATGAAGTTCAGTGATCTGATTCTACACATATTTTGGGGTCCTTCGGATGAGCAGCACTACAGAAAGGGATCTCAGCTTGTTTCTTTCAGCCACAGCATCTGGTTTATATCATTTTATATTTTCAAGGAAAAGGGCTTAGTTTTTATGTTCCATTTTAATTTTCTTGAATCAGAGGCCTGCACTGTAGCTATGGGATACATGGGACTTGAAGGCCAACTCTGCCCCTCTCTAGTCAATTCTCCCTGCTGGAAATCCCGATGGAGAGAGTATGGCAGTAACCAAGCCTGAAGATAATATTTTTGTTTCAGATCTTATTTACATTTAGATGTCAGTTAAAAATATTTTTAGCCTGGAAACATCTATCATTTGACCTTGACTGTGCCCTATCTGTCTCCTAACAGCAGTTCACTCATTGGAGTCTGAAACAGAAATATACTGAGGAACAGTGATAAAATACCAAAGTATGGATACCAATAACACACAAAAATCAACAGGCCATGATGGTTATGAATATGTATTCAAGTGCAGCAGTGGCAATATTAATTTAAACATTTTCATGGGAAAAACAACTTGAAATTAATCTCCTAACCAGTATATCATACATATTAACAAATACAAATTTAGAACTAATTTGAAAAATTTGCATTTTTGCCCTTAAGAATCTTTTGTTTGTATGTAATGTCAAGAAATAAAAGAAACTAAGATCATTTTTAGAGGGGCTCTCTACCTAATCAGTCAGCAGCTACATCCCAATAGCACCCATGCAGCATTCATGAGGGAAAGGACATGGACCCATTTTCACATCAGAATTTTAATTTGGCGTTTCTACAGAGTAAAATTCACCTTTCACTGCACAAAGTCTGGGTGACTAGGCTCAGGCTGAAGGGAACTTCATGGGGCTGGGGCTGGGGCAGGGTGGGGGAAGGCTGAAATTCATGGACATAATCCCAGCCTTTCCAAGCAGACTAGACAGATGCCACACAACCTCTCTATAGCCACAGAGCTGGAACAGGAGCTGCTTCTGCCCCTCTGCATAAACTCAAGTGTGGATTTTGGACCACAGGATCCAGATGGACCATTTAACTTTACAGACATATCTTTTCATGGCAGCATGTCCTCAGATACATACAACAGCCCATACAACTAGAAAGGCTAATGAGCATGGTTGGAAAACCAGTAAATTCCCTGAAAACATAGTATTCCAGTCCGTGTGGCATTATAATTTGTATACCACAAACAGGCAAAAAACGAAAGCCACTACCACAGTAACAACTACTAATGCTTTCCTGATATGTAGTAGGAACAGTTGCTGGACCTGAAAGCTGTCTAGCAATTCCTGAGCAGAACTACAGCACTTTGTCCACTTTGCACTTGCTTTGCAAAATGAAACTGTGCAAAGGCGTAAATAGCAACTGAGGTACAAGGCAATGGGGAATCAGTCCTCTGACTTTTGCATAGTAGCATATGTTCCATATTACATGCCCAGTGCCTCCAAGTTTTGTTTAGCTCATGCCCTACCTGTAGGATCATATTTCAGATGCCATTATTTTACATAGCACAAATACATGAGTAGTAATTTCACTAATACATGTAGCATATCATGTAGCCTACGCATTCCTATGGATGCTGTTTGCTAGACTGGTTAGGCCTGTCTCCTGACCTCATTCCAGGCAGTGTAGCATGCAGTCAATGAAAACACGTGGGCCTTAGTGAACAGCTCAGAACTCAGCTTACTGAGTTCTTCGGTGACTCCAGTTTCCACAGCTCCTCTAGAAGTTTTAAAAAAAAAATAGAAGAAATTCAGTGAATGAATGGCTCCATCCCGTGGATACCCTCAGTCTGATACGATGGCTTATATTTTCCATCATTAAGTTCCTTGTGTCCCCTTTAATGTGAAAATGGCATAAGTCAAACAAAAAGCCCTAAAGGTCCAAGCTTGGAACCGGATACGCTGACAAATGTTCCTAGAGACATTTAGGAGTCTCAGCTTCCTCGGGAAGCAGTAAAAACAATAGTTCTGTTCTTATTTCTGCCACACTCTGATGAATGCTGTACAACTTTCTCAGAGGTTATCCTAAATATAACACTACCATAAATGTCACAGACCATGGTTCAGCTATAAGAGGAGTATATGCATATCTGTTTATGCTCACAAGTTTCCTTCATTCCTAAGGCTTTGGTTTCTCTACGGTCATCTCTAGCCAGATCATTTCTGAAATGCAATGGCCATGATTTAGGGATAGCACTAATATACACAGATGCCCTATATATGGTGTTCCCTAAAATCTGCCTGTTATGTCTCATCGTTCTTGTAACCGTACCAGTTTCAAAAGTTTGTCTTATGTATTTCTTTGTTTGGCTCTCAGAAAGAGGGAACTACTGGCTCTTTTTTGTGATTCCTGCTTGTTTATTGCACCAGCTGTATAAGCTATCAAAATAGCCTAAAGCAATAGACTAACATTTCAACCAAATCTTCAGAGATGCTTTAATCTGCTATTATGTTTAGTTACTTGTCAAGAGTATTATCTTCATAAAAGCATGACATTCCTTTTATGCAGTCCTACAGACCCTATCCTAATGTCCTCATGGCTGTAGATAACAAAGCAACGGGAAGCGCAGGTAGAGATCTCCACATACAGCACCTGGATCTAAATACCTCCAAATTCCCGAGTCAAGAGATGAGGAATCTCTTTCCAGACTGTTATGAAGCAGCCTGGTGCAACAGAAGTATGATTGAGGGACTGACATTTAAGGGAGATGCTTTTTTTTTTTGCACAAATATTTTTTAGCAGGAGTTAAAGTGTGTAACACTGAGACAGGAGAATCCATATGAGCATATTTCAATGTAATTTAAAGCAAGGTTTCTTAAAAAAACTATTTGGGAGAAAGGGATGATGGGACCTATTGGCGGAAAGAGGTGAGGGAAGGGCATCAGGGGAGCAGGAGCAGTTTTGGGGGACAGGAGTTAATGGGGGGTACATGAGCTGGGGGACTAGTGCCAACCAATAGCCTCCTTCCCACTCTTACAGGTTCTCTCGTGCCCAGCAACTGCAAATCCCACCCCCCCGACACAAGCACTCCACTGATTACCTCTAGATCCACCCAAGCTGTCTCTAGCTCACCACAAGAACGTGCCCCTTGTTGGTGAGAGGTATAAGTATTAAGGCTCAGCATCCTCTACACCTGCTGCCATTGGCTCCAGGAGCTCTGTATGGAAAGTCTAGTCTCACCGGCACTCAATCCACAGTGTCTTGTAAATGATGTTTTGGGCCATATGTAAATACATAATTAGCTGATCATATAATTTGTATATATGTCACACATGGAGCTGCTCAAACCTTGGCAGCTGAGCATAAACTGAGGCCTTTAATGGACTAGAACTTAACTAAAACCCCAACAATTTCTTCATGTTTCTAGTGATTTCTGCCAACCTCCTTTGGCTTCTAAATATTAGGTTAGTACAGGCCAGCGGTAAATCACTATCCTTTGTTCCCCAAGCCAGGAAGAAGCAGTGAAAGGACTGTCTCTCAAAAGGTGTTTGAATCAAAATACCTCTTAGGGCTACTCCTGAGGTGGGGCTTATTTTCTAGCCCTTACTTAGAATGGTGTCTAATGTTAAAATCTAGCCTTAAGTGACCACTAATGTTGGCCATCCTTTCGCTTGACTTGAAATTTGACTACTAACGTCATTTGGTAACCTAGCTAGGGTTAATGTATGGGTGGAAGAATCAGCGGCATAGTCACTATCATGTCTAGAACTAAAATGTTATTTGCAGCAGAATACTGTCGGCAATACTTTCATAAATGGCAATAAGCTCTGGTGTGGGAAATCCTCCTTGCCTTACTCAGACAAAGTCAGTGTGGGCTCTACTTCCTAACAAATACAGGAGCAAGCCCAAGATAGCTGAATTCTCATTGTATTTTTACATGCTCTGAAGAGGAACTCAAACCTGTTTTTCATCCACATCATGTGCTACTTTGCCTATGGATGCTGGATAATTTCTAGAATCCTGGAGAGAAATAGGAAGTGGGTAAACATAATTTACTCTAGTTGCTTAGTTATAAGTGACACAAAGGACACTGGTGTTAAAGAAGTTCAGTAGTGATCTAGAAATAATATTGAACAGATCTTATTCACTTCCCCTTTCTTCTTCTTTTGTGCCATTTGTGTATGTACACACACACGTGCTCTTCCCCCTCCTGTTATGCAAATATGAATGTAAATAGATGAGAAGTTGGAGCTATTAGAGTTACAATATACTTGAGAAAGAAGTTGTCTGTGTTTTATCAAAAGAATGAAAAAACTTTACTAAAAAAATCTGTAACCATGGGAAATGAGTCTTAAGTGTGACAATTCTGTGAACTCAACTCTGCCTTGTCAAACTGCACCATATGGGCTACAAGGTACAGAGAGCCACTCCCCCATTGCATCCATGCAGGAGCCATTCAAAATGATTACCTAGGGCTCCATTAAGTTCTATGTGAGATCCCTAAGAGTATATCTACTCTGCAATAAAACACCCACAGCTGGCCTGTGTCAGCTGACTCGGGCTTGTGGAGCAGTAAAAGTGCAGCATAGCTGTTCAGGCTTGGGGTGGAGCCCATGCTCTGGCACCCCACGATGGGGAAAAGTCCCTGATCCTGGGCTCCAGGCTAAACCCAAATGTCCACATTGCAATTTTATAGCCCTGCAGCTTGAGCCCCAAGTCAGCTGACATGGACCAGCCATTGGAGTTTTATTGCAGTGTAGACATACCTCAAAGTAACTTGCCTAACCGTGCTTCCCAGCCACCAGATAGTATGGCTAGACGTTTGGGGGTGTGACCAAACCACCTCTGTCTCCTGTGTCCCTGCTATTGTTTGAAAGTAAGCAACTTGCTTTTTGGGCCATGCCCAGGGAAGCCTGCTGAATGTGAGATGCCTCAAAGACTGCTTAAGTTATTCTGCCTTGCATCTGTCCTGCACACACAGAAAGGTTCAAGGGACCTCTGCTCAGCTACCACAGCCCCATTCTGCCCCCTGTGCAACTTGGGGAAAAGGAGCAAGAATTTAGTCCTAACATCTTTTTGGTGTGTAAAATTAACTGCTCCTTTGTCCAGACAGATTTACCTGAGCTATATCCCTTCATATGGACAATCATCATCAATTACTTGTATTACTTTAGCAACCCTAACAAAACGCCAGGCCCCATTCTGATTGGTACAGTATCACCTCATAAGACAATCCCTGCCCAGAAGACAGGCAGAGAGTATAGAGGAAAACAGAGGTGAAGTGCTTGCCCCAGGTCACACAGCAAGCCAGTGTCAGAGGTGGGAATAAAACCCAGGTCAGTACCCCATGAGGTCCCCAATATGTCTGTGCCTATTGGGCCTCATCTCTCCCACACACACTCCCCCCATGATACAATTGAAGGCAAGATTGCAGCATGCATAGACATACCTAAGCTAAGTTTCATCCAGGTTTGCTGCCTGAGTACATACCCAGGCTCCCTTGAGGGCCTGTATTCAGACAGCTAGCTCATGCTGCTGTGACTTGACTGCTGTTGGTACCTCAGCTACCGAGACTGCACATTCTACAGTCACACTCCTGACTGCAATATGGACATTCCATTGGTCACCCCAGATCCTCTCTCAGGGTACGTCTACACTACCCGCCAGATAGCGATCGATCCCTGATCGCTCTGCCGTCGACTCCTGTACTCCACCGTGGCAAGAGGCGGAAGCAGAGTCGATGGGGGAGCGGCAGCAGTTGACCCCGTGCCATGAGGACGTGAGGTAAGTCAACCTAAGATACGCAACTTCAGCTACGAGAACAGTGTAGCTGAAGTCAACGTATCTTAGGTCGATCCCGCCCTTTCCCCCCCACCCCCAGTGTAGACCAGGCCTCAGCCTCCTTACATCTCTTTTACAAACTTTCTTCTTCTCTTTCCTACCTTGATGTTCCCAGAATCACTGCTCACTATGGATTTAAATGGGGGTTTGTAACAGGGTCAGCACCCACCTTTCATGCATGCCCCCTTTTCCCTGGCCAGTAGTGCCTGCAAACACATTTCTTTTCACACCCACCTCTCGTGGATGGCCCCCTTTCTCTCAGTTAGGTGTGAGCCTACTTTTGTTCTTTCAACGGGATGGCACCTGCCTCTTGCGAGTGCCCTCCTCCTCCCATCCAGTAGTTCTCTCAGCTGGTCTTTGGTAGCTCAGCCCTCCAGCCAAGCTATACATGCTGTCCCCCCTTCCAGGGTGTACAGCCAAAGTTCTTTCTCAGCCCTGTATGGGGCCACAGCTCTAAGGCTTCTTCCCAGAGGCACTGTCTTCTTCAGCCACTCAGCCAGTGCCTATCTCGGCACCCTGAGCTGGTGTCCTTTTCAGCAGCCCACCCCGGAACGAGACCAGCAGGGCCAATCTCAGTACCCTTGCCTGCCCAGGTCCTGGGCTCAGTCCCCTAGGCTTAGCCTGCACACACTGACCTTTTCATGGTCCTGCTGCTACTCTCTCCAGCCAACCAGGCACCTGGTCTTTGGCAGGCTTCCCTGGGCTCAGTTCTGCCTGGTGAGCTCTCTGCAGTGAGCTGCCTGTGGCCTGCTGCTCATCTAGCCAGCCAGGCACCTAGACCTCCCTCATCAACCTCCACACAGCAACTGAAAGCTCTGCTCTGCCGCTTGCCTTTTATCTGGCCATTCTGGCCCCTTATTGGTCACTCCAGCAGCCCCTCTGATTGGCCACTCTTCTGCGGCCACTCTAGGTTGCCTGGAGGACTTCTCACAGATCTATTCTGGGACAGGGTGATGCAGGGCCACAAGGCCTCTGGCAGGTGACCTCCGGACCTAGTCCACCCTGCCACAGAGTTTATCTAAAGTAAGGAACAGTGCTATCTGGACACCATGTAACTATCAGACAAGCTACTCATACCTAATTTTAGGGACAGATTTTATACTCAAAATTATTTTAAAAAAATGTAATTGGGCAGATAGATACTTCTGACCTTCTGCATAAGTACCAGCGAAATAAATGTGTTAATGTTAGTTGCCTAAACCTCTGCAACAAAACAAAACAAACCCTACGTTATCTCTGGGTGATGAAGATACCAAAACGTCTGGGTAAACTCAGTCCTGGGCATTTCTCAAGTTTAAACTAGTGGCATGGACATATCTGGTTGAACTGGAATATGAATAGTTTCCTGTTAGAAGCAAGAACAGCCGTTTCTTTCAGGGTTGGATCTGAGCCATGGCTGCAGGGCTTGACTTATCCCATTAGGAAGTCGGGGGCGGGGGACGGACGGACTGTTTTGTCATTTTATTTTTAAATAAAAATAAATAATTGTGCTCCATTACTTATAATCCTGAAAAACAGTTGATCAGTATTAGACTGTGCACTGCGTGAATGAAATACCTGCAGTTTCATAAGATCACAAATAACTTTGCTCTTTAAAGCCTTGCTGAAAAAACTTGGCACTTTATTCATCTTAGAATCCAATTCTTATTTTACAAAGTAAGTACGCAAGTAGTCTCTTTTGTTTAAAGGGTGATTACTATACCATCTTCGAGTAAAACAGTTTAACAGCAATTTCAGGGTGTGCATACCATTTAATAGTATTCCCCTGAGAATGGAGTATATTTGGTCACATACATAAAATCTATTATTTTGAGTGAATGAACAAACACTCTTTATCTGAAAATCCATACACAGCTACCTCAGAATTTACATGTGATGCGTACATATGCAACACACACAAAACACAAATATAAATGTGAGTTTTTATATTTATTTTATATATGGAGGGGGAGAGGGGTTGAGATTTTAAGATCTTTCCCATTTGCAACTATTATTCCCTTAAGTCTAACGGTAAATGGAAGGAATCAGACAGACAAGTGTTCATCAAGTGAAGATCATGATTTGACACTTCTCTAAGTACTATACTGAATTTGCCAGCCCTTAGAGGCTTTGTTACAGAATATGAAGCAATATAATATGTATTGAGTGAGGATGCTGAAACTCAGACTGCAGTTTATTTTAATCAATATTTCTCTTTTGATGCCACTGGCTCTTGCATAGCGCTCATCTCTGACAGCCTTTGACGTGAACAGCATTAATAAATGTTGGCATTTAGGATGATTACTCTCTCAGTACAAGCATGGACCAGCCAGACACTGACTAATCCTGTCATTCCTTCTGTCCTAGCTGCTGCTTCTTCTATCCTGTTTGCTTGCTGCTGCTTAGTTTTATCTTTAACTTTCAGAACACCAAATATTCAGGATTAGAAAACCTGACATTCACAAGATACACAATGTTATTAAACACTAACAGAATCTGTAAAAACTGCACTGACAATGATAATTAGCATGACACATTCACCACTAATGGCTTGCAATCACCCTGAAATCATCAGATCCTCTTTCATTCCACTCTTACTAGACCACATGCATGAAATACAGAATTCGAAAAGCATCTCTTTGGGCTAAACTGAGGCTTTACCACAAGCTCTGTGTGTGGTCAGTACATTGTTCCCTGCACTGCTCCCAAGAAGGTGCAGCAAACTGTATCTCTGAGAAGCATGATCCTCCTTCTGCTTCCCCCTTGATTTGGAAGCCAATACCAGCAGCATAGAGACACCCCCTTGTAGGCTGAGCTGCACTGTCTGCCACACTGAGGGGCATGGTGGGATGCCATGCCTCCACCCACTCCCAATGTTCCTGTTTCCAAGGCAGGAGATGAATTAGTGGGTTTACAATATCCACTTACTCCTGAATATCTGGTCCCGAGGTCGTGGTTTCTCATGCAGGGATATAAGGAGAGAGAGGCCTGTCTTACTCTCCCATTTTTAGTTTGTTTGCAACATGGGCCTCCTGGAAGACTAGGACACCCGAGTTGGTCAACTTTAACATTTTCTCCAAATAGTTGCACTTGGACCATCAGAGGACTTTAACATTCGATTGACAGATCTCTACCCAAGAAGCACTTAATGGACAATGGATCTTGGAAGGCTCCAATCCACATAAGAAGTCTACATGAGGACGTTCAAGTTAGCATGTGAACCCTGGCTGCTACCTGTAAGTTCTGAGTCATGCATGGACATGTGACTTGCCCATGTGACTCCAAAACTCCTTTTTGTAGCTGGAATTCTACACAGGGGAAGGGAGGGGTATACACCCACAAGAGAAAGTCTATTTAAATACCTGGGAGACCCCTCCATTTTGTCTTCATCTAGCTAAGGAAATAGCCTCTCCACTTCCAAGGATACCTGAAAGAAACTGGAGCAAAGGACAGTAACTACAGGGGGTGTGAGTGATTGCTGGACCAAGACTAGAAGGAGACTAGTAGGTAAAAAGAAGCTTACTGGAACTCCTCTGAGGGTGAGGTTTTATCTGTATTCAGTTTTCATACTGTATTAGAAATAGACTTGCGTGTTCTATTTTATTTTGCGTGGTAATTCACTTTGTTCTGTCTGTTACAACTTGTAATCACTTAAATCCTACTTTCTGTATTTAATAAAATCACTTTTTACTTATTAATTAACCCAGAGTAATTAACCCTAAGCTGTGCATACCTCTCTATTAATGTTATTGAGGGCGAACAATTTATGAGTTTACCCTGTATAAGCTTTATACAGGGTAAAACGGATTTTTGGGGGGTTGGACCCCATTGGGAGTTGGTCATCTGAGTGTTAAAGACAGGAACACTTCTTAAGCTGCTTTCAGTTTAAGCCCACAGCTGTTAGGGGATGTGGTTCAGACCTGGATCTGGGTTTGCAGCAGGCTAGCAGGTCTGGCTGAAACCAGGCAAGACATTGAAGTCCCAAGCTGCCAGGGCAAGAAAGCAGGGGCAGAAGTAGTCTTGGCACATCAGTTGGCAGCCCCCAGGGCATTTCTGTGATCCAACCCGTCACAGCCACTTTCACCACGACTATGGAGAATACAATCTCCTGCATTCCCCCAATGCCAAAGACTTTTGACCGTTTTATTGCACTCCAAATCTCTACCACAAAGAAGAGCATCCCCAGTGGACACAGGTCATCGTACATTCCTTGCTGGACTGCAGAGAAGCAATAGCTCCTCCACAAATATAATGAGTGCAGAGACCCAGAAAAGCCCTCCTGGCATCACTGGATCATCATGCAGCAAGATGGTAATTGTGGCTTGAATGTGTAGAAGGTCTAAATTTCACACACTGGAGCAGATGCGCCTAGAACCTGCTGACGCACCGGGGGGCTGTAAACCCCATACATGCCACTGGGCTGCAGGTGAAAGCCAGTGCCATATTTGCAGACATCAAAACAGGTAGTGGACAAACTAACACAGACAAGTCCAGCATCAACTCTGGCAGGTGTTGTCCACCTGCGTTCCCTCCTCCCAGTGGTCTGGACCATTCACCAGTAAGGAGATTGATACAGCCATGAAACTGGGAAAAGCAGCAGGAAAAGATTATATCTATCCTGAGTTCCTATATAACCAGGGTCCAGTAGCACAAAAATGGGTGATGCAGCTTTTTCACCAATATCCTAGAGACCAGTGAAATCCCATGCATGTGGACAAAAGCCAAGGTCATTGCACTCCTGAAGACTGGAAAACCTGCAGATCACCCTTCCAGTTATAGGCCAATCTCCCTCTTGAGCACCATCTACGAGGGAATGGAGCATATGCTTCTGAACTGAATCGGGCTCCGTGTGGATGCCAGCCTATCCAAGGAGCAAGCTAGTTTCCGATTGCACAGAAGTTGCTGCGACCAGGTCCTGACCCTAATTACAAATGTCAAGGTCAGATTCCAATGAAAACTCAAGACTGGTGCTGCCTTCATCAATTTGTCAGTGGCAGATGGCACAGTCTGAAAGGATAGACTGCTACTGAAACCAGCCAAAGCGATCCCCTGCATGTGGATTCTCCAGCTGCTGAACACCACATGCTCAGCAGCTGGAGGATGTGCGTATACCTTGGAGATCAAACCAGCAAGCCTCACACTTAGAATAATGGGCTACTACAAGGCTCTGTACTTGCTCTGACATTCTTCAATACCTACATGAGTGATATGCCTAAAACAATAGAGCAGAAGTTTGCATTAACCGATGATTTGGCACTTGCAACTCAATCCTGTAGCTTTAAAGAACTTGAAGGAACTCTTATACCTGACCTTAAGCTCATGGGGGAGTACTTCCAAAAGTGGCAGCTGAGACCAAATCCGAGCAAATCGTTAGTCTCTACTTTCCACCTTGACAACAGAATTGTTGAGTGTGTGGTAAAACCTGTTCATTATCACCCAAAGCAACATATCTCAGTGTGATTCTTGAACGTACACTCATCTTTCATGACCACCTCAAGAAAGTAGCCTCAACATGATCCAAAAGTTAGAAGGAAAAAGCTGGGGATCAACTGCCCTTGTACTGCAAACATCAGCCTTGGCCCTACTGTACTCAGTCGCAAAGCACTGTGCAACGGTGTGGACAAGAAGCTGCCATACCCAACTTGTAGGTAGGCAGCTGAATCAGACCATGTGAATCATCACAGGAACTTTAAAAACAATGTCTCTACCATGGCTTTCTGTATTAACAAACATCAAATCTCCAGCTGTCCTATGAGATATAGCCACATAATGAGAACTTAAACAAGCCAAAGAGTATCCTGAACTTCCCATCCAGCAAGTTACAAACAACATACCCCAATTATGCCTGAAATTGCAAAAACCACTATGGACGTCACGCAACCACCTCAGTTGTCTGGATCCTGCCAGGCAATGGCAAAGTGTCTTGACCTCATCCACCATTCTAAACAAGCACATTATCCCTGCCCTCTTGGTTTCAACTTGCCACACAGAGTCTGGGCCTCATACAACCACATGCAAACAAAGCAAGGAAGATGCAGCTACTTGATGTACAAGTGGAAAATCAAAGACTCCCCTGCATGTGACCGTGATAAGAACATCCAAAGCATTGAACGTATCATCATGCAGTGCCCCAAACATGAATTCAAAGTTGAAATGGATGATACCCATAACCTCACAGAGGCCTTGAAATGGCTTATCAATAGAACTCGTAGAACTTTTCTCTTCAGATGCATATGTGTGAGAGTGAGACTTCCCCAAAGCAGATACATAAGTCAAGGGACAAATTGAGACCTTGGACTTTTAGTAGTTCTCCCACCCCCTCCCCAAGGCCCATCAGGAGCAAACTCATGGACTTTACCATCAAAAAATGCGTGCTCTTTCCTTTTCAATTGTCATTAAGAATAGTCATTTTTAGTTTAGAAATACAGTTAATACCTTATTAAATATTATAGAAAAATGTATGCAAAAGTCAGTAAGGCTTCTGGAAACTTATCTGTGCAGAGACACATCAGTGAGTTGGGAATTCTTAATCTCTTCATTAAAATCTCTTAATTTGTTGGATATTAAAATCCCTACTGTAGCACTGTACACAAGTCATTTCATCCAAAATCCCAGCCCAAATTTCTCATTTGCATCACATTAGTTTATTTTAGCTTCAATTATAAACGCATATAATTGTGACTAAAAATGTGTTGCTCTTCCAAAAATGAGTTCTGGCACCTCATGGCAATTTTTTATCTGACGTTACAGAATCATGCATATTAATGGAGTAAAATAACAAATTTAAATATTGTGGGCAACCAAGACAGTACACAGTAATTAGAAAACAAAAAAGTTTGGTCGTTGTTAACGTACTGAAATAGAAGCTATCAATCTCATTTACACACCGGAACAAGTCTCTTCAATTCAGGGTACACAGAACCCTATCCTGGCCTTATTCAAGTAGTACCTTTCTCTAAGTAATATCATGCCATAAAGGTGAATAAGAATGGCAGATCAGGCCCAATGGTTTACTGTAATTACCGTTGACGAAAAGAATTAGAAACTATTTTGGTTCCAAACTTTCCGAATCAAGTCTCTAAGGCCAAATACTGCTTTCAGATGTGCTTGCTCAGCACCCAGTGATGTCAAAGGGAACTCCTGCATGCACATCAGAAGGGGCGCACACAATATTGTGACATCATTGATCAAGAAACATATAACGGAGACTGCACTTTGTTATATAATACTCAAGTTCTGACACATTAATATCCAAAAGAGAAAGCATACAGAGAACAGCTGCAAAAATTAATAGGTTACAGGGATTAATGTCCGAGGAAGGATAAAAAGAAGAATTTAGCTTGGTTAGCCATTAAAACAGGGTAAAAGAGCAGCAATGGGATGAAAATTAAGAAAATGTAGGCTGAATAAGTTTGTATATAATACTTTGTACTTGTACAGAGGTTTTAATCTAACAAGTTTCACAAATATTCAATGAGCTAATTCACATAACACCCTTGTGAAGTCACTCCCATTTTACAGACGGAGAAACTGAGACAGGGAGATTGATGATTTCTTCAAGGCTAAAAAGGAAGTCTGTGGCAGAGTCATGAATAGAATCTGGATCCCCAAATCCCAGTCCTATGTTTTAGCCAGAAGACAAGCGTCTCCATTCCAGAAAATATCAGGAAAACCTTAACGATAGTGAGACAATTTTGGACTAAACTTCCAGGGGAAATATCAGAAAACCTCATCCCTTTAGACATTTAAAATTAGACAAGATAAAGCACGAAGAATGAAATCTTGCCATGGCAATAAGCTGGACTGAGTCATAATGATTTTCCATCTCATTACTATGCTTCTTTGTAAATGCATGTGGTATACAAAACAAGCTGGTGTGGCCAGCCATCTGGGAGGGTCTCAACCCCTCTGTACAGGCAATTCTGGTACATATTCCTGCTACACGTAGTTCAGATCTTGCCTTTACTGAGTTATATCCCTTTTTCAAGTGATGTTTTAAACCACTTCTCTGGCTACAGCTGTAAGACAAAGCTAGCTGCCTCCTGCTTAAGGGAAAATGAGGTTAGTAAAACTATCCAATATATTTGAGACAAAAAAGTCGTAAGGTTTCCTGAGAAGACAACAGCTGTTACACATCTAGTTTTTGATTATTTTGAGAGACTTTAAAATTTCTCATCCATTTTTCTAGCCACATGCCTAGAGGAGAAAGTTCACTTGTGCATGCACACACAAAATCCCCACAAACCTACATTTCATCACAAAGCCTACCAAATGATACGACTAAGAAATTAATATACTGTACAATAGACAAACACTGCAGAACCTCAAATTGACAGTATTTGTCACAGTAGTGAGCTACAATAACCTCTGGAATATACACTAATGCATACAAACAAACCTATCATCAGCTTTCCAAATTTAACCAAAATAGTTGGTATTGATTTACTGAAAGCTGAGGTTGAAATCACAGAATTCCTCTCAAAACTAAGAAAAAACTAAGTTATAAAAAACAGTTTTCTCATTGCCAGTTTTAGCATAAAAAAATATCATACATAGCTTTGCATATTACTGTGTTCCTTTCTGTTTGCTAACCTATGCGCATGCAGGTGATAGATTCCAAGATCTGTGTGTGTTGGCGTTACAATTTTAATCCAGAAAACCCAGTCAGACCAATGGAGTTTGCATATGCAAACCATCAACTCTCTTTGCCAACCAGCAACTCTGCAGGCATATTTTGAGATCTCTTACACCTGTGTGCACAGACACTAGTATACAGGCAGCATGAGAAACCTCAAAATGAGACTGGGTTCAGTCACCACTGAAGATCAGGGTATATTCTTTATTTTCACTTTGCAATGTGCTTACAAACACAAGGGTGTGAGCTGTGATGCATTGAAGACTGTGTTGGAATTGTAAGCTATCACAGAGTGAAGAAATTCCCTGGTCCTGCTTGCAGGTTACTGGGCTCTGTAGTGAAGCTTGGATCTGGAAGCTGTCAGTCTGGAAAGTGCAGCCTAGAAAATGAATTGATCCTCTCTGCCTTAGCAAGCAGCCTGCTTTCTCTCTCTCTTTCTCTGTTTTTGGGTTCTTGTGTGTAATCGTTCTGAATTACAACCTTCTGGCAAAAGTATTTATGTTTTCATTTAACTTCTCTATGTGTATGCTGTGAACATAATACAATTACTTTACAAAAAAAAGAGTCTTTCTGACCAGTGGTAATCCAGGATAAGAATACAACAACAAACAAGGGTGAGATGACTGCTCATGGGGAATAGAATTGAATGAGAATTATTATTGTGTAGCTATAGAGAAGATGATTCTTTGCCTCTCACTGAATCAGGCCTTTGTACCCTTTAGGTAGAGTGTCCTGGTACCATGATCTTTGGGTAATGATTAATTGCAAACATAAAGATCACTTGGCATCTCATGACCAGATTTTCAAGACAGCTCAGCACCCAACAGTTCCTGGTTAGCCACCTAAATAAGTGGCCCTGTTTTAAGAAGAGAACAATTGTCCCATTGTTCACAACAGGAGCCACTGAGTGCTCAGCACTTTTGAAAATCTGGCCGCTTCATTTAGGTGCCTAACTCGCAGTTGAACTTTTATTAAAATCTGGCCTTAAAAAGTTTTATAGTCACAGCTGGGATGAAGTTACACATTCAAAGGATATCTTTCCTGATCACCTAAGTAAGACATATCTATCTTTTTGCAGCTGAGTAATAGCCTTATAAATTGAAATATCAAATATCACTCCAGATGCATTTGACTATCCTTGAAATAAAAATCTTATTAAAATCTGTCACAGTAAAAATTTCAGATTTATCAAATGGTGTGATGAATTATTCAGCATATCTGCAAACATGGATTTTTAAAAAATATCTAAAGCAATATAATTTACTATAGAAATCAATATTTTAACCTCATCATTACCAGAAGCAACCTAATTCTTGTTGTACAAGACTAAAGTAGTCTTTATTCTGGAGCAAATTTTTGTGGCGGAGTTATAATCCCCCACTTAAAAACAGGGGATAGTTTTAGAATGGGGTCACTGATGAAACATGACAAACCATTTGCAAACAACTTTGCTGTAATAGTAACACACTAATAAATGAATAGATTATGTGAAAAATAAGAAGCACAGTAATATTTTAAGTGGCCTAATGTGAAATGTATTCTTAACACAGCTGACATTTGTCTTTTGTTGTTGGAATCCATGCCAGTCACTGGTAATTAAAATCTCAGGGGGCTTAGACAAGGCTTCTTATTGTATTAGGCATTGAAATTTACGAAGAAACATGTTCAGTTACAAAAGATGACAAACAAGTACAGCAAAGGTATTCTGCCAGGCAGAGGTATTTGAACACAAACTGTGTAATGGCACTGTACCCAAATTTACATACCACTAGGCCAGGTGTGGCAAAGCAGCTCTCTCACTGGGTTAGCACCCTCTGCTGATGGTCACTCCAGCACTGTGGCAGTTTCTCTGTCTGGTAATTAGGCCCTCCAGTGGGGTCAACTTCCTTGGTCCACCCTTTCAAGGTTCCAAATTGTCCCAAACTAAAAGTCCAAAAATGTCCTAAACAGAAACAAAAAATTCCTTCCACCGTCTCAGGGGCTTTTCCTCAGCCAGTCCTCAGCTCAGCCTGCTGTCCCCTTGCTGCGCTCAACAACACTTACAGTGGGCTTGTATGCCACCTTCTTTGGGACAGTTGGCAAACCCAGTACCACACCCTGCTCTGGACCCTGTACCAATCAGCGAGGTCTTCTCCTTTACCTGTACTGTGGTTTTCCCTGGGCCACTTTCCTGTGTCTCTTCTCA